>NC_071398.1:48655844-48955844 GCF_022682495.2 Desmodus rotundus
GCCCTGCGGGGCGGGTCCTAGGCTTCCGGCTTCGCTGAAGTAAGCTGTGACGAAATTGACGCAGGGTGGGGGCCTCATGGGGGTGCTGTGTGGGAGAAGCAGCGCGTGGCGCGCTAAGTAGGGGGTGGCTCCGCTGGGACTGCGAGTACGCGTTTACGAGGTGACTGACTGGTTCTATCGGAGGACGGTGCCACATTCTGAAGAGAAGCAATGGGGGTGAGGTCGCCCGAGCGGAGAATGGACTGCTGGTGCTCAGGGGGCGGGGCCTCCAGCTGTGTGGCTCGGTCTGGAGGCGGGGACTCCCCAACTGGGGTACTGCTGGCGGCCGGAGGATGCGGGGCCACAGGCTGCGGAAGACCAGAGCCAATGGTGCGCGAACAACCCACGCTTCCGTTCGGAAATGGGCGGGTCTGTTCCTTCCGACGAGCCGAGGGCTCCCGAACACGGAACCGCTTACGTTCGGGAAGGGGCGGGCCTTGTGCTGTGGGAGGAGCCAAGTTCCAAGCAAGCCGAGCCTGAATTGGCCTTGGGCTCGGGAGGTCCCCACACGCCGGAAGGGAGACATCTTTGCGAGAGGACTGTACAGGTGGACCTCTCGAAGGGGGCGTGACCCCGCTGGGAGGCTTTTCTCGGAGGCGCGATGGCACGATGGCTTGTGCTGCGACCGTCGTGGCCCAGACCGGAATGCTGACAGGGGCGCCTCGGCAAGGGGCGCCTTGTCTTCAGCGGCCCAGGGCCTGACTGGATCACCCGGGGGCGGGGCCTGGCGCCAGGGGGCGGGGCCTGCCCCCCCCACCCCCCGACTTTGCAGGTGGCTGACCGCGCGGCTTCGGAGGCGCTGCACGGGAGTCCCAGGGGCGGCGCTTCATCCAGACCCCGGAGGCGGTGGGAGCGCTTGGGGTGGCTCTGTTGGTAACCCAGGTGCCCGGGCTGCCGCAGGAGGATGCTGGTGGTGGAGGTTGCGAACGGCCGCTCCCTGGTGTGGGGGGCAGAGGCAGTGCAGGCGCTTCGGGAGCGCCTAGGAGTCGGGGGCCGCACCGTGGGCGCCCTGCCCCGGGGGCCCCGTCAGAACTCGCGACTGGGCCTCCCGCTGCTGCTGATGCCCGAGGAGGCGCGGCTTCTGGCTGAGATCGGCGCTGTGACCCTAGTCAGCGCCCCGCGCCCGGATCCCCGTGAACACAGCCTGGTAAGGGGGGCGGGCTGGGGGGGCGAATTCTACTTTCGGGAGAAGATGGAGACCTGGACTCCGGGTCCCAGAGTGGAGGAGGGGTCTACGAGTCATGGATTCTGGGATAACGTGGGAGTGGCAGACTAGGATCCACGGGTTCAGGCCCTGAAGTGGGAAGGATCAGGGAGTCAGGATTCCTGGCTTCCTCGGGGAGGGCGTACCTGTATCCTGAGGTTGCAGCTAAGTTTACTTCTCAGGCTGTGGCATCTTATAAGCGCTATCAAGAGCAGGGCTTCCAGGAGCAAAGCTTCCTGGCAGCTGAGGCCCGTGAGACCCGTCGTCAGGAGCTCTTAGGGAAGATCGCAGAGGGCCAGGCTGCCAAGAAACAGAAGCTACAACAGGTTTCTGGGACCAGCGAGAGCCAGGAGGCCATTGGGAACCAAAAGCCTGGAGAGAATGGCGCCAGTGCTAGCCAGGCTCCTGGAGAGCAGGAGGAAGCAGGTGAGGATGGGAGTTGGAGGCCAGGGGCCAGGGGAAGGGGCCGAGAGAACTTTTGGGAGTTTTGGCTGGGACTGTAGGGCCAGGAATCCCTTGGGAATGGGAAGACTTTTCGTCTTGGAGTCACCCAACTCTTGGGTTTACCTCCCCCAGGCTCCTCCTCTTCCCAAACAGGGCCTTCAGATGGGATGGCCCCCTTGCCCAGGTCTGCTATGCTCGTCCAGCTAGCCACTGCTAGGCCTCGACCCATCAAGGCTAGACCCCTGGATTGGCGTGTCCAGTCCAAGGATTGGCCTCATGCTGGCCGTCCAGCGCATGAGCTGCGCTACAGCATCTACAGAGACCTGTGGGAGCGAGGCTTCTTCCTCAGTGCCGCTGGCAAATTTGGGGGCGACTTCCTGGTCTATCCTGGTGAGTTTGGGTGGGGACTTCTGGTTGCTGCCCCTTTCTTCACAATCCCACCACATTCTGCATTTTTCCTGTTTCATTTCCTCAGCTTCTGAAATACGTGGAAGGACAGGCAACACTTGGGAACCCAAGCTTATTTGGAGAGCAGTATAGTAAATTTTATTAACACTTCTTTTCATCTGGAAGACTCAGTTAGAAATACTTATATATGTATACCAAACATACAAGAAATATTCATTGCAGGATACCTTACAGTATTCAAAAGTTAGATAACAACCAGAATAATGACTAACAGCTTAGTGGTTAAACATCACTGTTAGCTGTCAGAGAAACCATTAGTTGTCAGGTTGGTATAGGTCCATGTACATTTAATTTTAAAATGCCCAAAGGGAGAAAAAAAGAATAGCTTGTAGAAAAATGTGTATAGTAAAAAAAAAAGAGAGAGAAAGAAAAACGTGTATAGTAAAAAGTAAATATTTTATATTGTCATGCAGTTATATATACATTATTTAAGTAGTCTTAAAAATTGTGATTCAAGTGAAAGAATATGCAAATAACTTATAATAAAATGGAGTACTAAGAAGACTAAGAGAACCCCATCAAAAAAGTAGAAGAAGGCATGAAAGGATGTACTCCAGCTGAACTAAATGGTTACCTCTGAAAGGGAATTTGCATCAGGTGTAGGTAAAGGGACTTTTTTTTAGAATATTTTATTTATTTATTTTTAGAGGGGAAGGAAGGGAGAGAGGAAGAGAAATATGGATGTGCAAGAGATACATAGATCATTTGCCTCTTGCACGCCCTCAACTGGGGACCTGGCCCGCAATCCAGTCATATGCCCGGACTAGGAATCAAACTGGCAGCATTTCAGTTTGCAGACCAGCACTTGTCCACTGCACCACAGCAGCCAGGGTGGTAAAGGAACTTTCGATGAATCAGTTAACATGAATTTGTAGTAAGGGTGTCTTTACTGTGTAACTAAAAGTTAAAGAAAATAAATCTGCAGAGAGTCACCCTTTTTATTCCCCCTAAGAATGTGAAAAGATAGACCTACCCGATAAGTAGCCAGAGCTTAACTGTTGATTGGAAACTGTCCACTAAGTCTTCTGCAGATGAGGTGAGAGTCTTAGCACTGGGCAGTATGTGTGGGTGGACTTTAGTGCCGCTATACTTCCATACTCCTTGAGAAAAATTTCGAGAAGACAAATTTCTGAGTCTAAGGGTATCTGCTTTAAAATATTCACAGTGATTGCTAAAGTGATTCCCTGTCTCCTCTCTATGGGTAATCTAATGTCTTCCAGCCTGTGGTATTGGAATTGTTGCATGCCTCTCTTCCTCACCCAGGTGACCCGCTCCGTTTCCATGCCCACTACATTGCCCAGTGCTGGGCTCCCGGGGATCCCATCCCGCTCCAGGACCTGGTTTCTGCTGGCCGCCTCGGAACCAGCGTCAGAAAGACGTTGCTCCTCTGTTCTCCACAGTCTGATGGTAAGGTGGTCTACACCTCCCTGCAGTGGGCCAGCCTGCAGTGACCTCCAGAGACCTATGGGGTGTGGCTGTGTCTGTGGCAAGAGTCTTTCTAGATGGTCCCAAGTTCATCTCTGCATGGGAGGATAGGACACCTTCCAACCTCTCCCTATGGTTAGTTTTTGATTGCAAATTTATGAACACTACATTCTTTTTATGTCCTTCTCTGTGTCAAAGTACTTATTGTTGTTTTTGTAGTTACCTATTTCCAAACTGTGAGCTTCTTGAGAGGGAAGACTGGGTTTGATTCATCTTTATTTTCTACAGGGCTTAGGTCCCAAGAGGTCTCAATAAACTTGTTGAATAAATGTGGAGCTTGTGATTTGAATCCTTAGGACAGTCCTGGGAAATGTGGCCATTTTCATCTGCTTATACAGATGAGGAAAAGCCTGGAGGAGGGGAAATGACCTGTCCAAGGTCACACAGCTAGTAAGTAGCAGGGCTGGGATTTAAAACCTGGTCTTTGTTACTCTGAATGAAGACTGAGCCATTCCTACAGTGTTAGACTTCCTTTTGAAAAGATTTTAATAAAATATTTCAGATGCATGTACGGTTGTAAATAAAAATAACGCATGAACAGAAGAAGGAGGTGAGTGTTGCTGTTTGAGAACAGGAGTTTGGAGTGGGGAGGGGAATGTCAGGAAGTGCTCTTGGGCCTTCTGGAATATTGGTGTTGTTCTTTTCCTTGGCCTGATAGGTATTTATTCAGGTGTT
The DNA here is from genome assembly GCF_022682495.2 of Desmodus rotundus. Lineage (NCBI taxonomy): Eukaryota > Metazoa > Chordata > Mammalia > Chiroptera > Phyllostomidae > Desmodus > Desmodus rotundus. The sequence goes on from NC_071398.1 coordinate 48,660,160, forward strand.
TGAAATTATTTTTTATACTGTACATTTATATTCTAGATCTTTTTTTATATGTGTATCACATTCCACAATTTTTTACAAAAGCTAAAACACATAGGTATAAAATATACATTTATAAAATGATCCCTATATCTACCTTTCTGCTTAAGAAATTACTAGAACATTATCAGTACCAACTTTTAATATTTATACATATATTGAAACAGTGTGTAGTTAGGACTAACCCCTGCCTGGCTAACACTATTCTTTGTGTCTCTTTGGTAATTGACTTGTAAATATATTCTCCAATCACTCTGCTCTCTATGACAAAGTAAAGATCCTCATTAAAAACTATTGTGAGAGCATCCACATGCCAAAAAACAAAAAGAAAACAAGAAACAACAAAAAACCTAGACACAGACCCTACACCCCTGACAAAAAGATTACCTCAAAATTCATTGTAGACCTAAATGTAAAATCAAAGCTGTAATAACTATAAAACTCCTAGGAGATAACCTAGATGACCTAGGGTCTGGCAATGACATTTTCGATGTAACACCGAAGGCATGATCCATGAAAGAAAGAATTGATAAGCTGGACTATGTTAAAATGAAAAACTTGGGAGAAAATATTGCAAAAGACATATCTGATAGAGGACTGTTGCTCAAAATACACAAAGAACTCTTAAAACTCAACAATAAAAAAAATAAAGACCATGATTTAAAAAATGGGCCAAAAACCTTGACACCTCGTGAAAGAAAATAGAGATGGCAAATAAGCCAATGAAAAGATTCTCCACATCATGTCATCATGAAAAGGCAAATTAACAATGACATACCACTACACACCTATTAGAATGGCCAAAATATAGGACACTGCCAACACCAATGCTGCTGTGAATGTGGAACAACAGGAACTCTCATTCATTGCTGGTGGGAATGCAAATGGTACAGTCACTTTGGAAGACAGTTTGGCAGTTTATGACAACTAAATTACTCTATGCTTCTTGGTATTTACCCAAAGGAGTTGAAAACTTAGGCCCCCACAAAAATCTTCATCCATGTTTATGGCAGCTTTATTCATAATTGCCAAACGTTGTAAGCAACCGAGATGTCCTTCAGTTAGTAAATAGATCGAGTATAGTCCATCCAGACAATGGAATATTATTCAGCAGTAAAAAGAAATGGGCTTTGAAACCATGAAAAGACATGGAGGAACGATAAATGCATATTACTAAGTGGAAAAAGTCAATCTGAAAAGGCTACATACTATATGATTCCAACGATATGACGTTCTGGGGAAGGCAACACTATGGAGATAGTGAAAAGATGAGTGGTTTTCAGGGGTTAGTGGGGAAGGAAGGATGAACTGGTGGAGCACAGGGTTTTTAGGGCAGTGAAAATAATATGTATGATATCGTAATGGTGGATACATGTTATATATTTGTCCAAACCCATAGAATGTACAACACTGAGAATGAACTGTAATGTAACCTATGGACTTTGGTGATTACAGTGTATCTATGTCTTTAAAAAATATATTGTGACTGGTGTCCCCACATCCAGTCAGTCACTGAATCCGGTAGGCACTGCTTTCCAAAACTGGAGACCTAGAATTTGACCACTTCATTCACCTTTACTACCAACATGTTGCCAAAAGCCATGACGTCACTCACTTGGATTATTGCAGTAGCTTCCTAATTCATTTCCTTGACTTCTACCCTTGCCCCTCTATTGTCTGTTTCTAACAGAAGAGCTGGCATAATCAGGTTAAAAGGTAGGTCACACCAAGTCACTTCTCTCTTTAAGACTTTCCAGTCAGCCCTGGCTTGTCTGACTCAGTGGATTGAGTGCCAGTCTGTGAACCAAAGGGTCACGGGTTTGATTCCCAATTGGCACATGCCTGAGTTGCTGGCTAGGTCCCCAGTTGGGGGCACACGGGTGGCAACCACACATTGATGTTTCTCTCCCTCTCTTCCTTTTCCTCTCTCTAAAAATAAGTAAAATAAGATAAAAAAAATAAAGTGAAATTAAAAAAAAAAACTTTCCAATTATTTCCATCTCTGGGTAAAAGCCAAGGCCCAATGTTGCAGGGTCCTCTTTAACTGACCCCATCCATTCCTCTCCTCTGTGCTTACTCTGCTGCTGCCACACTGACCTCAACAGCATGCTCCCATTTCACTGTCTTTGCAAACTAACATGGAATGTTTTCCCCCTGAATGGCCACATAGTCTTGTCCCTCACTGTAGGCTGGTCTTTCCTTCAATGTTACTTTAGGCCTTCCATGGTTACCCTACCTTAAAATTTTAACACCCTGCATCCCCCTTGCCTTACTACTTATCACTATTGTGATTTATAATGAGAAATATATATTTGGTCTTCATCCATTTCTGGAACAGAGCTCAAAAACCCTTGGAATTTCCAAAAGTGCTAAGATCAATAAAGGTGTTTAGATATTCATAATAAACCCTTTTAACCATACCTGAGTTTAAGTAAATGAAATAATTTTTTAAATATACCTAAGGATGGGATCTGGTTGCCAGAGAAACCAACCATTTGATTAGAGGGTTGGAACTTTAAATGTCCCCCCTCCACCAAGGGGAGAGGGGCTGGAGATTGAGTTCAGCCAACAATGGTCAATGACTGAATTAATCACTGGGTTGGAGGACATGGAGATTTGGGGAGAATGACACCTGGAGAGGGCATGGATACTCCCTGCCCTTTCCCCATACCTTGCCCTAGTCAGGGCAAATGAATTATATTCTTTTATATTTAACCAGATATCAGGTGAGTAAAATGTTACGGAGTTCTATGAGCCATTCTAGCAAATTAAACCCAAGGAAAGGTTTGTGGGAACTTCTGATCTATAGATGATACATATAGATGATGTATGATGATTCATACGTTTAGTAATTTATTTTTTGGCAAAAAATTCATGCGATCTGGAGAGAAACCAGAGTATACATTTAATAATTTATTGACAACTATATGTTGGACCTATGCTAAGTTGCTGATAAGTAGAAAAGATGTGGTTACTGCTCTCCTATAACCTTTTTGTCTGAGAGATAATCTGTAAACAAAAAAAAAACAACCCAGAAAAAGTCCTGGCTAGTGTGGCTCCGTTGATTGAGCACCTACCTGCAAACCAAAGGGTTGCCAGTTCGATTCCCAGTCAGGGCACATGCCTGGGTTTTGGGCCAGGTCCCTGGGGAGTGGGGTGCACAAGGGGCAACTACACATTGATATTTCCCTCCCTCTCTTTCTCTCTCCCTTCCCCTCTCTCTAAAAATAAATAAATAAAAATTTTAAAAAAAGAAAAAGAAATCATAGGTCACAAGAATTAAAAAATCCGGAAGGCCCTGGCCTGGGTAGTTCAGTTAGAGCATCTTCCCAAAATGCCAGTTCAATCCCTGGTCAGAGCATGTACAAGAAACAACCAATGTGCATCAGTAAGTGGAACAACAAATCAATGTTTCACTCTCCCTCTCTTACTCTCTCTCTCTCAAAAAAAAATCAATTAAAAAAAACCCAACCCAGATGAAGTGCTTAGCCCAAAGCCTAGAACATTTAAAGCGCTCATTAAACATGATCTAACAATAGTAAGTAAAACCCTTGGTGTGAATGGGATTCCTCCAGAGAGGAAAGGACTGAAGGAAATAACCCGAGGGGTTGACTGAGGGTAAGATGTTGACAAAGCACATAAAAAAACTGAATTCCTCAAGGTGACAAATGGCGCCACGGTGGAGCAGCATACATAGCAAGGTTTCACAACATTTTCCCTGTTCTGGGAACGAACCTCAGAATATAAACTGCTGTTTTTGATAAAGCAGCAGAAAGCCTTTTTACCGTTGAGGCTCAAGTATTAAACCAAAAAAAGTCATTTACTTAAAGAGTACACTCCGGACCATCCTGTCTGAAGTATCATCTTCCCTCAGTCGTTATCAGTAATTAATTTTCTTCGTGGCACCCCAACCTGAAGTGATTTACTTCCTTCAACTTACTATTTTTCTTCTGTTCCCCTAAGACTCGAAGTTCCGTGAGTAGATGGGCTGTTTTATTCACGTCTATATGTCACCGTGTGGAACAATTCCTTGTGCTGCTGAATAAATACATAAACGAGGCCCACGCTAAGGGAGGGCGACTGTCCCCAGAGGTAGACAGAACCACTAGGGGATACACTTTCCAGGACTGGCCGGATTTCTTCCCAGATCTTTTTTCCCGCAAAAAGCAAGGCAGGCAAAAGTGGAATCCTGTCAGAAGGTCAAGCTGAGGTGTGTCTCCTCAGGCAAGTCACACGACGACTCCGCGAATTCTCGCTTTCTGCATTCACTCCTCAGATTTGTAGCGGAGGATCAAAAAGACAGGCTGCCTTCTGGCTATGCTTCGGAGTGAGGTTATTCTGACAGGAAAAACGACGACTTCATTATTCACAAACTCCACGGAGCAGCTTCTGGAAGAACTACGAGATCGCGAAGCTCCTGCCCTCTGGGGCTCTTTTCACAGAGAGGCAGCCGGCTAAAGTCTAGAGAAGGTGGAGGTAACGTCTCCAACATATACCCGACTTGGAGGCTAGTTGCTGGACTTAAATCGCCACTCAGGGAGCGAAGAAGGTCCCACTTCTCTGGTCTTCCGTGCACCGAGTCCCGCCAGAACGGGAAGAGGTAGCTCTGGCTTTGTAAACGCCGCTCCCGCCCAGCCTCTCGCCTCCACAGCTTTTCCGTCCCCCAACGCCTCTTCTGATTGGTGCAGGTGTGCGCCCTGCGTAATGATGTAAAGGGAGGCAGCGTTTCTATAAGAGCGCGGCCAGGACGCGTGCGTTCCTCTTTCTCAGTTTTCTGGAGCCGGGTGTAGGTGAGCGTTCTACTCTGATTTGTAGTTCGAGCTTGGGTTGGAAGGTCATGCTGGCTTTCCAAGTTTTGATAAGGACGGTGACCAGGCTGAGGGTGAGAGGAGAGTGGTTGGACAAGACGGCTACACGTTTGTTGGATAATTCCTCTTATGGAAGCTTTAGAGAAGGTTCTCGCGAGATCTTTCCGGGGCGACCCGGGATTCTAGCGTAGTTGTGGACCGCGCAGGCGCCGCCTGCGCTCCTCACGCTCAGCTGTTCTTTCTGCGCAGGCGGGCGAGCGGAGGCAACATGCCGGTTGCCCGGAGCTGGGTTTGTCGCAAAACCTATGTGACCCCGCGGAGACCCTTCGAGAAATCTCGCCTTGACCAAGAGCTGAAGCTGATCGGTGAGTGGCCAAGGCAGGGTTTTGGCTTTCGGGGTCGGGGGGAAAGCACGTGTGTGAGGCCGGCCACGTGCTCCATCTCTTCAAAGCTCTCCGGTGTATTCCCATCCCTGTTCCTCAAATTCAGAACTATTAGTGGTGTAGAAAGGTTTTCTGTATCCCGAAGCCACTTGGCACTAGTGGAACTGACTGTAACCCCTGTCGACTCCCGCCATCCCCCCTCCCATTTATTTTTTCTGTAGGAGAGTATGGGCTCCGGAACAAACGTGAGGTCTGGAGGGTCAAATTTACCCTGGCCAAGATCCGTAAGGCTGCTCGGGAGCTGCTGACACTGGACGAGAAAGACCCACGGCGTCTGTTTGAAGGTATGTGTGGGATCCCACAGGAAAGCGATGACGTGCAGGGCTGCTTCGATTTTAGGCCAGCTAGTCCCGTGATCAGAACTTGAACAAGCAGAGCCAGCTTTTTAACTTGGCGTTTGATGGGAATTAGGAAACGTGGGTCTGGATCCAAATTCTTGCACTCTTCCATACGTGTGAACTTTGTTTTACCCAAACATTGGAGCTTAATTTACTCTGGAGTAGACTAATAATGCCAGCTGAGCTTGGGCGCCTGGCTGCAACTGTATTAATGTAACAACGTGGTTCTGCTGGTGGTGGGAATAGGCAGTGAAATTTCTGAAATGCCTGATGGTGATTGCAGGGTGGGAGCGTGGCTGTGTACATTTGCCATTTTTAGTAAGGTGGTCAGGACATTAGGTAACATTTAGCAAACGCCTGGACAGGAGAGGGCTTGTGGATGTCACAGGGAAGAACATCCTCTTGATTAAGGTCTTACATTTCTACTCTGAGATGGGAAGTTAATGGAAGACTGACGTGACTGCATTCAAATTTTAATAGTTCTTAGACTGTAAGGTGGCAATAATGTTAAAATAGCTGATACTTTATAGGGACTAAGTGCTTTTGTCTAAGCTTTTCAAATACATTATTTAACCTGCATGGCTGGCTTGTAGGGGTGGCAACTGATACTTCTCCTATAGCTCCCTACTGAGACTGGAGTGCAGACTCCCAGAGGAATTCAGGGATGGGGATAGAAGGAGATGATTTTAGAGGAAGCTTAAGAAAAGTAACCAAAAGTAAAGAAATAAACAAATTGGATGCCTAAGTTGGCCAGTGTATCTTACCTTGTATTCTGGGTATTGGAAGAGTTGTATGTACAGATTGAAACAGACTGAAGTCTGCCTGTAGATGGTAACTTCTGTAACTTGTATATTTTTTATAACGGCTTTTGTTAGGATAAAATTTGCATACTATAATATTTACTTCAAGCATCTTGTTTTTGGTTACCTTTGGCTCCCTCTCAGCTGTAACTTTTTTAAGTTAAAAAAATTTCTTTTTAGCCCTGACTAGTATGGCTCAGCAGATTGGGGTGCAGGCCTGTGAACTGAAAGGTTGCTGGTTCAATTCCCAGTCAGGACACATACCTGGGTTGCAGGCCAGGTCCCCAGTTTGGGATGTGAGACACAACTCATTGATGTTTCTCTGACACATCAATATTTTTCTCCCTTTCTCCCTCCTTTCCCCCTCTCTCTAAAAATAAGTAAAATCTTAAAAATTCTTTTTTTAAGTACTGATTTTAGAGAGAGGAAGGGAGAGAAAGAGAAAGAAACATCGTTTTGTTGGTCCATTTATTTTTGCATTCATTGGTTGCTGACCTCGGATCAAACCTGCAGCCTTGGTGTATCAGGACAACGCTCTAACCAGCTGACCTTCCCTGTCATGGCTCCAGCTATCATCTTGATACTGTTTTTAGCATGAGGTCAGGCTTGGTTTATGAGAAGCAAGAGAGATTGGGAATCAGGCCTGGCTTCCTTGTGTACATGACGTTTCTCTTAATTTTCAGTCAGGGTAACTAGTATGATTTTCGTTCCACCCTGTGACTAAGGAAGTGCTTTTAGACCTGAGCTCCCACTGTTAACCATGAGAATGGTCACCTACATTAGAGGTTATAAAGGCTGGAGCTTGTTTAACCATCACAAATTTATCTCACTTAAATCTGCGTCAGGCACACAGGATGTTAGAGCTTTTCATTCTTATTCTTACGTTCATAAACCCCTTTGTCCATCTCATGAAAGTTCCAGAATCCTCATGGACGCCGATATTGGGTGGGACTTAATCCTAGAGGTTGTAGGGGAGCCGGCCACAGATGGTTCTGGTCGCGGGATTCCCTGAAGATAGCTAGTCACAGTGAAACTTACTGAAGACTGCGGTTAGGTGACAGTCACATGGCAAAGAGATGATCAGCAGGTGTCAAAGGCCTGTGGTTTTCCAGGGCAGAAATGGAAGTTGCAAGGGGAAGGCAGCATCTTCACTTTCTAGTGAACTAGCCAGTAAGCCACAGGACAAGGGAGGAGGAGCCTGGGACCCCCATTGCAGGAGGTGGTCCTCACTGGCATTGCCCTACCTGGTTTCAGATCCAGCCTTCCCACTAGGGTATGTGCCTGGGCAAGAAGCCTCCCTGAGTCTCATCTGTTAAAAAAGACATTAACACTTGGCAGCAGCGAACATTTGGTTGGCGGTTCATTCAGGCACTGACCAGTAGAAACTCCATCTGCATAGATCAGGAGCTAATGCACTTAAGTGCTTGCCACCTGCTGTAATGACGGGCTCCTTTGGCACTGGAGTGCCCACAAAGTCAGCCGGGTTTCCTTCACGCTTTCCCTGGGGGCAAGGAAGCATTCAGTTAACGTTGGTCCGTTGTTTATGGAGTGTGCTTGAATTTGGTGGCTGTGCTATAACGTAGTAAGAATCACTTAAAAGGTGAAACTGTCCTTCCTACGGACAAAAGTTTTGGGCTGTTTCTCCAGTGTAAATGTGCTAATTAGCTGTGACCCTCTGCAGGGAAACTGGTAGGGCTTTCTTAACTCCCGAATGTTAGCTCTTATGCCCCATGCTTTGTCATGGGAGCCATAGTATAATAAATAACAGCAGTCCTTAGTCTCGCAGGTGAATGCTAAGCCCTTTTACAGGGATCATCTCAGTTTTTCTTCTTGACAGCCGAGGAAGGCTCTCCTTTTCTAGATGAGAGCACAGGTGTATACAGTCACCTGCCCTCCCTGGTGAGATGGGTATAGCCATAGGACCTGCCTTAGGGTTGTGTAGGGAGACACATGAGTCACACAATGGCTGGTACATTGAGTCCTTTGTCAGAATTAGCTCCTGCTTCCCACCAGTGTCCATGATGTGGAGCTGTTGAGGTGGAGGACTTGAACCCGGCAAGTGTGAGGTCAGCCAGAACTCTGGCTCCTGCTCCATCCCTGTGCCCCCTCCCTCAGGCAATGCCCTGCTGCGGCGCCTCGTGCGCATTGGGGTGCTGGACGAGGGCAAGATGAAGCTGGATTACATCCTGGGCCTGAAGATCGAGGATTTCTTGGAGAGGCGCCTGCAGACCCAGGTCTTCAAGCTGGGCCTGGCCAAATCCATCCACCATGCTCGTGTGCTGATCCGCCAGCGGCACATCAGGTACTACCTCTGGTGGGCTCCCTGAGTCCTGCGCACCACCCCCTCCCTTCTGAAGGTTGCTGTCATTAAGCCTGCTGTCCCTGTCTCCTGTGCAGCCCTTGGAGGTGACAAAGGTGCAAGCTCACCTTCAGGGTACAGATTGACCCCTACAAACAGCTCGTGGGAGGCTGGGGGCCACCTCACCCACCCCATAGCCCAGCGCAAGGGTCACTGCGGCTTGAGCCGTACACCTTGCGAAGGCCTCTGCCAGGCATGCAGGCAGCCGGACAGGTAATAGCTCTGGTGTCCCCTAGTTGAGAGAGAGAAGTCATCAGGCCTCAGCTGCTTGGGTGGGCTCAGCTGTGCACAGGGCCCACTTGTGAAGCCATTCCAGACCCTGATCCTATTGCATTCTTGTGCTGTGAGCGTTAACTTGGCAAGTTGGCCACACTCCAGGGTCTGCTGCAGCGCAGATTCTGGCTCAGGGTGGCGGCTGGTGCAGTGAAGAGAGCAGGCAGGGCTGGTGGGTCGTCTTCATCTGGGTACTGGTTGCCCTTTTTGTAAATTGGGCACCATTTGAGGGAAAGCTGTGCAGTATGGGATAGGATATTTGCACACGGAATTGGTGCCTCAGCCCTCTCCTAGCCCTGTGACCCGCGGGTGAGAGCCTGTCACGTTTCTTACTGGAAACGACTTCATAGAACCTAGCCGTGGGCTGCTACTTCCCGGACAGTGAACCTGCAGGATAACGAAACTCAATGTCTGGCACAATTTTGAATGTTTGAAAGCAAGATCTTGGATTTATATGCTGCCACCTCACCGCATTTGCTTTGTGGTCTTGTGTGGTTACCTCAGAATCTCCCTCCGCTCTGTCAAGTGAGCGGAGCGTGTCTCACAAATTACTGTACAGGTTAGATGAGGGGATTCATGGACGCCAGAGGCCGTGGGATCAGGAGGCCCTGCCAGTGTTGCTGCATGAGCGCAGCTGTGGCGCCAGCCCTGCGCAAGTGAGTGGAGAATAGTGTCTTGTCTAGGGTGGGGTCCTACTCCCTCCTTGACCTGCCCTCCCCCCTCCAGGGTCCGCAAGCAGGTGGTGAACATCCCATCCTTCATCGTCCGCCTGGACTCCCAGAAGCACATCGACTTCTCCCTCCGGTCCCCGTATGGGGGTGGCCGCCCAGGCCGAGTGAAGAGAAAGAACGCCAAGAAGGGCCAGGGCGGGGCTGGAGCTGGTGATGATGAGGAGGAGGATTAAGCCTCCTCTTCCCCACTAGACTGGTTTGGTTTTCCAGTCAGATAATAAAACAGATCAACACTTTGGGACTGGTCTTTATTGGTGCGTCTCTTACCTGCCCGGCTCTGAACACCTTGTCTGTGTAGCAGGGAGAAACACAGGTTGGGTTCTTGATCAGGTTGCCTCGAGCTAGTTCACTCACCTGTCTGGTTCTGCACAGAAGGGGCCTGGTTAGGCTGGTTTGGTCAGGTCCTCGTGGGCTTTAAAAAAAATTTTTTTTTAAGTGTTTCTGGTGTACAGCATACTTCAACATCTATGTACACTACAAAGCGATCACCCCGTGAGAGTTCAGTTACTAGTCATCAAAAAATTGGGAATGTTTCACCATCTGTGTCATCCTTGCTCAGGGGCCATGCTGGTCTGTGTTTAGACTGCTGAAGCCGGCACTGTAAGGAACTGACTGCCTGTAGTGGGGTCCTTGCCCTATGGTGGGGACTGTGCTAGTGAATAACATTCATACATCACGTCACAGCAGGGTGGCCAAGCAAAACCAGATGTAACATTATTGACAAACATCTTTAATTTCATTAAGTTTAAAGATAAGCATTCTGAACAAATAAAATACAATTAAAAAAGAAGGTCTGAAAGCTGAACAATCATTTTCAGGCAGAGGAAATTGCAAGTGGAGGTCAGTGTCGGCACCCATGTCCAGCCCTTTGCCCAACCCATGGCAAGAGAAGTCAGGGTGAGCTGTGGGGCGGGGAGGTACTGGGTACTGAGTGCTGATCCCATCCACCATAGGCTGCTGTTTTTGTTTCTTAGAGGGGATGGGGGGAGGGACTGGGAGAAATGTCACCTCCACCAGAATGGTACCCTCAACTGAGGCATGGGCCTTGGTCAGGAATCGGCTGGCGACCTTTAGCTTTGTGGGATGATTCCCAACCACCTGCGCCACATTGGTCAGGGCAGCTGGTGGATTTTAATTGTTGGCAGCGATCGACAAGATCTACAGGCTCATTTCACAGCTTATTACAGGGTGGCTGATGGGCAGATTCCCAGTTCTGTGTCTTACAATGTGAGGTGGGGAATGGTTAGTGGCCTGTGAAAGGCACCCCCCCCCCGCCCCCCCGCTGTGTTTGGAGAAGGAAGACGCTTGTGGTCAGGAGGGAAGAGGCTTCCTTTTCCTTGCTGAGAAGCTGCATCAGGCAGGGGAGAAAGGGGCTGGCTCAGGAAATGAGAAGTACGGACTTGAGCAACCCCTCAGCAGCTGTAGCCATCTCCCCTGTAGTTGGTCCCTTTTTGTCTGGGGACTTTTGGGCTCTGAGGTCAGTTAAGTGCCCAGCTTCACAGTGACAGCTGTGGCTCACTGGGGCTGGGTTGTAGGCCCGCCCTCAGCCCAAGGTTGTCATGTGTAATGCTGGCCTTGCAGTTCCAAGGGGACCTTGCAGTCAGCGGGGTCCCTTTGGGGGGGACGTAGGTCAGCTGTGTGATGGAGTTCTGGAAGCAATCGACTTCCAAAAGGCGCCAGAGCAGCTGGGGGCCCGTGTCAGGTCACCAGGCTGGCAGGGGCCACTACTGAGTGTTCTTGGGGACAGCTCTTGTGCCTTCCAGGGTCCCTGCAGGCTCCCTCCCTGGAGTTTGGGGTTAAGGTCCTGCCTGGGCTAGTGGACGGCCAGAGCAGCGTACACACTGGGCTCTTCTGGGGGTTCCTCTGACGGGGAGGAAGGGGGTGCACTTGTCTCCCGTGTGAGGGCCAAGTGGTTCAGCTGGGCATAGGTCACATCCTGGGGGTCTTCAGATGCTGCAGCCTGTGGTGGGCAGAATGAAGACACGTGGTTGGGGTGGGGGACACCTCAGGCCAGGGAGGAAAGGACACAGTCCTGGAGGTCTTGGTCATCACTGCCAGAGACAGTGAGGGGGGTGGTCTTCTTGGTTCTACTCTTGTTCTCTGTTCTGTTAGTCATTGGATTTTTGGGGGTCTAGGGGAGGCAGGGTGTGTGGGTTGAAAGCTTGGCAGTGTGGGTCTGGTGCTGGGGAGATAGGAACTGGGCATGGAGCCATAACCACGGCGTATAGACCCCCCTGCAGCCCTCAGGGGAGTGCTGTCCTTGGCTCACTGGAGCTGAGTGAGCCTGCAGTGGTGGTTGGAGCGTGTCGTCACCCCGTTTGGGCCCCGGGCCCGAGGGGAGAGAATGAACACAGGGAGGGCTGACTGAGCCTATAGGACCCTTTGTGTGGGGTTCAGGAGCGCCTCTCTGCAGGCCCAGGGCCTAGATTTCAGCCCTTTGACAAGGCTCCGACTGCTCAGCCCGACCTCCAGCGCTGCCATCGTCACCTGAGCAGTGGCCAGTGGAGGAGACCAGGGAGGGCGAGGAGAGAGTAGTGTGGCAGCAGCTCAGAGCAGGTGCTTCCAGAGGCAGCCCAGAGTTGAGTGGGGTGAAGGAGACGTGTCCACAGAATTTGGTGTGTGGACAAGGAGGTGTGGGCTCCCTGCTCGGGGCCAGATAGAGCTCACCTGACTGTCCAGCTGTCTGTCCTCCTCAGGCTGTGTGTCTTTCACAACATCATCTGTTGGGGACAGAACAAGGCGGTCTCATCTCTTGCCAGGATTCCCTGAGATCTCATCCAGCAGAGGCCCAGGTAGGGTCAGTGATGTGGCAAAGGTCACAGAGTATCAGCTTTGTGCTGTGTCACAGCCAAAGCCAGAACCATTTCTAACCACTTCCTGGTGTCCCCAGGCCACCCATGTTCTCTGGGTCTTTCTCCTCCCCCAAGACGCCCCATCCAAGTTCCCTTACACAAGTTCTCTTCCTGGACGTCAGCAGTTCGGCTGGAGCTGGGGGAGGAGATAGAGTGTTAGGGAGCTGAGAGGGGGCCCGGACTGGTGGGGCTCAGGGTCTTCGGGAGAGGACTCACCTCTTCTGCAGGCCTCTGTCCTCATGTTCTGATGCTGCAGCCACTGCAGGAAGGTGGGGTCAGCTTCCAGCCCCCCCTAAGACCCTCCCCTGGGGCAGGCCTAAGATCTGCAGAGGACTTAACAACTGAGATCATAATCCCCCACCCACCTCCATGTAGAGAGAATGCAATTCTGGATGACAAAAAACAAAACTTGCATGTGTGTTCAAACATTTCATAAGTTTGGAAAAGCCAAAAGAATACTTGAAGATACTTACACGTACACTCTCATTTAATCTCTCTAGGTTCTTTCCCGTTGGGAAAGGCTGGGGTTTTTCTTTGTTGACCTTCCTGGCTATTTGGTTTAGTTCTGGCTGGCTCCTAAGCCCACCACCTTCTGTGGCCCAGGTCACCCCCTTTCCTACTCACTCGATGACCTGCCTTTGCTCTGACGCTGGTGTCGATGTCGGAGGAAGAGGAAGAGGAGGAGGGAGAGCAGCAGGATGAGGGCCACCGAGACCCCAATCAGGATGTTCAGGGACCATTGGAGACCTTGGGTAGGAGTGACGTCATGAATGAGCTAAGATGCCATTTAATGAGCACCTACTGTGTGCGAGGCACATGTTGGGGTCTGTCTTTCATCTGCTCTAACCTCACAGCCCTTGTGCACCAGGGATGGCTGACCCACCACCCAGTCCACTGCGGCTCAGAGAGGTCAGCCATGTGCCCCACGTCACCCAGCCTGGCCGGGGCAGGGCTGAGACTGGACCCCAGGATGTGGGCTCCCTTGTGTGATTGTTACTATTATTATTATTTTTTTGTTTTTGTTTATGCCGTTCCCGGGTCCTCCAGGTAGAACAGCAGTGCAGAGACCTGTTGTCACACCCAGTCACCACCGCTCCCCAGCCCCGTCCGTCTCCCCCTCTGCAGACTGACACCCCCGCCTGATGCAGGGAGGCCTGTGTGCACACGGACTGTGTATCTGTGAAAGGTGTGGGTGGGCTGTGTCCTTCTGGAGCTCTAAACAGGGCCAGGCTGCCTGCTGATGGCTTTCCCTTTGGGGGAGGGGGAGGAGACCTGTTCCACAGCCCATGACCTCAGACTTGGGAGGAACACGACTTGTCTAAGATCCCACAGATGGGAAGTAGCAGAGCTGGGAACTGAACCACGAGTGGGGCATTTTCCCACAACTCTATAGCTGCTCCTTGGAAGGCTTACAGAGGGGAGCTCAGACACTCCTGTGTCCCCTACACACACACACACACACACACACACAGGCAATCACACACATGTGCACACATGCACCCACATACACACAGTCCAAGCAGCCTTTAGAGAAATTGATTCCAGAGAGGAGAAAGAACTTTTCTCAGACTCTTACCCAGGAAATGAGCCAAGACCAGAACTGAGCTTCCCCCCACCCCCTATCTCCCCAGGCCTGGACTTACCCGACCGGGGGTCTGACTTTGTGGTGGGTTGATCCTCAGAGCCTCCTGGGGAACAGGATGGGGGGTGAGGGGTGGGATCTGCCTTCTCCCCACTCGAGCCTGGCTGCCCCTCACCTGGGTGGGAACACAGCATCTCCCTCTGCCATGACAGCCCCACCCGTCACCTGCCTGCCTCACAGCCCTGGGGGCCGTAATATCCCCCCAGCATCAGTGTCCGGCCAAACATGCCAGAGCAGGGAAGCTGGTTCTCTCTGGGAGCAAGGCCACTGCTAGTCACCATGCTTGTCCCAGTCTCTGGGTGAGGCTATGGGTACTGCAGGAGAGGGATCGGGATGGATGCCCCTGGCTTTGCCTCCCTTTGCTCAGCCCGAGGCCTCGCCTCATTCCTGGGGCCTTGGAACCTCTCTGGGCCACAGGGAAGAGGATGAGGCAGGGTGGGGTGGCTCTGGCTTTTCCATTCCTCTGGGAGGTGAGGGTCCCCTCAGGCTGACCCTCCTTCTGTGATCCCCTCAACCCTGTCCAGCCTAAAGTTCCTCTGGGGGACAGGGTCCTGAACTGACCATGAGGACACAGGGGTGGGAAGGGGATCCTCACCTGAGACCAGGAGCTCCAGGGGGTCACTGGGCTGTGACAGCAGGAAGGGGGAGGAGCTGTTTGAGCTGTAGCACCTGTAGGTCCCGTTGTGGCCCCAGGTCACAGGGCTGATGGTGAAGTTGGCCTGAGAGGGGGCAGCTGTGTCCTGCAGATGAAGCTGCTGGGGAGGATCCCGGGACCCCTCCCTGTGCAGGTGGAAGGTATCAGCCCTGACCTCAGATCCACACTGCAGGGTCACGTTTGCTCCCCAGGGCACCGAGGGCTCTGGCTTGGCTGAGAGGGAGGGTTTCCCGTATAGTCCTGGGGAGAAGAGGGCTGTGATGAGCAGAGTCACCGCTATCCCCATGCCCTTGGCCCTGAGGTGAGAGACCATGTCCTTCTTCAGGGACACAGTCTGTGACTCATGTCAGCTCCTCTCAGTCCCACTGGGTGGGTGTCTTTTATCTCCATGCTCCTCACTCCCTCCCCTATACCTCAGCCCCCTTCAACCTCTGCTACAGGACCCTCACCTGGACCCCAGGACCACCACGGTGACCCCAGGCCACAGCCCTGAGCAGATAGTCAGAATGGGGAGCAGGGCAGGGCTCCTCACCTGCGATCAGGATGTCCAGGGGGGCACTGGGGGCCGACCACGCATAAGAGAGGTTGTGTCCACTGTAGCACCTATACCGGCCCCCATGGGTGAGGCTCACAGGGCCCAGGGGGAATTCGGGGCTCTGCTGACCATCGAGACGCTGGGGTGGTGTGGGCCCCTCGTTCTTGGTCAGAGCGAATCTGTCAAAGCCAGGCTCTGAGCGACACTGGAGGGTCAGGCTGTCTCCAGGCAGCACCAGGGGGCCTGGCTGGGCCGAGAGGAAGGGCTCCCTGTAGACACCTGGGGAGAAGGGTCATTGGCACCCAGGGGACACACACCCACTGTCCACTGGGGTTGCCAGGAGAGTTCTCACCTTAATGTCCCTCCTTAATCCTCCCGCCTGTGATTCTGTCTCCAGTAAATTGGTGTCAACAACCCCCACACCCCCCCAGGGCTTTACTAGGCACCGGGTTCAGATCAATTGGGGCACAGGAAAGAATTGAAGCCAAGTGTGGGGCACTTCACCTGTGACCACAAGGTGCAGAGGGGCACTTGGCTGTGACCACACATTGGGGTGGGAGCTGGAGGAACCATAGCATCTGTAGGTCCCCCCATGGGAGGTGTTCACGGGGCCCACAGGGAAGACGGCCTCCCGCCACCACCTCCTAGCATAGTATTTCCATTCTGATTTCCTGCGTCGGGGGGGTTCAGCCCCTCCTGCCTTCAGCAGATGGAAAGTGTCCAATGAGTACTGTGAGCTGCACAAGAGGGACACGTTCCCTCCTGAGGCCACCACAGGGCCTGGGTGGGCTGAGAGGAAGGGTGTGCTGTGCACTCCTGAGGGAGAAGGAGGATCTGAGTTAGAGGGGACCATCACCCCACCTTCCCCAGGAGTGGGCTGTGAGGGGCAAGGCCCCCCTAAAGCCACACTCTGTCCCCTTCATCCTCTGAGGAGCAGCCCGCAGTGGGGAGGGGACCTGAGTTCCCCCTTACCTGTCACCACCAGGAGCAGGGGCTCACTCCTCTGGGACAGCGAGCCCCCAGTGCTGTATGCACACCGGTACAGCCCTGTGTAGTGTGAGCTCATGGATTGAATGAGGAACCCGGTCTTGTTGCTGGAGGCCTGTGGGACCCTCGTATCGAAGGGCTTAGAACCCCTGTCTTTATATAGAATGTAGCCATCTGCCTTCAGAGACCCCTGACACCAGATGGTCACAGGGCTTCTTTCTCTGACCATGGGGCCTGGGTCAGCCCAGATGGAGGGTTTGGGGGGAACTCCTGAAAAGGAATCAGACCTGCAGAGTCAGGGGTGTCCTTGTGCCCTCAGTTTCCCTCCCTGTCACTCCAAGTTCCCTCAGATTGGATCATTTCCAAAACCAGTGTTCTCAGCAATGAAGTGGGGGTGGGGGTCATTGTGCTGAAGCAGGAGATCTGGGGGAGGACTCACCGGTCTGTTCCTGGTCCCACCAGCCCCGACACAGCCCTGGAAGAGAGTCCCTGTGAGAACTGTCCCCCACCCCCACTCAAGTTCCAGGCCTGTCTGGGCCCCTGAGCACTGGGGTCAGACCTGGGGCTGAGCCACCTCTCCTATCCCCAGGGTTCTGTCTGTACTGAGCCTCCTGAGTCCTGCGGTCTCTTGGACCAGGACCTGGGAGGGGAGGGGACCCCAACCCTCCTCTTTCCCCCATGCTCACCGAGGCAGATAAGGACAGTGAGGGTCGGGGTCGTGGCGCTTCCTGCCATGGTCACCAGTGTGCAGACGACGTATAAAATTCACTGGCAACACAGAGTAACAAATGGGGTGTTAACACGGTCTCAGCTCTGTGTGACAGGTCACGGGTTCCTCATCAGTGGCCTGGCAGGAAGGGAAGTAGCCCCTCCCTGAAGGATGAGTCCAAGGAGACAGCAAGCTCTGGACATTTCAGCCTGATGTGGGTCTCAGCAGACCCCCCACGCTCTGCCTCCACAGAAGGCATTTTTTTCTCAGAGTCCCCAAGTGGGCATGTGGAGCCTCACTATGTAGAAACATCCCACCACCCAGATGTGACCCACTAGAGGACAGGTGAGGGAGTGGCGTCCTTGTGACAGGTAGGGGTGTGTGTGCGTCACATTCATCTAACCCACCTCTTTGTGTGACTTAACCTTCAACCTCTGCACCCTCTGTTCATGGCCTCAGGCTCACGGCTCTCATCCCACAACGGGCTGCAACCTCATGACATGGTGGGACGACAATCCCCTCCTCATGGGTGCTTCCAGATGCAAAGACCCTTGATGTCTTCTAGTAGGTCGCTGAGTTGCTGTTGGGACCCAGTGGCACATGAGGAGCAGCTTTCTAAATGGAGTCCAGCTCTCTCTCGCAGGTGATGTGAGGCTGTGAGCCCAGAGGGCCTCGGCAGAGGATGCACACAGCCTCCCAGGACACTAGGTGTGGGGTCTGGATGGTCCCGTGACCGTGGCTGCAGGTTCCTGAACTGGACTCCATTCACACCCACAGTCTTCTCACTCACCCACTAAGTGAAAGACCCACTTTCTCAGGTATGCTGGATATATGCAGCTTCCACAATCCAAAGATGCACACCCAGAGTTGTGCCTAATTCTTAGTGTCCAGCGTGGGCAGGTGCGATGGCATGTGGTTTGCTGTTCAGGGCATGTCCTGGCAGGGCGCAGAGAGCGAGACCCCTATAACCTCACAGCTTTGACAGGCTCTGAATCTTTCAGTTCCTCCTTTCTTCCTTCCACCTGCAGTGCCAGCCACAGCAACCAGAGCCCTTGGTGCCCTCTGCTCATCAGGTCCAACTCACAAGAGGTCATCCATACTGTGGACAAATACGAGGTTCTGCTTGATGTCCAGGTGCTGGGGGTCCCTTTGGACTCTGCTGTGAAAGAAGGAGGTGATTTTTATACCCGGGGAAACTGTGAACATGAGCCCGGGTTTCGAACTGCTTCTCAGTTACCAGATCCATAGCTGTCTGGAAATGGATGTCCAGTAAATCCACGCAGCCAGCACCGCAGCTGCGGCAGGAGTTGGCACTTGGTGAAATCCACTCCACCTTCTACCACCACAGTCCTCCCAGAGTCTGTGGGGAGCAGGCTGGTGTATTAGACGGGGACACCATGGGTCCCACCACTGCCCCCTCTAGCCCGAGAGGGTGGCACCACCTCTGCATTTCCACCTGAACGCAAGACTGTTTGTGGTTTACTCTGCCAGGCGTTAGGTAAGTGACACTGTTGAGTAACAGACTCTACTTCCTTTCTTTAAAAGTATGTAACTATGTTTTGGAAGTCAGTCAAATCACTTTGTGGTTCCACTTGTCCTTTAAGAAAAAATCAGTATTTAGTCATACTCTGGGGCTAGTTTGGCCTTACTCCTAAAACATGGCTCTTCTGGGCTGTCTTAATTGCTCCAGGGGTCCCACAGTTCTTTATGGAATTCAGAAATCTCTTGTCTTCCCGTGAGCTCTGGGAATTAAAGTAAACCTTTATTTGTAGTTCTTAAGATGTGGGTAGATTAACAAGATATTCACAAACGTCGCTGGATGATAATGCGTGTATGTTTGGTTTTGCTGCCCCCAGATTTGAACATAATGTGAGCTGAGTGCTCGTGGGCAGTTGTGACTTTCTGTCCTCTGCACTGTGCTAGGGGCCACACATTCACCCATCTCCTCTCTTCCTTGTTGATGTTCCAAGATTCCTCTTTTATCGTCATCTTTCTGGAGCAAGAACTTTCGGGGCTATTCATTTATGGGAGGTCCACTTGTGATAAATTCTCTTACTATTTTTTCACCTAAGAACGTTTTATTTCCCCATCATTCCTGAAGGATAATTTCACCAGTTCTAGAATTCAGGATTGACAGTTTTTCTCTTTTTCTGGTACTTGAAAAATGTGCCACTTCTCTCCTGTTTTCATGGTTTCCAACGAGAATCCCGTCGTCATCTGAGTGGGTTTCCCCTCTATGGGTGAGGTGGCATTTCTTGCCACGCCCAGTTCCAGTACGGTCAACCATGTTGTCTGACAAGGTCCAGACATGGGGGATATGTCTTCGAGGAAGCGTATCCTGGCCTGGAGGACGTGGCATTACTTGGGATCTGTGTGTGATTTTGTTCTTTCTCTTTCTTGGAATCTGTATTTTTACTGCCTTAATCATCTGGAACCTCCTGGAAATGATCACCACTCTTAGAATTGACCAGCAGCTGACACAAACAGGATATAATCAGACCAATGTGTCTCTGGTCAACAAGTCCCTGAATGTCTAAAAGTTGTTAGAGTAACAGCCCCTCCTTTACCTTGAATAGGACTATATATCAATTAGACAGCCATAGAAATAAGAAAAGCTGGCTAGCTATTAAGCATGTAGAAACAGTTATTATGAAGTTAAAGCTTATAGTACACAGAGAAACATTTTAGACAGAAAAGATTATGAAGTTAAAGTTTATAGTACACAGAGAAACATTTACTTTTGCCCTATGAACAATTTCTGAAAATGTCTAATCGTCTGATTCATGACTCTCCTGGTTAAAATAATCTTTGTTCACTATAACTGAATCTATGAAAACTTTAGTTGAAACAATCCTTGTTTAATATAACTAAATCCATGGAAACTTACGTACTTTTCCTGGTTACCTTTGTATTAATTTTTCTGCTTAACTGATCATGCTATGCACTTATAAATGTTAATCTATGCCAGAAAAGAAAATATAAAAATCCACTTGTATTTGCAATAAACGAATCAGTGCTTCACCTGCCTCTGAGCTGTGTAGTTGCCTGATCTCCATGCGCTGACGCCTCATAGCACCTTTGGGACCCCCTGGACTCTGCTGCGGCTGGACCGCGGCAATTTCTGCCTCATGCATTCAAGGAACTTCTTTGTCTTTAGTTTTTCTAGTTGAGTTATGATGCATCTTGGTGTGGATATCTTTGAGTTTATCCTCTTTTGAGGTCATTAAGTTTCATGAATACATAGGCTTATGACTATTGCCAAGTTTGGGGAAATTTCAGTCATTATTTCTTGAGTAGTTTGTCAGTCTTGTCCTCTGCTTCTAGGACTCATGATGTGGATGTTGGAGCTTTTGTGACACTTCGGCAGGTTGTTGAGCTTCTGCTCATATTTGTTCCCAGTTTATTTACTCCCTGGTGTTCAGACTGAGTAATTTCTATTGTTCTCTTTTTCATGTTCATTATGGTTTTTTTTGTCTTTTCTATTCTGCTGTTGAGCCCATGAATCTATGAGGCCTTTTGATTATTGTAGTTTTCAAATTTAAAATTTTCATTGTGTTTTTCTTTATATCTTCTAAGTCTTTACTGAGGCTTTCTTTTTCTTTTTTTAGATTTTATTTATTTTTAGAGAGGGGGGAGGGAGGGAGAACAAGAAGGAGAGAAACATCAATGTGTCGTTGCCTCTCATGCACCCCCTACTCGGGACATGGCCTGCAACCCAGGCATGTGCCCTGACTGGGAATCGAACCAGCAACCCTTTGGTTCACAGGCTGGTGCTCAATCCACTGAGCCACACCAGCCAGGGCCCTTTTCTAAATTTTTGATATATGGTAACTTAGGTCGTTGATTTTTAAAAGGCTTTCTCTCTTTTTTAAAATGAGATGAGGTTTTTATTTTTTATTTTTTAAAGCTTTTCACTGTATTTTTATGTTGACACTATTACAGATGCTCCCCATTTTCCCCCAGTTGGCCCACCTTGGCTGAGCCCTTGCCCTCCCTTCCCTCTGGCCATCACCACACTGCTGTCTGTGTCCATGGGGTATACTTATGTGTTCTTTGCCTAATCTCTTCACCTTCTCTCACCCAGTCCCCCACACTCCCTCCCTCTGGCGTCTGTCAGTCTCTTAAATGTATCTATACCTCCGATTCTGTTTTGTCCATCAGTGTATTTGCTTCATTAGAGTGCACAGACGAGTGGGATCATATGGTATTTGTCTTCCTCTGACTGGTTTATTTTGCCTAGCACAATCATCTCCAGGTCCATCCATGCTGTCCAGAAGTTTTAAGAGTTCTTTCTTTTTTACAGTCATGTAGTATTTCTTTATGTAAATGTACCACATTTTTTAGTCTATTCATCTACTGATGGGCACTTGGGCTGTCTCCAGATCTTTTTTCAAAATTTATTTATTAACTTGAGAGAGAGAGGGAGGGAAAGAGAAGGAGGGAGGGAGGGATGGAAGGAGGGGGAGAGAAAAAAAAACCCCATCAATTTGTTTTACTTATGCATTGGTTAATCCTTGTATGTGTCTTGACTGGGGATCGAACCAACAACCTTCACATATCAGGATGATGCTATACCCAAGTGAGCTACCCAGCCAGGGCCTGTTTCCAGATCTGAGGGGACAACATGTGTGCCAATGACACATCTGATAAGAGGTTAATTTCAAAAATATGTAAAGAACTTACACAACCCAACACCAGGAAGACAAACATTCCAGTTAAAAAATGGGCAAAGGACCCAAGAGGACATATAGATGGCCAATAGACATGTGAAAAAATGTTCACATCACTAATAACCAGAGATACAAATGAAATATCACCTCACGCCTGTCAGAAAGGCTACCATTAATCAATCAACAAACAATAAGGGCTGGCGAGGCTGTGGAGAAAAGGGAACCCTAGTGCACTGTTCGTGGGGAATGCAGACTGGTGCAGCCACTGTGGAAAACAGTATGGAGTTTCATCCAAAAATTAAAAATGGAACTGTGTTTTGACCCAGCAATCCCACTTCTGAGAATATATCCTAAGAATCCTGAAACACCAGTCAGAAAGAATATACGCACCCTGTGTTCATTGCAGCGTTGTTCACAATAGTAAAGATCTGGAAACAGCCCAAGTGCCCTTCAGCAGACGAGTGGATGAATGAGCTGTGGTGCATGTACACAATGAAATACTACACAGCCGTAAAAAAGAATTAAACATACTGAGGCGACATTGGTTAATAACATTATATAAATTACAAGTGTACAATTTTATGATATACCATCTATATACTCGTCTGTGCTCATCACCCAAAGTCTAGTCTCCTTCCGTGACCCCCTTTACCCTGTCCGTCCTCCCCCTACCCCTTCCCCTCTGGTAGCCATTTTTTCATTTCTGAATCTATGAGTCTATTTTCTTTTTTTATTTATTGATTTCTCTATGTCCATGTGTGTATGTCTGTGTGTATGTGTGTGTGTCCATGTGTACATTTGTGCGCATGTGTATTTCATACATGTGTAAGTATTTAGAACCATTTAGCGGTGAATCTTTCTGGTCTCCAAAGTTCACTTTGCAGGAAAAGTTTTAACCACAGATTCAATATAGTTAATATGTATGACAGTTCAGAGTTCCAGATTTCACCCCCGTCGGAGTAAAATCATATGTTTCTTGTCCTTTTCTGTTTTATTTCACTTAGCATGATGCTCTCAAGATCCATCCAAGTTGTTGCAAATGGCAGTATTTCATCTTTCTTGACTGAGTAATATTCTATTGTGTGTATTTCCACACCTTTATCCCGTCATCTGCTGAAGGACACTTCAGGTCGTTTCTATGTATTTACCTTTTTCTTTTTCTTTTCTAATATAGTCATTCATGGTTCCTAGTTTTCCATTTCATAGGTCTGCTATGTAATATTTACATGATCATTCATTTAAAGTATTCTCACAGTTTGGATTTTGTCTTTTTCTTTGTTTTTTAGGGGGGTTTAAATTTTTTAAATTTATTGGGCTGACAATGATTAAGAAGATTATTATAGGCTTTTCTTTCTTTTTTAAAAATATTTATTTATTTTTAGAGACAGGGGAAGGGAGGGAGAAAGAGAGGGAGAGAAACATTGATACGTGGTCGCCACTTATGTGCCCCCAGTTAGGAACCTAGCCCACAACCCAGGCATGTGCCCTGACTGGGAACTGAACCGGCAACTTTTTGCTCAGTAGGATGGCACTCAGTCCACTGAGCCACACCAGCCAGGACTGTTACAGGTTTTTCAAGTGTACATTTCTATGATACATGATCTCTATATGTCATCGCACTTCTGTTTTGGTTTTACATTTACACATTGATTTTTGAGATGTCTGTTTCTTTGATTCTAAAATGTAGGAATATTGGTTATCTGTGACTATAGAAACAGGGGACTCCCAGAGAGACCCAGGAGGTACCGGGGACCCACATCGGATCTCCAGGCTGGCTGGGGCCACTAGTAAGTGCCCCTGGGGGCTGCTTCTGTACCTTTGGTGGTCCCTGCAGGCCCCCTCCCTGTAGTGTGGGGTCTGGGTCTTTCCTGTGCTAGTGGATGGCCAGAGCAGCATATACACTGGGCTCTTCTGGGGAATCCTCTGACAGGGAGGAAGGGGGTGCACTTGTCTCCCGTGTGAGGCCCAAGTGGTTCAGCTGGGCGTAGGTCACATCCTGGGGGTCAGCAGATGCAGCAGCCTGGAGCAGGGGGACAGAGAGAGGGATGAAACCTGGTTGGGGTTGGGGAAGCCTAGGGCCTGGGGAGGATGGGACTCACCTGACTGTCCATTTGTCTGTCCTCTTCTGTCTCTCTGCCCTTCGTGTCCAGCAATTCCTCTGACAGGGGGGAAGGAGAGGCAGCCATTCCCTGCCTGGGCCTTGATGTTGAGCGGGTCACCTGGGTGTAGGTCAGTCCCTGGGGGTCATCATCGGGCCTATTCTGCTGCAGAGAGACAGTGAGGCAGAGCCAGTGAATCCTTGTTCCCACGGTTGAAACCCACCAGTCAAGTGTCCACATGGTGTCAGAGTGACGACTTAAACTTCAGATCAGAGGAGGTCACTCTCCCGATGGAATCTGCAGGGACTCCCTGAGCCTTGGGCATCTGGTGCTTCTACGGATCTGACTCTTTACCTAACGAGCTATATTTGCTCATGTGGCTCCAGCCACAGGGCCCATCAGGCTAAAGCAGCATGTCCTGCCTCAACCTTTGCACCTGCTGTTTTCTCTGTTCTCCCCACTCACCACACACCCCACCCCCTGTTCTTGCTTCATCCTCCATCACAGCACTTGGCTCTCCAGGATGCCATCTGCCTGTTTGCGGGTGTCCCCCTCACCCACAGGTGAGTTCGAGGGGTGTGGGGATAGGCTGGTCAGGATGGCACTTCAACACCGACATAGAGCTGGTAACCAGTGAGCTCCCGTCACAGCTGCTGTGTGAGTGAGTGAGGGGACCCTGGGACCTGCGGGTGTTCACTCGTTCACGCCTGCTCCTGAGACCTGGGGCTGCACACGGTCAGACAGAGGATGAGGGGCCAGCACAGGGGACCACCCAGGAGGGGACATGAGGTACAGGAAAGTGGGAGGAGTGAGTCACAGCTGGACCACCTGGTGCCCAGGAAAGGTCAGTGTGGACGCTGCTGAGACCCAGGGGGGTGGTGGTGAGTGCAGGGAGTGACCACTGGAGTAAACTGGGCAACAGAAAAGTCCTTGGTGGCCTGTATAGCCCCAAGGGTCTCACCTGAGGGTCCAGCTCCATGCCCTCTCCAGGCTGTTGGTCCTTCATGGCAGCATCTGTGGGGCAGAACAGGGTGTGTCTCCTGGCAGGGTCCCCAAGAGCTCAGGGCTGCAGACCTGCCTGCTCCCAGATGGGTCACTAACCCAGGGTGAGGTGAGGGGCCAGGTCAGGCTCTGTGGTTTTCAGTCCCTCTCACCCTTGATCCCAACACCCTCCCAGGCTCTCCTCTTCCCTATTGTCTCCTGAAATCCCTGTGTCCCCTCCCCAGGGCAGCTGTCCCTTCCTCTCACAGAGGGGCTCTTCCTGGGCATCTGCAGCTGGGCTGGAGCTGGGGAGGAGACAGGAGAGTTAGGATCAGAGTGGGGTCTTGGGCAGGGGTCTAGGGCCTTCGGGGCAGGAATTACCTGGTCTTCAGGCCTCTCTCCTTGGGCTCCCAGTCTGTGGCCCCTGCATGAGGTTGGACGTCAGCCTTTCTCTGGGCTGATCAAGAGGGACAGTCTCAGCCCTGGGAGGGTCAGTGCTCCCCACACCCCCGTGTGATTCCGAGGAAAGAAGGAAACCTTAACACGCTTGTGCGTATGTTTCATGTTTCAGGAGATTGAAAATGATGAAAGATTGCCTTACGTTTGTGCATCTCTGCTGATGTTGAGTGTTTCCTTTCTAGAATTTCTAATTTCAGATTCTGGAGAAATCTGTTGCTCAGCGGACCTTCTCCATCTATTTGTTTCTGTGGCAGGTGCTCTGAGCCCCTCTCTCCTATCACCCTGGTCACCCCGTTCCCTACTCACCCGACATCCTGCCTTTGCTCTGACGCTGGTGTCGGAAGAAGAGGAAGAGGAAGAGGAGGAGGAAGAGCAGCAGAACAAGGGCCACCAAGACCCCGATCAGCACGTTCCAGTACCATTGGAGACCTTGGGCTGGAGTGACGTCATGAATGAGCCAAAGGTGCCATTTAATGGACACCCACTGTGTGCGAGGCACCTGCTGGGGTCTGTCGTTCATCTCCTGTAACCTCACAGTCCTCGTGTACCAGGGATGGCTGACCCACCACCCAGTCCACTGCGGCTCAGAGAGGTCAGCGACCTGCCCCAGGTCACCCAGCCTGGCTGAGGCAGGGCTGGGACTTTAAATGGGAACTTGTGTTCTAGTGCTGTCCTCATGCTGCCCCAGGTGGACACCAGCTCCGAGCTCTGGGCTCCTCATCTGCAGGGGCCTGTCCTGTCTCACCTGGAGCTGAGGGGTCCTTACTACCTGCCCCCAGCACAGCAGGGACACAGGAGGGACAGGGGTGTGCAATGAACCCTGAAGCCCCCTTCAAATGGTCAGGCTGGGCTGGGACTCTGCCTTCCTGACTTCTTTGAGGCCCCTTATGTCACCTAATGTCACTGCAGCCATGTGACCGGGAGGGAACCAGGGATGAACGGACATGAACCTGACTTTCAGAGAAGAGAATGGATTCTGAGCCCCACAGAGGAGCAGCAGAGCCGGGACCTGGACCCGGTCTGACTCCAGCCCTTGTTCCCTCTTCTCAGCCAAGTCTGAGCTGAGGGAAAGGACCTGGGTGTCCCAATCTCATGTTTTCCCTGTTCATCCCTGTACAGCGTCACTGTCACTGCTACAGAGGGGACAGTCCCCATAACATCACATCCTGGGGGACTTCCCTTGAGGCCCTTCTCCCTGGAGGGCAGAGCCAGAACTGAAAGGAAACCTAAGCTCTGGGCCACGAGTCTCTCCTTTTACCCTTGGAGACACTGAGGCACAGAGAGGGGAAGGGTATGTCCCAGTCGGAGCCTCCAGAGGTGCCTGGACTTGCACAGGACTCAGCCCCCGCCCCCCTGGACACACCCAGCACCTCCCCACAGAGACCCTCACTTACTGCTCTGTGGGCCTGACTCCATGGGGCCGAGAGGCAGATCCTCAGAGACTTCTGGAAATTCAGGATGGGGGCAAAGGGTGGGTGCTGCCTTCCTCCCACTTCAGCCTGGCTCCTCCTCCAGAATGAGCCCCAACATGTCCCTCATTCATGACCACCCCACCTGTCACCAGCCTCACTCACCCCTGTACAGGCCTGACACCATGGTGGGGGAGGGGTGAATCCTCAGAGCCCCAAGCCTCATGTGTTTCCCTGAAATCTCTCCCTGACTCCCCCTGCCCCCCGGGACAAAACTCTGTCCTTGAGTATCTATGGGGACATTAGATCCTCTGAGAGACTCAGCACCGCCCTGGGCTGCTCTATCCTCTCTGAGCAAAGGGGGCCCAGTGACTCACCAGTGGTGGGGGTGGGCCCTGTGGGTAGGGGGCTGGGATTTCCAGGGGGTCCTGGGAATGAAAACAGAAGGGGGTGAGGTGTGGGCTGACCCTGGGGTCCCCACGTCACTCAGACTCCCCCCATATCTGCGCTGTGGCTTCTAAGACCCTCTCACTGCCCACCCAGCACCTTCTGGACCAGGTGGGGGCAGGGTAGACAGGGCAGCAGGGTCTCTGAGGGACAGATCTCAGCTGAGTGACCATCCTGAGAGCCCTCTCCCTCCCCTTTCAGCCCATAATTCCTCTGGGGACCAGGACCTGAGCTAACAGCTCAGAAAGACAGGGTCAGGGGCCTCACCTGAGACCAGGAGCTCCAGGGGGGCACTGGGCTGTGACAGCAGGTAGGGGGAGGTGCTGTGTGCGCTGTAGCACCTGTAGGTCCCCCTGTGGGCTGAGGTCACAGGACCCATGGAGAACTCTGCCTGGTGCTGCTGAGCTCGGGACTGTGATCTGAGACGCAGGGGGGGATCAGCTGCCCCCTCCTTGGACAGAAGGAAAGTGTCCCTGGGGCTCTGTGACTGACACAGCAGGGTCACGTTCTCCCCTGAGGCGACCGTGGGTCCTGGCTGCATGGTGAGGGAGGGTCTGTCAGGGAGCCATCCTAGAGAGAGGGACGGGTGAGGGGCTGCTACCCACCTTGTTCTGACCTGAGAGTCACCAGGCCCCTTTCTGAGGTCCCTCCTCTCTGTCTGTCTGTTTTCTCTGTGTCTCCCCCTCCCTTCCCATCTCCTTCCCTCCCTGGGGACCCCACACCCCGTGTCCTGGCCATCACCACCTGAGACCCCCAGCAGGGCCTGAGCAGACTCTGGGTTGCTGACTGAACATGTTGGCTCCTCACCTGCCACCAGGATGTCCAGGGGGTCACTAGGGGCTGACCACTTGGAGGAGAGGCTGTGTCCACCGTAGCACCTGTACTGGCCCCCATGGGAGCTGCTCACAGTGCCCAGGGTGAAGTTAGCCTGAGAGAGCCCAGCCTGGGGCTGCAGGACAGAGCTCTGGGGGAGGTCCTGTCCCCCCTCCTTGGACAGAGCGAATCTGTCATAGCCAAGGTCAGAGTGACACTGGAGGGTCAGGCTCTGTCCATAGGCCACGATGGGGCCCTGCAGGGTCAGGAGGGAGGGCTTCTCTGAGCCACCTGCAGGGACCAGACAGGAGTGACAGGGCTGCTCCTCCCGTGAGCCCTGCTCCTGTCCTGGCCCCCAGGTCCCCCCGTCTCTCTCTCTGTGTCTCTGGCCCAGGAGCCTCTGTGCTCCCCTTACTCCACCCCTCATGTAGGAGTCTCCCCTCCCTTAAAAGATCCCATTAACCTGTCTGGTACCTCAAAACATGGAAGAGGCAAAAGAGAAATTTTTTTTACCTGGGACCAGGAGCTCCAGGGGGTCACTGGGCTGTGACCACACGTGGGGTCTGTTCCTGTAACAGCCATAGCATCTGAATGTCCACCTGTGGCTGGGGGTCACGGGGCCTATAGGGAACAGGGCCCGTAACTGCCCACTGGGCTGTTGTTCTGAGTACAGCATCCAGGAGAGCCTGTCTTCTCCTTCCTTAGTCAGAATGAACCTGTCAAATCCCTGCTCTGAGCCACACTGGAGGGTCACTGTCCTTCCTGGGGTCACGACGGGGCTGGGCAGGGCTGAGAGGCTGGGTTTGCTGTAGGATCCTAGGAGAGAATGAGGCAGCGTGTTAAATGGGGCTCACACCTCCCTCACATCCCCCAGGGCTGGGCTCGGAGGGGGAGACCCCCTGAGAGCATCCCCCTTTTGACAGCAGAGACTGAGGGCTGGGATCCCTGAGTGTCCCCTCACCTGTCACCACCAGGTCCAGGGGGTCACTGCGCTCTGACCAGACACCTTGGCTGAGATAATAACAGTGATATCTCCCTGCATGTGGCTCTGTCATGAATGTGATGGGGAACTTGGCCTTGTTCTTGGGATCCCGTATCTTCTGTGTGTCCCAGGACACTAAGTTTCCGTCTTTATACAGGTGGAACTCCTGGGCCTGCAGGGACCCCTGACACCAGATGGTCACCAGGCTCCCCTGGGGGGTCACAGAGCCTGGCTCAGCCCAGAGGGTGGGTTTGGGGGGTGTCCCTGGAAGGAATCAGAGGCTGGGTGACAAAATACTCTGCATTCCCATTCCCCAGCTCTTAGTCCCAGCACCCACCCTGAAGCCCCCCATCCATTAACCCAGAACTTCTGTTCTCCAGCCACAGCTGTCTGATGGAGAAGCCCCTTGTCCTTCATACAGAGAAGGTCCTGGCAGCCCTGGGGACAGACTCACCTGCCTGCACTGGGGTCCTCAGGCCCACGCTCAGCCCTGCAAGAGAGGCCCTGTGAGAGATTTGCCCTGAATCCTGAGCAGAGCCCTCCTCCCTGGGAGCCTCCTGAGTCCTGGGGTCCTCACAGAGGGGGCTTCCCTCCCCCCTCACATCTCACCAAGGCAGAGCAGGGCTGTGAGGGTTGGGGTCATGGTGTCTCCTCTCTGAGCCCAGCTGTGCAGAATGAAGAGACCACAGTGTCCTCAGGGTAGACAGACTCACAGGGTGTGGTCACTGGGAAGCTGGCCGTCTCTATCACGGGGTTGTCACGTCACTGGACTGTCATGAAGGGGGACAGTGTCTCCCCAAGAGTCCGGCTCTCATTCCTGTGATGGAGGAGGAAATAGACTCACAGCCTCCAGAGACACCCCTTGCAGGTGAGGTGACCCAGGGCACGGCCTTCCAGGGCGTCTGCCACAAGGTCCCCTTCCCTCTCAGCTTGATATCAGCCCCTCCCTGTGGGTCTTCTCCATGGACAGTGGTCACCCAGACCCTGGAGACACTTCAGGACGACGGGGTCCCTGTGCCTGCAGAGCTCAGCTCAGCACAGACACAGTCTGCTCCTCACTGTGCAGTTCAGGCAAGTGTCACTGTGTCCGTGAGCACAGCGGGGACATGCAGGGAAGTAGGGGAACGGAACACGTCCCTTCCCCTGGCCCAGAGTGTGGTTTTCTTTCTATCACAGCCACCATCACCGACTTCTCTTTTTTTCTTAGCAACAGCGTCCACCCCACCTTCCTGGGGACAAGCCTCTGAGTGATCCCCGCCCCTCAGTGCCCCTTTTTTCCCAGTTCAAGCCTCCTCTTCCTTGTGCTGTCGTCCTGCCTTCAAAATTTAGGCAACATTGACTTGGGCCAGAATTCTGATTTTTACTTAAAGCTGATATTCACTTCAATACTCATCATCCAATGTCCATGTATCCTTGAGTGGTAATGTCCTGTCTCTGCCTGTTTCCTCATCTGGATCCTGTTGTCACAAACCCCAGTCCCCACAGAGGCTGTGGGTCAGTGGTTCATGAGAGGGAAACATCCATTTCTAGACCAGATGAGGACGTGAGTGGCTGGGACATGAGAGGATCAAGGTGTCCAGGGTCAAGGGCAGGACTGTTTCATCCACTCAGGACCTTGTCTGCTCTGAGTGCCAAGCACAGCTACTCACAGCAGCTCCACAGTATGCAGGCACAGACAGGGCAGGAAAAGAAATGAAAGTTCCCCAAGTGGAGAGCAAACCACAGTGGAGAACAGAGACTGAAACTGAGAGGCCTCCAGTGATTGGCACCTTCAAGGGACATAGGAAGGGGATTCCCACCTGACTGGACAGAGAGGTACCCCAGATCCTCACAGGAAGTGGGGGTCAGGGAGCAAGAGAAGGCTGGAAGTGTGGTCCCTGCCCTGAGATTCTGTGTGAGCTCTGGCATGTCTCTGCCCACTCGCCCAAGTTCATGGTCATCAGAGAGCAGTCTCCCTTGTGTGTCCTGAAACAGACTGAGTCCAGTATGTCAGCCATGGGTATCTGTCCCGTGTGTGTGTGTGTGAGGCTCCCATGGACCAGCCCTGATGGGCAGAATGCTGAGCAGGTGCTGAGTCTGAGAGAGTGGACGGCATGGGGCAGGGGCAGTGGCCACAGCCCCTGGTCAGCCTGACTCCCCGGACAGCCCCAGAGAATCTGTGGGAGACCAGGTGTGTGAGGGGAGAGTCTCCCAAGAGTGGACAGTGGAGAAATCCTAATGATGACAGACGGTGCTGTGGACGCCGTCTACTGACACTGGGGACTGTCACTGGCAGTGAAAGAGAGTCAGTAGGAAATATGAGAGCAATTTAAGATGATCATGTGTAAATATCTGAAAAATAAAGGGAAGGTTCAAATTTTGAGCCAGAACATGAATTATTTTATAGAATACTATAACGAGTTAGAAGCCTGAGAGATGAACAACCCGATGGAACAGGCACGCTGAAGCAATTCTTCCCATCAAGGACAAGACACAGCTGAAGGGCCAGTTATGACAGCAGAGTACAATGTTGAGGAAATTTCCAGAATGCAGCATAGTGGCACTAGAAGTGGGGAATGAAGGTACTTGGGGACTGGAATGAGGAAGGCCATTTGTCATATCTATGGTGTCAGAGAGAAAGAAGTGAGCATGACATTTTGTAACAGCTCAAGAGATAAATCATTGGACACTTTTCAGAGATGAGGAAGACCAACTAAGTGAGAGGGGGCATGTGTTTAAAAATGAAACTCTTGTGGCAAATGAAACAGATGAAAGATAAATTAAAAGGAAAAAATCCCATTTTACACTGAATTGTACATATTAAAATGGTTAAGAGTATATCATGTGAATTTCAGCTAAAAAAAATCAAGAAGCACTGGCCAGGGGTCCTAAAGAAAAAGTCCTAACATTACTTTCTATGGGAAATGCAAATTACTCTAATGACAAGCTCACTGGGCCAGACTTCCTCATAGCAAAGGGCGACACCAGAGACAGTGGAGACACTTTCCAGGACCAGGTTGTTAGTGAAGATTGTGCACTGAGCCCCATCAGCTCTGCCCCCCCCCCAGTTTCTGCGTCCTCCACTCCTGGGGTTCCTGGGATCACTGCTCTGAAGTTGTCTGGAGGAGGTTCTGTGTATTCCTGTTTCTTACAAAACTTTCTGCTTTGGACCAAGCCCTCAATCTCCCATGAGGGCTGAAATGAAAGACCTTCCTCAGAGCAACAGCACAGCAAGCCCAAGCCAGGGGCCACGGCTACTGCTGCCTGTACCTGGTGCCCACGGCAGAGGGCCAGTCACGGGCAGCAGAGACACCCGTGGCCCCTGGCAAGCCTGGTCCTGCTGGGTCCTTGGGCAGCATCCCAGCCCCCTCCATCCCAGGTCTCAGTCACTCACGGGGGCTCCAGGGCTCCCCAGCCCAACAAGTATATCACGCTGCCTACCAGGGTCCCCCGTTGACCCTCAGTCAGAAAACATTTACATTTTGTGTATTTCCAAGGAGATTTTAGCCTTTTAAGGACCCACAATGAGGGAGAAAATATACAAGGTGCTCCTTGCTTTCAGTGATCTTGAGAGGGTACAGTCCCAAAAGTTGCAAATGGGTAGTAATGGTAATTATGTTTGTATTCTGTGACGCATGCATCATGTTACGTGAGCTTCACAACTCCTTTGTGGAATAATACTTATTTTTAAAATTATTTTTTATGATTATTCTATTACAGCTGTCCCAATTTTTCCCCTTTGCCCACCTCCACCCATCCCACACCCTCTTCCACAGTCAATTCCCACACATGTTGTCCATGTCCAGGGGTCATTCAAACATGTTTCTGTGACTTGTCCACATTCCACATGCCAACCTGTGACCCTCTTAGCTGGACCTGATGGTTCAAACTCCAAGTCCCCTGCTGTTCCCACCCACGTCTATCACCTGGAGTCTCAGGCACTGAGAGGTGGCAGAGCTGTGCGAGCTAATGGTTTGTGTGAAGGTGCCTTTAACCAGCAAGGAGCCTCCAGGAAGGCAGGTGTGAGGACTCCCCTCCGGAACGGTCTTTAAGACCCTCTGCTGGGCCAGTGGGCACACAATCTCTCCTGGACTCGTCTGGCTTTGCCTGAGAACAAGGCACTCACTTGGGTGAACTCTTGCCCCTGTTCCACAGGAAGATCTAGGCTGTGTCTCATCATGAGAATGACAGGCTCTGCGGTGACTGTCATGTGCTCTCTGATGGCCACAGCGGGGAGGCTTCATGCAGGAAGACAAGTGCCTTTCGAGACCTAGGGCGCTCCCCACACAAGGCTCCTTTCTTGAGCTTCAGGTCCTCGTCTCCAGCCACCTCCTCTATATTTTCCACCCACATTCAGTTCCCCCCTCAGATGTGATGTTCAGTGTAGGCTTTGTACTTGCCCCTTTATCAGACTGAGGAAGTTCCCTTCAAGTTCTGGAGATCCAGGAGTTTTGCTGGATTTTGACAAATGCTTTTACTGTAGTATTTTTAGTTAATGCGTGGATTTACTTCTGGACTTTTGATTCAGATCCATTGGTCTGTTTGTCTTCTTCTTCTTTTTTTTTTTTTTTTTGCCATTACCATGCTCTTTTAATCATTATAGCTCTGTAGCATAATTTGATATCAGGAAGTGTGATGCCTTCAGCTTTCCTCTTCTTTTTCAAGATTGTTTTCGCTACTGGTGGTCTTTTGTGGTTTCACATGAATTTTATTCTTATTTTTAAAAAGATTTTATTTATTTGTTTTTAGAGAGAGGAAGGGAGGGTGAAAGAGAGGGAGAGAATCATCAATGTGTGGTTGCCTCTCATGCGCCCCTCCCACCCCCACTGGGGACCTGGTCCACAACCTAGGCATGTGCCCTGCCTGGGAATCGAACCAGAGACCCTCAATACAGTGAGCCACACCAGCCAGGGCTGAGGCACTATTACGATCTTTGGTGATGGCATCATTTTTGATTCTTTGTGTTCTTTGGAGTGTTTTTTTCTCTTTTTGTATTGGATGTCGCAGTCATCTCCTTCAAGCTTGACCAGCTGCCCTCAGGTGAGAGATGCTTTCTGTTGGTCCTGCCTGTGTTCTGGGACTTGTCCGACCTTCTGTGGATGCACCAGCTTGGTGCTCCTGGCTCCCTCTTGTGGCAGGATTCTCAGGTTGTATGTCTTGTCCCCATCTTTGTGTATCTGGCCAGTTGTTGGTAAACTCTGCCTTTTATTTTATTTTTTTATGTTTTTTTAAATAGGCCATGTCTTTTACAGACACGGGCCCCAGCCAGCCATGCTGGGTGATCATCTCCAAGGTCCAGCCGACCTCAGTCCAGTCTCAGGCCTCCTCCTAGCTCTCTTGAGGGGATCAGGGGCATCTTAGGGTGCTCAGGGAACCGCTGGAAGGGGGCCTGGACAATAAGCGTGTTGCTGGTGCTCCGGGCCGTTGAGCTCCAGGCAGGCTGCACAGGACCCTCTGCAGGGGCTGGGCTGACAGGGCGAGACAGGCTCATGGCTGTGGGCAGGCTGCCGGGCAGCGAGTGGCTGGGCGAGGTGCTGCGGGTCCCGGGCTCCGGAGCAGTGGCGGTGGAAGCCGTGGTGGACCTTGGACAGGCGGTCGCTGCGGGTGAAACATTTGGAGCAGAGCAGGCCAGGGAAGCGTTTCTTCCCGGTGTGCATCCGGTGGTGACGCGCAGCTGATCGGAGCACACGGACTTCTTGTAGCGTCCTGAAGTGTTGCCGGCAGAGGGCGCTCGCCCATGTGCGTTTGCAGGGCGATGTGAAGGGTGAAGACTAGTAGGAGCTTTGGCGCAGCCCGGGAAGGGAGTGAGGTGGCTCTTCGCAGGCATAGCGCCGGCACCGGTGCGGGAGGACGGGGACGAGAGAGACAGGGACCGGGAGGAGGGCGCGGCGTCTCCCCGGGACTCCGGGGCCCGCCACGCAGGTCGGCCAGGATCCTGGCGGCCAGCATGGGTGGCGCTGCCACGGCTTTGGGCCCGGGCCAGACACCCTGCGCACACTCAGGCCCTCGGCGGGGGGCAGCGCTGTAGGCCCATCCGGCTGCAGCGTCAGTGCGCCGGTGGAGACGGCCCTGAGCACTTAGGGGTGAAGTAATCCACACAGGTCACCGCCGCCGACCGGTCACAGAAGGTGCAAGGCTGGGACTCAGTGAATCTGATGGAGGGGGAGAAAGACTGGGGCACAGCGGCGAGGGAGGTGGGCGGCTCTCACCACTCTCAAGGGGCATTTACAACCAGGCATTAGGCAAATGTTTCTGAAAGAAACGGTGTTTTCCGGGAGCTGGTTCAAAACACACCACCTGACTTGACCGTCACTTCACACACCAGTGCTCTTTCAGACTCACGGCGTTTTGGAGCAAACACACCAAGTCCATTATCTGCTCCACGGAGAAGTCCTTCACTGGACCAGGCAGTGGTTTTCACGATGGTTCTGGATTTATTTGTTCCAAACTAGTCTTTTAAAATTAAATTTACTGTGGTGATATTAGTTACTAAAATTACATAGGTTTCTGGCTGGTGTGGCTCGGTGGGTTGAGCACTGGCCTGTGAACCAAAGGGCCCCCTGCTCCTTTCTTGGTCAGGGCCCAGGGCTGGGTTGTGAGCCAGGTTGCAGGGCTGTTGATGGCGTGTCAGAGGCAACAAATCTGTGTTTCTGTGGCATATCGATGTTTCTCTCCCTCTCTTCCTCCCTTCCTCTCTCTAAAAAAAAAATAAATGAAATCTTAAAAAATTTACAGAGGTTTCAGGCACACAGTTCTATGACACATCGTCCATATAGTGCACTGTGTTCACCTTCCCAAGTCAAATGTCTCAGCAGCATGTATTTCAGTCTCTCTACCCTCCTCTGTCTCACTCCGACCCCGTCCCTTTGGGGACCACCACTCCGTTGTCTGTGCCCATCCGTCCAAACTATTCCTGGTATTTGTCCTTTTAACCAGTTGTTTAAACAGATTTGTTGTCTGACCCAAAGACATGCACAATCTGTGTTCACGTCCTGGCTGCAGCCTGAGCCCTTCTCTCGCTGTCTCGAGCCTGAAGCAGCAGCTCCCCGAGGCCCACCAGGACCAATCCGGCCACGCCCTTATCCATGAGATTCTCCAGTGTGCAGTCTTGGGGGTGGGAGGGTAGGAAATGTGGGCCCGCAGAGGAAGGCTGTGGCGATGGGGGTATCACATCTGCCGTGGGGGGCGGCCATTCCCCCCACAAAAACTGGGGTGTGAGGCTGGGCTGGCGAAATGGGCAGGCGTAGGTTGTGGGTGTGTGGAGGGTGTGCTGGGGCACAGTTCCACAGTGACAGTTTTGCCCCAGGCTGAATTAAACACTATTTGGTTTATAAAGCTTTTGAAAGATGCTTTGATAAATGATAGATAATACCCTTTTATTTCTGAAGAGTTTTTCATTATAAATTGGCTCAGGGATTTAACAAAAGTGTTGCATCCGTTGATGTGATTTTTTTTTTTTTTTTTTGCTATTTCTTTTAATGTTGAATTTCACTGATTGAGTTTTTGACTCTAAAACCATCCATTCATTCCTGAAATCAGATACCTGTGTGCTCAGGATATTTATCCAGTATATATTCATGCATCCCTTTTTGAAAATTAAAAAAGAAATTTCATTTATTTATTATTTTGAAAGAGTGGAATGGAAGGAGAAAGAGAGGGAGACAAACATCAATGTGTGGTTGCCCCTCACACTCCTCCTACTGGGGACCTGGTCCGCAACCCAGGCATGTGCCCTGACTTGGAATGGAACCGGTGACCCTTTGGTTCACAGGCCAGCACTCAGTTTCCTGAGCCACACCAGCCAGGACACACACGTTGATTCTTGAGAAGTCCGATGCTTTGATTCCAAAGTGTACGCATATTAGTCATCTGTGAATGCATCATCCGGGGACTCCCAGAGGGTCCCAGAAGCTGTGGGGGGGTGCATGTCAGGTCACCAGGCTGGCTGGAGCCCTGCAGAGTGTCCTTAGGGGGCAGCTCCTGTGTCTTCTGGGGTCCTTGCAGGCCCCCTCCCTGGAGTGTGGGGTCTGGGTCCTCCCTGGGCTAGTGGACGGCCAGAGCAGCGTACACACTGGGCTCTGGGGGCTTCTCTGATGGGGAGGAAGGGGGTGCACTTGTCTCCTGTCTGCGGGTCATGAGGGTCAGCTGGGCGTAGGTCACATCCTGGGGGTCAGCAGATGCAGCAGCCTGGAGCAGGGGGACAGAGAGAGGGATGAAAGGTGGTTGGGGTTGGGGAAGCCTGGGGCCTGGAGAGGACGGGACCCACCTGACTGTCCATCTGCCTGTCCTCTTCTGCTTGTCTGCCCTTCGTGTCCAGCAATTCCTCTGACAGGGGGGAAGGAGAGGCAGCCATTCCCTGCCTGAGTCTTGATCTGCAGTTCACCTGGGCGTAGGTCACTTCCTTGGAGTTGTCATGGGGCCCGTTCTGCTGCAGACACAGTGAGACAGAACCAGGGTCTCCTTGCTTCCAGTCAATTATCCACGTGTAGCCAGACTGACGATTTAAACTTTAATTCAGATTAAGTCACCCTCCTGATGGAAGGTGCAGGGACTTCATGAGCCTTGGGGCATCTGGAAGTTTCTATGGTTCTGACTCTTATCCTAAGGCTCTCTGTCTTGCTCATTCAGCTCTAGCTACAGGGGCCATCTGGCTGAAGCAGCTTGTCTTGCCTCTGGACCTTTGCAACTGCTTTTTAGTCTGTTCCCCGCCCAGACCACACACTCTGCCTCCCAATGGAAGTGACCACTGGAGTAAACTGGGCAACAGGAAGGTCCTTGGTGGCCTGGACAGCAGCAGGGGGCTCACCTGAGGGTCCAGCTCCACACCCTGCCCAGGCAGTGGGTCCTTCATGGCAGCATCTGCTGGGACAGAATGGGGTGTGTCTCCTGCAGGTTCTCAGGGCTGCAGACCCGCCTTCTCGCAGGTGGACCACTAACCCAGGGGTGAGGTGAGGCGCCAGGTCAGGCTGTGTGGACAGCCCCTGTCACCTCTGACTCCCACACTCTCCCAGGCTGTCCCCTCCCCCATTGCCTCCTGAAATCCCTGTGACCCCTCCCCCAGGGCAGCTGTCCCTTCCTCTCACAGAGGGGCGCTTTTGGGTATCAGCCTCTGTCTGAGCTGGTCAAGAGGGGCAGTGTCAGCCTTGGGAGGGTAGGGATCCTTCCTCACTTGATTACTGAGGAAAGAAGGAAACCTTAACATATGCTTGTGTGAGTATTTCATATTTCAGGAGATTGAAGACAACAAAGGTTTACCTGAAATTTCATACATGTACTGACATTAAGTGTGTTCTTTCCAGATTCCTGATTTGAGATTCTGGAGAAATCTGTTGCTCAGCAGACCTTCCCCACCTATTTGATTTTCCTGCGGCAGGTACTCTGAGCTCCTCTATCCTGTGACCCAGGTCACCCTGTTTCCTACTCACCCGATGTCCTGCCTTTGCTCTGATGCTGGTGTCTGAAGAGGAGGAAGAGGAGGAGGGACAGCAGCAGGACGAGGGCACCCGAGACCCCAATCAGGATGTTCAGGGACAATTGGAGACCTTGGGCTGGAGTAACGTCGTGAATGAGCCAATGGTGCCATTTAATTAGTACCTACTATGTGCAAGGCACTTGCTGGGGGCTGTCATTCATCTCCTCTAACCTAGCAGCCCTCGTGCAGCAGGTATGACTGACCCCCAAACCAGTCCGCTGCAGCTCAGAGAGGTTGGCCACATTCCCAAGGTCACCCAGCCTGGCTGGGGCAGGGCTGGGACCAGACTTCAGGATGTGGGTTCCCTGTGCTGTCCTTCTGCTGCCCACAGGTGGACACGAGCTCCAAGCTCTGGGCTCCTCACCTGCAGGGGGCCTGTCCTGTCTCACTGGAGCTCAGGGCCCTTCCTTATTATCTGCCCCCAAGTGCAGAAGGGACACAGGAAAGGCAGGGGTGTGGGATGGACTCTGTGTCTCTCCCGGGACTTTTTCTACTCTGCTTGTCCTTGATGCCCCTTTTGCAAGCTTGGGCTGACTGAGGGTTCTGTCCTCCTGAGCTCCGTGAGGCCTCTTACATCACCTAATGTCACTGCAGGCCTGTGAGCAGCAGGGGACCAGGGATGAACAGACGTGAACCCAAGACTCAGAGAAGAGAAGGGACCACCCAGACCCACAGTGGGAGCAGCAGAGCTGGGACCTGAACCAGGTCTGACTCCAGGCCTTGTTTCCTCCTTTGAGTGGACCACCCGAGCTGAGGGAAAGGACTTACGTTCCCAGACCTTGTCCTGCCTGTCCCTCCATGTACAGTGTCACCATCCCTGCTACAGAGGGGACAGTTCCCATAACCTCATGCCCTTGGTGGCATCCCTGTGAGGTGCCCCTCCCAAGAGGTCAGAGGCAGAACTGAAAGAAATCTAAGCTCTGGGTCACGATTCTCTCCTTTTACACTTGGAGACACTGAGGCACAGGGAGGGGAAGGGCGTGTTCTCCAGAGGTGCCTGAACTTGCACAGGGCTCAGCCCATGTCCCTATGGACCCACCTACTACCACCCCACAGAGACCCTCACTTATTGATCTGTGGGCCTGACACTATGCTGGGGG
Source organism: Desmodus rotundus (assembly GCF_022682495.2). NCBI lineage: Eukaryota > Metazoa > Chordata > Mammalia > Chiroptera > Phyllostomidae > Desmodus > Desmodus rotundus. The sequence continues at coordinate 48,699,739 of NC_071398.1, forward strand.
ATTCTCCATCCATGGAACCCTCTAGAAATTCAGGATGGGGGTGAGCAGTGAGGCTGCCTTGGCCCCACTTGAGCCTGGAGCCCCCTCCCCTGGGTGGGACCACAGCATCTCCCTCTGCCATGACCCCCTCCACCCATCACCTGATTGCCTCACAGCCATGGGGGCCCCACAATCCCCCCAGCATCTCTGTCTGGACCCCAGCCTCCCTGGGAGACCAGCATGCCAGCGAGGGTTATATTCTCTCTGGGAGCAAACCTCTGCTAGTCATCACTGCTGACTCAGCCTCTTTTCCTCTGGGAGAAGGAAGGGGGTCAGGATGGGTGCCCCTGGCCTTTCCTCCCTTTGCTCATCCTGGGCCTCTCTGGCCTCTCTGGGCCCCTGGAAGCTGTCTGGGCCACAGGGATGAGGATGAGTTTGAGGCAGGGGTGGGGTGGCTCTGGTTTTTCAATCCCGCTGGGAGGTGAGAGTTCCCTCAGGCTGACCCTCACTGGGAGACCATCACACTCTGTACTCAGCCTAAAGTTCCCCTGGGGGACAGGGTCCTGAACTGACCATGAGGATGCAGGGGCGGGGCTGGGGCTCCTCACCTGAGACCAGAAGTTCCAGGGGGTCACTGGACTGTGACAGCAGGAAGGGGGAGGAGCTGTTTGAGCTGTAGCACCTGTAGGTCCCCTGGTGACCCAAGGTCGTAGGGCTGATGGTGAAGTTGGCCTGAGAGGGGGCAGCTGTGTCCTGCAGATGAAGCTGCTGGGGAGGATCCCGGGACCCCTCCCTGTGCAGGTGGAAGGTATCAGCCCTGATCTCAGATCCACACTGCAGGGTCACGTTTGCTCCCCAGGGCACCGAGGGCCCTGGCTTGGCTGAGAGGGAGGGTTTCCCGTACAGTCCTGGGGAGAAGAGGGCTGTGATGAGCAGGGTCACCGCTATCCCCATGCCCTTGGCCCTGAGGTGAGGGACCACATCCTTCCCCAGAGACACAGTCTGTGACCACTCTCAGCTCCTCTCAGTCCCTCTGGGTGGGTTGTGTTTACCTCCATGCCATCCCTCCCCTTTTCTCACTCCATCCCCTAGACCCCAGCCCCCCTGAGCCTCTGCTCCAGGACTCTCTACTGGACCCCATCACCACTGCAGTGATGCTGGGCCACAGCCCCGAGCAGACAGTCAGGACAGGGGGCAGGGCAGGGCTCCTCACCTGCGATCAGGATGTCCAGGGGGGCACTGGGGGCAGACCACACATAGGAGAGGTTGTGTCCACTGTAGCACCTGTACCGGCCCCCGTGGGTGAGGTTCACAGGGCCCAGGGGGAAGTCAGGGCTGTGCTGCCCATGGAGACGCTGGGGAGGCGTGGTCCCCTCGTTCTTGGTCAGAGCAAATCTGTCAAAGCCGGGCTCCGAGCGACACTGGAGGGTCAGGCTGTCTCCAGGCAGCACCAGGGGGCCTGACTGGGCTGAGAGGGAGGGCTCCCTGTACACACCTGGGGAGAAGGTCACTGTCACCCAGGGGACACACACCCACCATCCAACGGGGCTGCAGGGAGAGCTCTCACACATCCCTCCCTAAGCTTCCTGCCTGTGGTTCTGTCTCCAATAAACCCATGTCACCAACCCCAATAACCCCCAGGGCTTTACTAGGCACAAGGTTTAGATTGTTACTTGGGGCACAGGAAAGAATATAAGCCAAGTGTGAGCCACCTCACCTGTGACCTCGAGGCATACAGGGTCACTGGGCTGTGACCACACATTGGGGTTGGAGCTGGAGGAACCATAACATCTGTAGGTCCCTCCGTGGGAGGAGCTCACAGGGCCCACAGGGAAGACAGTCTGCCACCTCCCCTCAAAGGATCTCTGTTCTGATTTCCGGCGTTGGGGCGGCTCAGCCCCTCCCTCCTTCAGCAGATGGAAAGTGTCCCATGTGGACTGTGAGCTGCACAAGAGGGACACATTCCCTCCTGAGGCCACCACAGGGCCTGGGTGGGCTGAGAGGGAGGGTGCACTGTGCTCTCCTGAGGGAGAAGGAGGATCTGAGTTAGAGGGGACTGTCACCCCAATTTACCAACAAGTGGGCTGTGAGGGGTGAGACCCCCCTAAAGCCAAACTCTGTCCCCTTCATCCTCTGAGGAGGAGCCCACAGTGGGGAGGGGACCCGGGTTCCCCCTTACCTGTCACCACCAGGAGCAGGGGCTCACTCCTCTGGGACAGCGAGCCCCCAGTGCTGTATGCACACTGGTACAGCCCTGCATTCTGTGAGCTCATGGACTGAATGAGGAACCCGGTCTTCTCGATGGAGGCCTCTGGGATGCTTGTCATCCAGGGCTCAGAGTTCCTCTCTTTATACAGAATGTAGCCATCTGCCTGCAGAGACCCCTGACACCAGATGGTCACAGGGCTCCTCTTGCTGACGATGGAGCCTGGGGCAGCCCAGATGGAGGGTTGTGGGAGAACTTCTGGAAATGAATCAGACCTGCAGTGTTAGGGAGTGTTTTTGTCCCCTCAGTTTCCTCACCTGTCACCCCAAGACACCCTCCCACCCTGGTCACCATCAGCCGAGACCCACTGTGTGCACCCCAGCTGCCAATGGACATCATTGTGCTGAAGCAGGAGGCTGGGGGAGGACTCATCTGCCTGGACCTGGTCCCATGGGCCCCAACACAGCCCTGGAAGAGAGTCCCTGTGAGATTATCCTTCAACTGATAGGATATGAGAGAAAGATGTAGGCTGGCTTAGATCATCTCTTCTCTAATCTTTAATGGGCCTCTCAAACGAATGGTACCCAACTCAATTCCACGAGGTGAGCATCTCTGGGGTCTGGTCTTGCATTGCTTTGGAAAGCCCAGATGTACACGGGGGACCTCAATTTGTCCCGTATATCAGGACATGAAGGAGTGACGGCTGGATGTACGTTTTCACGGCTCCACCTCAGCTGGCTGCCTGTGTCCCTGACTCGGGAACATAATTTCCACATCAGGTTCCTTTCTTCCTTCTATCAGTCTTTCTTTTTAAAGAAATAAATGATGGAATATATACAACATAGATATTTTTGATATCAAGGATTACCAAATTTAACATAAACTTTAAGTGATCATTCAGTTTGTGATCTAATAGGAAGATTGCTAAGAAAGTAGCAAAAAGATAAATGAAAAAATAAAACCTTTAGGTGCACAGCTGCATGAAAGTACAGATCTCTATAGATCACAGACAGGCTCTGATGACTCGACAAATGAAATAGCAGGAAACACAGGGAACTCTGGGAGGGGGAAGGGGGCACAGACAGGAGTTGTGATGGGAGGTGTTTTGGAGGATGACCTGACCCAGCTGACCACGTGGTGTCATGGAAATGGAGCAGAAATCCTGCTATCCTCTCACATCCAGGTACTGACCATGGTCCCCCATGGAGACAAGAAGCCTCATAGTGAGCTCATGTTTTTTTCTCCCACGGGAATTCACTGGCATCAATATTATAAACTGAGCGTTTTCAGATCCTGGATTGGATTCTGCTTTGATGGATGGGAGAACCGAGTCCCAGATGCAGGTAGGATTTTGTCACTGGGATTCACTTCAAGGTGCTGAGCCAACTCCACTTGGTTTAGACTGTCAGTGGATGCCCATCACGCTGACTCATGAGAGGCCCCCTTGACTCTGTCTCCTATGTGGGATTATTCCACAGGTACCAGGACAACTCAGGGGCTTAGAATCAGCAGCACAGACAGAGGCAGGAGTGACTCCTGCTCTTTCTCCCCACCTGAGCTGGGCATCTTCCCCTTCATGGGTTTCCTCCCCACTGATCACATGGGACCCAGTGACCTCCCTGCTACTGGAGACAAGAGGCTCCTTTCTTATGTCGCTGCCTTATCCCCAGGACTGTAGGAAACAAGGCCTCCTGGAACTATTTGATGTGTTGAGTATAAAGTGAGAAATAGCAGAGCATGGTGGCATCTGTGTCTCCTCTAGGCTAAGATGACTCTGCTACCCAACAGACATGAAGTTTGTCCGTGTGGAGGAGGGTCTGCAGACGCCAGGTGCTGCATGACACAGGAACCAGGGGAGGCTGTGGGTGTACCTGCCTCCTCATGTCTCCTACAGTCCAATAGATTCCCCCAAATGTTGGCCCTTCACACACTGCAGTCTCCTCCCTGCACACACCAGCACTGGATGGACCCTCAGGTGGGGTGAGGCATGGAGAGGGTGGGGGACCCCCATTTCTCCATCTCATTATGGGGAGGGATTCTCCCTATTGATGACCTCAGTGTTTCCCCACCCTCTCATCCCAGCCCAGAGCTGCCCTGGGACAGAGTCTGCTCCCTCAATGGACATGGGGTGGGAGTCCCTCACCTGAGACCAAAAGTTCCAGGGGGTCACTGGGCTGTGACAGCAGGAAGGGGGAGGAGCTGTGTGAGCTGTAGCACCTGTAGGTCCCATTGTGGCCTGAGGTCGCAGGGCTGATGGTGAAGTTGGCCTGAGAGGGGGCAGGTGTGTCCTGCAGATGAAGCTGCTGGGGAGGATCCAGGGACCCCTCCCTGTGCAGGTGGAAGATATCAGCCCTGACCTCAGATCCACACTGCAGGGTTACAGTCGATTTCCAAGGCACCGAGTGCCCTGGCTGGGCCAAGAGGGAAGGTTTCCAGGACATTCCTGGGGAGAGGAGGGCTGTGATGTGCTGGAGGTCACATCTCCCCCCATGCCCTTGTCCCTGAGATTAGGGACTGTGTCCTCCTCCTTCCCCAGCTACACTCTATGACCCCTCTCAGCTCCTCTCAGTCCCTCCGAGTGGCTGTCTTTTATCTTCATGCCCCTCACTCCCTTTTTCTCCCTCCCTCCCCTAGGCCTCAGCCCCTTTCAGCCTCTGGTCCAAGACCCTGACCTGGACCCCATCACCAACATGGTGACCCCGGGCCAGAGCCCTGAGCAGGCAGTCAGGACAGGGGATGGGGCAAGGCTCTTCACCTATGACAAGGATGTCCAGGGGGGCGCTGGGGGCCGACCACGCATAGGAGAGGTTGTGTCCACTGTAGCACCTGTACCGGCCCCCATGGGTGTCATTCACAGGGCCCAGTGGGAAGTTGGGGCTCTGCTGACCATTGAGATGCAGGGGCGGTGTGGTCCCCTCGTCCTTGGTCAGAGCAAATCTGTCAAAACGGGGCTCCGAGCGACACTGGAGGGTCAGGCTGTCTCCAGGCAGCACCAGGAGGCCTGGCTGGGCTGAGAGGGAGGGCTCCCTGTACACACCTGGGGAGAAGGTCATTGTCACCCAGGGGACACCAACACCCACCACCCACTGGGGATGTGGGGAGAGCTCTGATATGTCCCTCTCTGAGCCTCCCTCCTGTGGCTCTGTCCCCAGTCAACCCCTGTCAATGATCCCCATGATTCCAAGGGCTTTACCAGATAAGGAGTTCAGATCAGTTATTTGGGACATAGGAAAGAACTGAAGCCAAGTGTGGGCCACCTCACCTGTGACCTCAAGGTGCAGGGGGTCACTCGGCTGTGACCACACATTGGGGGTGGAGTTGGAGGAACCATAGCATCTGTAGGTCCCCGCATGGGAGGAGCTCACAGGGCCCACAGGGAAGACAGCCTGCCACCTCCTCTCAGAGGATCTCCATTCTGATTCCTTGTGTTGGGGCTGCTCAGCCCCTCCCTCCTTCAGCAGGTGGAAAGGGCCCGACGTGGACTCTGAGCTGCACACGAGGGACACGTTCCATCCTGAGGCCACCACAGGGCCTGGGTGGGCTGAGAGGGAGGGTGCACTGTGCTCTCCTGAGGGAGAAGGAGGATCTGAGTTAGAGGGGACCATCACCCCACCTTCCCCAGGAGTAGGCTGTGAGGGGGGAGGCCCTCCTAAAGCCACACTGTGTCCCCTTCATCCTCTGAGGAGGAGCTCACAGTGGGGAGGGGACCCGGGTTCCCCCTTACCTGTCACCACCAGGAGCAGGGGCTCACTCAGCTCAGACAGCGTGTCCCCAGAGGCATAGGCACACTGGTACAGCCCTGCGTTCTGTGAGCTCATGGACTCAATGAGGAACCCGGTCTTATTTTTGGAGGCCTGTGGGTTCCTCATAATCAAGGGCTCAGAGCCCCTGTCTTTATACAGACGGTAGCCATCTGCCTTCAGAGACCCCTGACACCAGATGGTCACGGGGCTCCCTTTGCTGACTCTGGGGACTGGGTCAGCCCAGATGGAGAGTTTGGAGGGAACTCCTGGAAATGAATCAGACCTGCAGTGTCAGGAAGGTCCTTGTTCCCTCAGTTTCCTCTGCTGTCACTCCAAAACCTCTCCCACCCTGGTCATCATCAGCCCAGACTCACTGTGTGTCCCCCGGCTGCCCAGGGGTATCATTGTTCAGAAGCAGGAGGTCTGGGAGAGGACTCACCTGCCTGGATCTGGTCCCACCAGCCCTGAAAGAGCCCTGGAAGAGAGTCCCTGTGAGATTATTCATCACCCACACACAGAAGCTCCATAGGGCCTGGTCTGGGCCCTAAGAACTGGGGTCAGGCGTGGGGCTGAGCCACATCTTCTTCCCCAAGAAGCTCTGTCCCCACTGAAACTTGGGGCCCTGGGGTCCTTGGAACCAGGATCTGGGAAATGATGGGATCCCATCCCTCATCTTTCCCTCGAAGCTCACCGAGGCAGAGAAGGACAGTGAGGGTCCGGTTCATGGTGCTTCCTGCCACCGTCACCAGTGTGCAGACGACATATAAAATTCACTGGCAACACAGAGTAACAAATGGGGTGTTAACACGGTCTCAGCTCTGAGTGACAGGTCATGGGTTCCTCATCAGTGGCCTGGCAGGAAGGGAAGTAGCCCCTCCCTGAAAGATGGGCCAAAGGAGACAGCAAGCTCTGGACATTTCAGCCTGATCTGAGTCTCAGCAGACCCCCCACGCTCTGCACCCACCTCCTATGACACCCAAATCGAGAGGGTGACACCTGTCCCAGATCATGAGGGGACAGGATGCTGGCAGGACTCAGGAGCAGCCCAATTTCTGTTCAGATTCTGACTCTGCCTTTTCTAGAATGTTGTTTCCATGGGTAAATCACTTCCCTTTCCTGACTCTGCACGTGCCATTTTTCTTCCTCTTTCCCACTGGCCAGCCCATCAGGCAGCATTTATTGAGCAATTGCCCTGTGCGGTCACCATGCCAGGCCCTGGAGAGTCACTGCTGAAGCTGATGGATTCTTCCCCTGGACCCACAGGGCTCCGAGGAATGAAGACAGACATGCAGATACGTAGGCGGCAGACAGATCAGTTACAGTCTGGTGACACTGCCCATGTTGGGAGAAAGAACAAGGCAGCGAGGTGCAATAACAGGTGGACATCATGAAACCTGGGTGCTGGCTGTGAGGGCGTCCTTCTTGGGGATGGGCTGACCCAAGGCATGAGCAGGGTGATCAGTGCAGAGACCATGGGCAGGGGGGGGCGTCCTTGACCGGAACAAGCTTGGACTGTTCTGAGAAGTGGCCGCAGCCAGGCAAAGTCTGTGCCCTGGTCACAAAAGACCAGGAGCACCGTGCAGATATTTTGGATTTTATGCTGGAGTCATTGGGAAAAATTTTAAGTCACATAGGTATGAACAGATTTATGTCTTAAAATCACTACTCCTAGGTGAAAACGTCATGCAGGCTCTGTTGACAATGAACTCCATCAGGAATAAAACTCCAACATTCACTGGCCCATGGATGGCATGTTGACCAGTATTTTAAGTCATTCACACAAAACTATAATGCAAACTGCCCTTGCAGTTGACTGGGATGAGACAGGACGTCTCTCTGACTTGTCTCGGTCTTGGGAAGGAGGTGACTTGGTTCAGAGTGGCTGAGGAAGCAGCAGAGGAAAGCACAGGATTTTTAAATAGCTCAGTTTCTGTGTGTGGTTTGGGGTGGAGGAGAGTGTGGTTAAGGGGGTTGATTTGGTTGAGAGTAAATCATGTTTGCTGGGGTTGGTGAGTTTAGCTCCAGCCTGACTATTCACAGCCTTGAATGTCAGATGGTACAAAGTGGATATTTTCTGAGGCTCTCTGGGAACTGGTGGAGGGGGCGGAGCAGGCAGGCTCAGACCAGGTGTGTTGGAGGAAGAGTCCTGAGGAGGTTGAGAGAGGAGTGAACTGGAGGAAGGCGTGGGGACTGGACTGCAGGTGCAGGAAGGAGACCGAAGTGAGGACAAGACATGTTGAGTGTTGTGATGGATGGGGGACATTGTTCACCAGGGCTCAGTGGGGTGTAATGGAGAGGAGTGGACTATCAGCTGGGAAGTGGGAGAGAGGGTGAGGAAGGATGTTCCACTCTCTTTTTTGTGCACAGAGGGGCCAGTGGGGCCATCACTGGGAGGACGACCCCTGGGAAGAGGGCGGCATGGGGAGGCGCTGTGGAGACTGGTGATCCTTTCTCAGAAGAATACGGCCCTGCTGTGACTGTGGATTTTCTTTCCCCTAACAGTTCCCTTCACTGACTTCCTGTCTGTGTCAGTCAGCACCAGCCTTTCCTTCATCACCCCCTTCAAACCTCTGGGTCATTTCTGCCTCCTCAGGGCCCCTCCTCCCCTGAGCAGAGCTCTTCCTCTCACACTGGGAGCTGCCTCTGCAGCACCAGGTCAGAGCCCCTGTGGAGGGCAGCCAGGTTTTTCAATGAAAAGAGACAGACTCAGGGACCTGGGAGGCAGTTTATGTTCCTGAACTGGGAGCAAAATGAGAACGATATCAGTGAAGAATCACCACATTGGAAGAAATAGGCAGCCGACCTTGTCATACATTTCTTGAAAACCATAAATTATCCGTCCAAGAAACTGAGCTATACATCTTTGAAAACCAAGGCCACACACATCAGGAGCATCATCAAACTAGTCAAGGAAAATCGAAACCACCCAGACAGAAATGGCACATCACACATGGAGGAACCATGATTGGATTGACTGCAGATTTCCCATCAGAGACCATCATGGTCAGAAAAGTTTCAAGTCCTCAGGGGTGAGAAAGTTCAGCTGCAGTCCTTCTGGATATATTCTTCAGGAATGGGAGTGAAATAAAGGGAACCTGAGCAGCAGACCTGATTATAAGAGATAAAAAGTTCACCAGGCAGACGGGAGATAATTGTAAAGGGATCTTTGGAAATTCGACAATTAAAGAAGAGCAACTGTATCTAAGTATATAGCGAAGTAAATGTAATAGCATATTTTTGTTCTCTCAACTTTAGAAAACAGGCATGGCTGTTGAGAGTAGAAACGGACACGTCATCTGGTGGAGTGTGTGATGTGTGTGGATGTACAGATACAACAGCAGCGTGAGGCAGTGGGCGAAAGGGAACTGCACAGCTGTGCGGCTTCTTCATTGGCCTTGCAGAGGTTCAACATAACTTCCTGTGTGTAGAATCTGTGAAATTAGGGTGTATATTATAATACTTACAACCATCACTGAAAAAGCAATGTACAAAGACTTATTGTTAGAATTCCAGTGGGTAAATTAGAATGGAATACTAAAAAATCATCTCCCAAAACAGAGAATAGTGAAAGGAAACTTGAAGAGCAAAGAGTAGATGTGACATGCAGAAGCAAACAATAAAACAGGAACCCTAAAACAACCTTGTTCATCATTACATTAAATGTAAATGGGGAAAGCACAAGGAAATGGCAGATTTCAGGGCTAGATTAAAATCCTGGACTCCTTTACTCCAGCATATCCTAGTTAATGCATGGGTTTATTTCTTTTTTAAAAAAATATATTTTATTGATTATGCTATTACAGTTGTCCCATTTCTCCTTCTTTATTTCCTCCTTGGGTCCAACTTCTTTTTTCCTTTTTGGGCCCAACTTCATTGGGACTCTGAGCTTCCTGGACTTCCTGGAAGTCTATTTCCTTTGCCAGATTGAGGAAGTTCTCCTTTGTTATTTGTTCAAATAAGTTTTCAATTTCTTGTTGTTCCTCTTCTCCTTCTGGCACCCCTATGATTGGGATGTTGGAACATTTAAAGATGTCCTGGAGGTTCTTAAGCCTCTCCACTTTGTTTTGAATTCTTGTTTCTTCATTCTGTTCTGGTTGAGTGTTTCTTCTTTTTTCTGCTCCAAACGGGTGATTTGAATCCTGGTTTCTGTCCCGTCACTGTTGGTTCCCTGTACATTTCTCTTGATTTCATTTAGCATAGAACTTCACTTTTTCTTCTAATTTGCAACCATATTCAACCAATTCTGTGAGCATCCTGATTACCAGTGTTTTGAACTGTGCATCTGATAGGTTGGCTATCTCTTCATCACTTAGTTGTATTTTTTCTGGAGGTTTGATCTGTTCTTTCATTTGGGCCATTATTTTTTGTCTCAGCCAGCCTGTTAGGAAGTAAGAGGTGCAGCCTTAGCTTTTCACTGGGGCAAGGCAACCCACATATCTGCTTTGTAATGCTGTATGTGGGGGAGGGGTCCAAGAGGGAACAGTGCCACTCGCTCTGCTTTCTGCTGATTTTCAGTCACTTCCCCTGCTACCCACAATCAAATTGGGCCTTTCTGTTGCTGATTCCTGGGTTGGTGGGTTTGCGTTCATTCTAGGACCCTGTGGGTCTCTCCAACGAACTCTCCCGTGAGGCTGGGAGTTTCTTCAGCTGCCGTCTCATCCCCCACAGGTATTTTCAGTCAGAGGCTGTGAGGTTTTATTTCCTGGTTCTTGAACCCTGGGTTGCATGGCCTGTCTCGCTCCCCAGTTGTTCCTCCTGGTTCATCTGCACTCGAATGTGGGACCCCCCAGTCCATCAACTGCCACCTTGCTTGGTCCTCCAGCCGCCTCCTTATGGTGAGTCCTCTCCACTTGGGTGCCCGTCTCCGTCCCTCCTACTGGTATGGATGAATGTTTCTTCTTTAACTCCTTGTTTGTTGGACTTGCATACAGTATGATTTTCTGTCAGTTGTGGTTGTTTTTTGTTTTTAAATTTGTTGTTGTCCTTCTTTTGGTTGTGCGAGGAGGCACAGTGTGTCTACCTATGCCTCCATCTTGGCCGGAAGGCATGGGTTTATTTCGGGAATTTTGATTCTGTTCCATTGGTCTGTATGACTTTTTTTTTTTTCAATTATCATGCTGTTTTAGTTATTATAGCTCTGTAGCATAATTGGATATCAGGCAGTGAGATGCCTTCAGCTCTGCTCTTTGTTTTCAAGACTCCTTTGGCTATTGGTGGTCTTTCGTGGTTTTGTATGAATTTTATTATTGCCTTTTTTATCTGTGAAAAGTGCATTTGAAATTTTGATAGGGATTGCATTGAATCTGTAGATTGGGTGGTATACACATTTTAGTGAAGTCTCTCTAAGTGTAAGTGCAGGATAAATTTCCATTTATTTGTGTCTTTTCCATTTCTTTTACCAGAGTCTTAGACTTTTCAATGTCCAGACCTTTCATCTCCTTGGTCGTGGTCTCTTGTGTTTGATGCTGTTGTAAATGGGGTTACTTTCTTTCTTTCCTCTCCTGATCTTTCATATTTTGTCTATAGAAATGCCACTGAGTCCTGACTGGTCACTTTGTAGGTTGCAAGATTACTGAATTGTTTTCTAGTTTTAAGAATTTTTTTTTGAGTCTTTAGGGTTTTTATATATCAGATTGTATCATCTGTAGACAGTTTTATTTCTCTCTTTCCAGTTTGGATCCCTTTGTCTCTTTTTCTTGTCTGACGGCTCTGCCGAAGGCAGTTGGTACATGTTGCACAGGAGTGGAGAGAGTGCTGTCGCTGATCTCAGAAGAGAAACTCTCAGCTTTTCAGTGTTGAGTCTGATGTTAACTATGGGCTTCCACACAGGACCTTCATTTTGCTGAGTTGTGTTCATTCCATCCCCAATTTGTAGACAGTGTTTATTATGAAATGTTTATTTTGAATGAATGGTGCATTTTCTCTAATGCCTTCTCTGCATCTATGCAAACAACCATATGTTTTATATCATTTACTTTATTTCTGCGGTGAAAACTTGTATTGATTTTCACATGTCAAAATATTTTTGACAATTACCAGGACCCTGTGTTAAATCTCAGTTGATCATGGTGTATAAAAGTCTTAACGTGAGACTTGAACCAAGATGGCGACGTAGGTAGACACACTGCGCCTCCTCGCACAACCAGAACTGACTGAAAATCGAACGGCAAGGAAGTCCGACACCAAGGAAATACAAAATAAACATTCATCCAGACTGGTAGGAGGGGCAGAGACAGCACTGGGTGGAGAGGACTTGTGTGGCCGTGGCAGGATGGAGACTGGCGGAGTGTGGGACAAACGGGGCAGGCAGTCTGACCACTAGCAGACCCTGCGGCCCCACATTCGCGCACAGATAAACCGAGAGGGCCGGACTCAGAGTGGTGGAGAACAGGGCAGGCAGAGTGGTGGGTAGCACCCCGCGGCCTTACATTCGTACACAGATAAACTGGACAAACGGTGGGGAGTGAAGCAGACCGCACAACCCAGGGCTCCAGCACAGGGAAATAAAACCTCAAACCTCTGAGTGAAAACACCCGTGGGGGTTGGGGTGGAAGCAGGAGAGACTCCCGGCCTCACAGGGGAGGTCGTTGGAGAGACCCAGAGCGGCCTAGGGCATGCACAAGCCCACCCACTCAGGAACCAGCACCAGAGGGGCCCAGTTTGATTGTGGGTGGCAGAATGAAAGATTGGGATCTGGTGGAGACTGGAGCGGTCACCATTGCTCCCTCTTGGCCCCTCCCCCACGTACAGCGTCACAGCGCAGTGACCAGCATTACCCTGCCCAGGTGAACACCTAAGCCTCCGCCCCTTTAAGTAACAGACTCGCCAAGACAAAAAACAAACAAACAAAAAAAAGGCCCAAATGACAGAACATTTCAAAGCTCCAGAAAAAATACAACTAAGCGAGGAAGAGATAGCCAACCTATCGGATGCACAGTTCAAAACACTGGTTATTAAGACGCTCACAGAATTGGTTGAATTTGTTCGAAAACCAGATGAAAAAATGAAGCCTATGCTAAGAGAAACAAAGGAAAATGTACAGGGAACCAATAGTGATGCAAAGGAAACTGGGACTCAAATCAACGGTGTGGACCAGAAGGAAGAAACAAACATCCAACCAGAAAAGAATGAAGAAACAAGAATTCGGAAAAATGAGGAGAGGCTTAGGAACCTCCAGGACATCTTGAAACGTTCCAACATCCGAATTATAGGGGTGCCAGAAGGAGAAGAGGAAGACCAAAAAATTGAAAACTTATTTGAACAAATAATGAAGAACTTCCCCAGTCTGGCAAAGGAAATAGACTTCCAGGAAGTCCAGGAAGCTCAGAGAGTCCCAAAGAAGCTGGACCCAAGGAGGAACACACCAAGGCACATCATAATTACATTAGCCAAAATTACACAGAAGGAGAGAATCTTAGAAGCAGCAAGAGAAAAGGAGACAGTTACCTACAAAGGACTTCCCATAAGACTGTCAGCTGATTTCTCAAAAGAGACCTTACAGGCAAGAAGGGGCTGGCAAGAAGTATTCCAAGTCATGAAAGGCAAGGACCTACATCCAAGATTACTCTATCCAGCAAAGCTATCATTTAGAATGGAAGGGAAGATAAAGTGCTTCTCAGATAAGGTCAAGTTAAAGGAGTTCATCATCACCAAGCCCTTATTATATGAAGTGTTAAAGGGAGTTACCTAAGAAGAAGAAGATCAAAAATATGAATAGTAGAAATGACAGCAAACTCACAATTATTAATGACCACACCTAAAACAAAAACAAGAGCAAACTAGGCAAACAAGTAGAACAGGAACAGAACCATAGAGAGGGAGATCACATAGAGGGTTGTCAATAGGGGAGTGGGAGGGGGAGGGGGGGGAAGGTACAGAGAATAAGTAGTATAGATGATAGGTGGAAAATAGACAGGGGGAGGGTAAGAATAGTGTAGGAAATGTAGAAGCCAAAGAACTTCTAAGTATGACCCATGGACATGAACTATAGGGGGGAATGTGGGAGGGAGGGGGTGGGCAGGAGAGAGTGGAGTGGGGGGGAATGGGATAAGTGTAATAGCATAATCAATAAATATATTTTAAAAAAGTCTTAATGTGCTCTTGAATTCGTCATGCTATTTGTTGAGAAATTTTGCATCTATTTTTGACAAGAATATTGGCCTCTTGTTTATTTTTCTTGGTCTATTCTTTGGTTGATGCCCTCTGTCCCATTGTTCATTTCATTCACATCATTTTTCCACCGCAGAATTTGTGGGACTTATTTGATGACTTCTGTTTGTTGAATTTGCTGTTTGGTCCATGTAATGTTTTCCTGACTTTATTGAACTGTCTTTCTGTTTTTGTCTTGTGGTTCATGGAGTACCTTTTGTATTACCTGTTGGGTGAATTTCAGTTCTCCATAATTTTGGGTTCAGTATTGGGATGTTACTATGATCTTTGGTGATGCAGAGATTGTGATTCTTCCTGATCTTTGGAGTGTTGTGTTCCCATTTTGTATTTGACATCGTGGTCACCTCATGCAACCTTGACCAGCTGCCCTCAGGTGAGAGATGCTTTGTGTTGGTCCTGTGTGTGTTCTGTGGTTGTGGGACCCTGTGTGGATGCACCAGCTTGGTGCTTCTGGCTCCCTCTTGTGGCAGGATTCTCAGGTTGTGTGTCTGGTCCTCATCTTTCAGTGTATCTGGCCAGTTGATAAACTGTCTTTTTTTTTTTTTTATTTAATGTTAATTTTAAAAATAAGCCATGACGTTTACAGACACGGGCCCCTGCCCCCCATGCCATCCCCAAGTCCAGCTGACCCCAGTGCAGTCTCAGGCCTCCTCCTTGCACTCTTCCTCCTCCTTGCACTCTTGAGGGGTTAGAGGCATGTTAGAGTCCCCAGGGGTCTCTGCAACTGAGCCTGGATGACAAGCGAGTTGCTGCTGCTCTGGCGGGGAGAGGACCTGGAGGGCTGCACCAGGACCAGAAGGCCGGCAGGGTCTGGGCTTCAGGCTGGGTTGTGCGTGGGGCTCTCTGGCCAGGCTGCGGGGCGAGGTGTTGAAAGCCCTGGGCTCTGAGCAGTTACTGCTGAAGCAGGGAGGAGGCGCGCGAGCTTCAACAGGTAGTCACTGCTGGTGAAGCCCCTGGAGCAGACAGGGCCTGGGAAGCACTTCTGTCCCTTGTGCATTTGGTGCCGACCAGCTGGTGCTCGCGCGCGCGAACTTCCTGTGGCAGCGAGACGTGTCGCAGGCTCGGTGGACTAGAAGGAGCTTTGGTGCAGCCCGGGAGGGGAGTGCGGTGGCTCTTGGAGGCAGCAGCGCAAGCAGGGACCCGGACCAGGTGCCCAGGTGCGGGAGGACAGGAACCAGAGGGATGGGGACGGGAAGGATGGAGCAGCGCCTACCCAGGACTCCGGGGCCAGCCACGTAGGTCAGCCAGGATCCTGGCGGCCAGAAGTAGTAGCGCAGCAGTAGCTTCTGGCTCGGGTGAGACACCCTGCCCACACCCGGGGCCCACGGTGGGGAACGTGCTCTGGGCCTGGTCAGCCGCAGTGCAAGTTACGTCCAGGGGCCCAGCCCTGAGCGGGTTGAGGCAAAGTAATGCACGCAGGTCACCCAGCCCATAGGTCCGACACTGTGCATGGCTGGGACTCAGTGAGGTGATGGACTCGCAGAAAGACAAGGGGATGGGCGAGACGGTGGTGGGCGGCTCTCCCGCCCTCAAGAAGGAAGAAGTGGAAGGGACTAGAATAGAAAGTGTATGAATGACCCAGAGACGCGGACAACAGGGAGGGAATTGTCTGTTGGAGCCGGGTGGGGGTTGGTGGTGGGGTGGGTTGAAATGGGCAGAAGAGGGCAAAGGGGGGAAATTGGGAAAACTATAATAAAATAATTTTAAAATATTTTAAAAATAAAAAAGTGAATAATGTGAAAAATAAAAAGGAAGAAAGGAGCATACACACCAGGAATTAGGCAAGTGCCACAAATCAGGGCTTATGAAAAAAAACGGTGTATTCTGGGAGCTGTTTTACAAACACACCACCTGAGCCTCATTTCACACACCTGTGGCGTTTCTGGAGCAAACACACCAAGTTCTTCATCTGCTACACAGAGCAGTCCTTGACGGGACCAGGCAGTGGTTTTCACGATGGTTCTGGATTTATTTCTCCCAAACTAGTCTTTTAAAATGAAATTTATTGCGGTGCTATTAGTTCACACAATGACATAGGTGTCCGCCCTGGCTGGTGTGGCTCGGTGGGTTGAGCACTGGCCTGTGAACAAAGGGTCCCCTGCTCCATTCTTGGTCAGGACACACAGCTGGGTTTCAGGCCAGGTCCCTGGCAGAGGGCATGTCAGAGGCAACAAATTTGTGTTTCTCTGGCACATGGATGTTTCTCCCCCTCTCTCCCACCCTTCCCCTCTCTAAAGAATAATGAGAAATATAATCTTAAAAATTACTGAAGTTTCAAGCATGCAATTCTATGGCATATCGTCTGTATATGGCATTGTGTCCACCTTCCAAAGTCAAATGTCTCATCAGCATAGATTTCTCTCCCTTCCCTCTCCTCTGCTCACTCTGACCCCCTCCCTCTGGGGACCTCCACTCCATGGTCCGTGTCTATCCGTCCAAACTACTCCTGGTATTTGTCCCTTTAATCAGACGTTTAAACAGATTTGTTCTCTGACCCAAAGACAAGCACAATCAGTGAATGTGAAAAATAAAAGTGAGAAAAATGTCCTACAGGAATGTGGACCAGAGATTGAGGGTGAGCCCAGGTATGGATCCGAACCTGAGATGTGGGCTGAGCCCCAGGTCACAGGGTGAGAAAAGAGGGGCCAATCAAGGGAAGTCAACAGGGCAGTGAAGTGAGACACCACAGTTTACCTGTGGAGGAGCCTCTGCAGTACCAGCCCTGACCTCTCCCTGCACATGACCCACACCCACACCCTCCTCATTCTCAGCAGACACTCTCCCACGGGTGCCCACATTTTCTCCCAGAGCTTCTCAGGATCATCAGATGTTCTCCAGGCTCTACCTTGCTGACTGGTGGGTTTGTTGTCCCCTGTGTTCACCCGCTTGCTGCATGGTGGGGTCTTCTCCGACTGTGCCAAGCTTCAAACAGCAGCACCCCGAGGACCACGAGGATCAAGCCAGACACACCCAAGTGGATGAGGTTCCCCACCGTGTAGTCTTGGGGTTGATAAGCTAGGAATTGTTGGTAAAGAGGTCACAGAAGTCAGGACAGATCAGATCACCCCAGTCCCCTGCGTGTCCACCAGGCCACCTGCATCTCTTGGACTGGTTTTGATGCCCTGAGCACAGCCCATAACTGAGAATTTCCTCTACTCTCTACTCTTGGAATCTGAGTTGTTTTCCCATCATCCCAGAGGATCAGCTGCTCCAGAGGAATAGAACACTGATAGGATATGAGAGAAAGATGTAAGGTGGCTTAGGTCATCTCCTCCCTAATCTTTAATGGGCTTCTCAAACGAATGGTACCCAACTCAGTTCCCCGAGGTGAGCATCTCTGGGGTCTGGTCTTGCATTGCTTTGGAAAGTCCAGATGCACACGGGGACTTCAATTTGTCCCGAATGTCAGGACATGAAGGAGTGACAGCTGGATCTCCCTTTTCACTGCTCGACCTCAGCTGGCTGCTTGTGTCCCTGACTCGGGAACATAATTTCCATGTCAGGTTCCTTTCTTCCTTCTACCAATCTTTCTTTTTTAAAGAAATAAATAATTGACTATGTATAACACAGGCATTTTTGGTATTGAGAATTACCAAAATTAACTTCTAATTAGCTTCTAAGTGATCATTCAGTTTGTAATGTAATAGGAAGATTGCTAAGAAAGTAGCAAAAAGATAAATGAAAAAATAAAACCTTTAGGTGCACAGCTGCATGAAAGTACAGATCTCTATAGATCACAGACAGGCTCTGATGACTCGACAAATGAAATAGCAGGAAACACAGGGAACTCTGGGAGGGGGAAGGGGGCACAGACAAGAGTTGTGATGGGAGGTGTTTTGGAGGATGACCTGACCCAGCTGACCACCTGGTGCTGACAGAAACGCAGCAGAAATCCTGCCGTCCTCCCACCCCCACGTGCTGACAGTGGTCCCCCATGGAGAAAGGACAAGCTCACAGTGGGTTTATGTTCTTTCTCCCACAGGAATTCACTGGCATCAAAGTTGTAAACTGATTGAGCTTTTTCAAATCCTGGACTGGAGTCTGCTTTGATAGATGGGAGAACTGAGTCCCAGATACAGGAAGCTTGTGTTAAGGAAACCTTAACACACTTGTGCGTATGTTTCATGTTTCAGGAGATTGAAAACGATGAAAGATTGCCTTACGTTTGTGCATCTCTGCTGATGTTGAGTGTTTCCTTTCTAGATTTTCTGATGTGAGATTCTGGAGAAATCTGTTGCTCAGCGGACCTTCTCCATCTATTTGTTTCTGTGGCAGGTGCTCTGAGCCCCTCTCTCCTGTCACCCTGGTCACCCCGTTCCCTACTCACCCGACATCCTGCCTTTGCTCTGACGCTGGTGTCGGAAGAAGAGGAAGAGGAAGAGGAGGAGGAAGAGCAGCAGAACAAGGGCCACCGAGACCCCGATCAGCACGTTCCAGTACCATTGGAGACCTTGGGCTGGAGTGACGTCATGAATGAGCCAAAGGTGCCATTTAATGGACACCCACTGTGTGCGAGGCACCTGCTGGGGTCTGTCGTTCATCTCCTGTAACCTCACAGTCCTCGTGTACCAGGGATGGCTGACCCACCACCCAGTCCACTGCGGCTCAGAGAGGTCAGCACCTGCCCCAGGTCACCCAGCCTGGCTGAGGCAGGGCTGGGACTTTAAATGGGAACTTGTGTTCTAGTGCTGTCCTCATGCTGCCCCAGGTGGACACCAGCTCCGAGCTCTGGGCTCCTCATCTGCAGGGGCCTGTCCTGTCTCACCTGGAGCTGAGGGGTCCTTACTACCTGCCCCCAGCACAGCAGGGACACAGGAGGGACAGGGGTGTGCAATGAACCCTGAAGCCCCCTTCAAATGGTCAGGCTGGGCTGGGACTCTGCTTTCCTGACTTCTTTGAGGCCCCTTATGTCACCTAATGTCACTGCAGACATGTGACCGGGAGGGAACCAGGGATGAACGGACATGAACCTGACTTTCAGAGAAGAGAATGGATTCTGAGCCCCACAGAGGAGCAGCAGAGCCGGGACCTGGACCCGGTCTGACTCCAGCCCTTGTTCCCTCTTCTCAGCCAAGTCTGAGCTGAGGGAAAGGACCTGGGTGTCCCAATCTCATGTTTTCCCTGTTCATCCCTGTACAGCGTCACTGTCACTGCTACAGAGGGGACAGTCCCCATAACATCACATCCTGGGGGACTTCCCTTGAGGCCCTTCTCCCTGGAGGGCAGAGCCAGAACTGAAAGGAAACCTAAGCTCTGGGCCACGAGTCTCTCCTTTTACCCTTGGAGACACTGAGGCACAGAGAGGGGAAGGGCATGTCCCAGTCGGAGCCTCCAGAGGTGCCTGGACTTGCACAGGACTCAGCCCCCGCCCCCCTGGACACACCCAGCACCTCCCCACAGAGACCCTCACTTACTGCTCTGTGGGCCTGACTCCATGGGGCCGAGAGGCAGATCCTCAGAGACTTCTGGAAATTCAGGATGGGGGCAAAGGGTGGGTGCTGCCTTCCTCCCACTTCAGCCTGGCTCCTCCTCCAGAATGAGCCCCAACATGTCCCTCATTCATGACCACCCCACCTGTCACCAGCCTCACTCACCCCTGTACAGGCCTGACACCATGGTGGGGGAGGGGTGAATCCTCAGAGCCCCAAGCCTCATGTGTTTCCCTGAAATCTCTCCCTGACTCCCCCTGCCCCCCGGGACAAAACTCTGTCCTTGAGTATCTATGGGGACATTAGATCCTCTGAGAGACTCAGCACCGCCCTGGGCTGCTCTATCCTCTCTGAGCAAAGGGGGCCCAGTGACTCACCAGTGGTGGGGGTGGGCCCTGTGGGTAGGGGGCTGGGATTTCCAGGGGGTCCTGGGAATGAAAACAGAAGGGAGTGAGGTGTGGGCTGACCCTGGGGTCCCCACGTCACTCAGACTCCCCCCATATCTGCGCTGTGGCTTCTAAGACCCTCTCACTGCCCACCCAGCACCTTCTGGACCAGGTGGGGGCAGGGTAGACAGGGCAGCAGGGTCTCTGAGGGACAGATCTCAGCTGAGTGACCATCCTGAGAGCCCTCTCCCTCCCCTTTCAGCCCATAATTCCTCTGGGGACCAGGACCTGAGCTAACAGCTCAGAAAGACAGGGTCAGGGGCCTCACCTGAGACCAGGAGCTCCAGGGGGGCACTGGGCTGTGACAGCAGGTAGGGGGAGGTGCTGTGTGCGCTGTAGCACCTGTAGGTCCCCCTGTGGGCTGAGGTCACAGGACCCATGGAGAACTCTGCCTGGTGCTGCTGAGCTCGGGACTGTGATCTGAGACGCAGGGGGGGATCAGCTGCCCCCTCCTTGGACAGAAGGAAAGTGTCCCTGGGGCTCTGTGACTGACACAGCAGGGTCACGTTCTCCCCTGAGGCGACCGTGGGTCCTGGCTGCATGGTGAGGGAGGGTCTGTCAGGGAGCCATCCTAGAGAGAGGGACGGGTGAGGGGCTGCTACCCACCTTGTTCTGACCTGAGAGTCACCAGGCCCCTTTCTGAGGTCCCTCCTCTCTGTCTGTCTGTTTTCTCTGTGTCTCCCCCTCCCTTCCCATCTCCTTCCCTCCCTGGGGACCCCACACCCCGTGTCCTGGCCATCACCACCTGAGACCCCCAGCAGGGCCTGAGCAGACTCTGGGTTGCTGACTGAACATGTTGGCTCCTCACCTGCCACCAGGATGTCCAGGGGGTCACTAGGGGCTGACCACTTGGAGGAGAGGCTGTGTCCACCGTAGCACCTGTACTGGCCCCCATGGGAGCTGCTCACAGTGCCCAGGGTGAAGTTAGCCTGAGAGAGCCCAGCCTGGGGCTGCAGGACAGAGCTCTGGGGGAGGTCCTGTCCCCCCTCCTTGGACAGAGCGAATCTGTCATAGCCAAGGTCAGAGTGACACTGGAGGGTCAGGCTCTGTCCATAGGCCATGATGGGGCCCTGCAGGGTCAGGAGGGAGGGCTTCTCTGAGCCACCTGCAGGGACCAGACAGGAGTGACAGGGCTGCTCCTCCCGTGAGCCCTGCTCCTGTCCTGGCCCCCAGGTCCCCCCGTCTCTCTCTCTGTGTCTCTGGCCCAGGAGCCTCTGTGCTCCCCTTACTCCACCCCTCATGTAGGAGTCTCCCCTCCCTTAAAAGATCCCATTAACCTGTCTGGTACCTCAAAACATGGAAGAGGCAAAAGAGAAATTTTTTTTACCTGGGACCAGGAGCTCCAGGGGGTCACTGGGCTGTGACCACACGTGGGGTCTGTTCCTGTAACAGCCATAGCATCTGAATGTCCACCTGTGGCTGGGGGTCACGGGGCCTATAGGGAACAGGGCCCGTAACTGCCCACTGGGCTGTTGTTCTGAGTACAGCATCCAGGAGAGCCTGTCTTCTCCTTCCTTAGACAGAATGAACCTGTCAAATCCCTGCTCCGAGCCACACTGGAGGGTCACCGTCCTTCCTGGGGTCATGACGGGGCTGGGCAGGGCTGAGAGGCTGGGTTTGCTGTAGTAGTGGAATCCTAGGAGAGAATGAGGCAGCGTGTTAAATGGGGCTCACACCTCCCTCACATCCCCCAGGGCTGGGCTCGGAGGGGGAGACCCCCTGAGAGCATCCCCCTTTTGACAGCAGAGACTGAGGCTGGGACCCCTGAGTGTCCCCTCACCTGTCACCACCAGCTCCAGGGGGTCACTGCGCTCTGACCAGACACCTTGGCTGAGATAGTAACAGTGATATCTCCCTGCATGTGGCTCTGTCATGAATGTGATGGGGAACTTGGCCTTGTTCTTGGGATCCCGTATCTTCTGTGTGTCCCAGGACACTAAGTTTCCGTCTTTATACAGGTGGAACTCCTGGGTCTGTAGGGCCTCCTGACACCAGATGGTCACCAGGCTCCCCTGGGGGGGTCACAGAGCCTGGCTTAGCCCAGAGGGTGGGTTTGGGGGGTGTCCCTGGAAGGAATCAGAGGCTGGGTGACAAAATACTCTGCATTCCCATTCCCCAGCTCTTAGCTCCAGCACCCACCCTGAAGCCCCCCATCCATTAACCCAGAACTTCTGTTTTCTATCCACAGCTGCCTGATGGGGAAGCCCCTTGTCCTTCATGCAGAGAAGGTCCTGGGAGCCCTGGGGACAGACTCACCTGCCTGCACTGGGGTCCTCAGGCCCACGCTCAGTCCTGCAAGAGAGGCCTTGTGAGAGATTTGCCCTGAATCCTGAGCAGAACCCTCCTCCCCGGGAGCCTCCTGAGTCCTAGGGTCCTCTCAGACTATGGATTCCCTCCCCCATCACATCTCACCGAGGCAGAGCAGGGCCGCGAGGCTGGGGGACATGGCGTCTCCTCTCTGAGCCCAGCTGTGCAGAAGGAAGAGACCATGGTGTCCTCAGGGTAGACAGACTCACAGGGTGTGGTCACTGGGAAGCTGGCTGTCTCTATCACGGGGTTGTCACGTCACCGGACTGTCATGAAGGGGGACAGTGTCTCCCCAAGAGTCCGGCTCTCATTCCTGTGATGGAGGAGGAAATAGACTCACAGCCTCGAGAGACGCCCCTTGCAGGTGCAGGTGACCCAGGGCACCGCCTTCCAGGGTCTCTGCCACGAGGTCCCCTTCCCCCTCAGCCTGATATCAGCCCCTCCATGTGGGTCTTCTCCATGGACAGTGGTCACCCAGGCCCTGGAGACACTTCAGAAAGACGGGGTCCCTGTGCCTGCAGAGCTCAGCTCAGCACAGACAGGGTCTGCTCCTCACTGTGCAGTTCAGGCGAATGTCACTGTGACCATGAGCACAGCGGGGACATGCAGGGAAGTACGGGAACAGAACACGTCCCTTCCCCTGACCCAGAGTGTGGTTTTCTTTCTATTGCAGCCACCATCACCGACTTCTCGTTTTTTCTTAGCAATGATGTCCACCCTCCTTCCTGGGGATAAGCCTCTGAGTGATCCCCGCCCCTCAGTGCCCCTTGTTTCCCGGTTCAAGCCTCCTCCTCCTCGTGCTGTCGTCCTGCCTTCAAGCTTCGGGGACATTGATTTGGGTTAGAGTTATAGCAGATATTCACTTAAATACTCATCACCCAATGTCCATGTATCCTTGAGTGGTAATGTCCTGTCTCTGCCTCAGTTTCCTCATCTGGATCCTGTTGTCACAAACCCCAGTCCCCCCAGAGGCCATCGGTCAGTGGTTCATGGGAGGGAGATGTCCATTTCCAGACCAGATGAGGACGTGAGTGGCTGGGACATGAGAAGATCAAGGTATCCAGGGTCAAGGGCAGGATTGTAGCACCCACTCAGGACCTTGTCTGCTCTGAGTACCAAGCACAGCTACTCACAGCAGCTCCACAGTATGCAGGCACAGACACGGGCAGGAAAGAGAAATGGAAGTTCCCATAACGTGGAGGAAACCACAGAGGAGAACAGAGACCGAAACTGAGTGGCCCCCAGTGACTGGGACCATCCATGGGTCATAGGGTGGATATTCCCCCCTGAGTGGTCAGAGAGGGAGATGAGGTCCTCACAGCAAGGGGGTGAGGGAGCAGGTGAAGGCTGGAAGTGTGGTCCCTGCCCTGAGATTCTATGTGAGCTCTCCATGTCTCTGCCCACTCGCCCAAGTTCATGGTCAGCAGTGGGCAGTCTCCCTTGTGTGTCCTGAAACAGACTGAGTCCAGTATGTCAGCCATGGGTATCTGTCCTGTGTGTGTGTGTGAGGCTCCCATTGACCAGCCCTGATGGGCAGAATGCTGAGCAGGTGCTGAGCCTGAGAGTGGACAGCATGGGGCAGAGGCAGTGGTCACAGCCCCTGGTCAGCCTGACTCCCAGGACAGCCCCAGAGAATCTGTGGGAGACCAGGTGTGTGAGGGGAGAGGCTCCCACAAGAGTGGACGGTGGAGAAATCCTAATGATGACAGCCAGTGCTGTGGACGCCGTCTACTGACACTGGGGACTGTCACTGGCAGTGAAAGAGTCAGTAGGAAATATGAATGTAAAGTAAGATGAGACCTCTGGAAAGACTTTGTGCAGGGAGGGTCTGTGACAGGTACGTTCAGGTGCATCAGAGTAAACCCCTCAGCTGGGAGAGAGGGTCCACAGGAGGCCACAGAGGAGGCTGATGTGGTCACACCCACGAGACATCCTGGGTCTTCACCTGAGTGTGACTGTGGAGGGGACCTGGGTCGCAGAAAGAGGGGCTCAGGGTCAGAGCTGTGGGTGTGTTCTCCCGTGAGGGGAAGAAAGGGAAGAGCTGAGGGTACGTCTGCACTCTGCCTGGGTGGCCTGGGCAGCCCATGGGACTGTCTCCAAAATGACCACCCAGTGAGGGCTGTCCTGGATCCTGAACTCACTGCACTCAGGAGGCATGGAGAGACATGGGGAGACATGGGGAGAGGATTACAACAGTGTCACCTGACCCATAGAGAGAGCCACCCGCCTTCCTGGATGAGTGTGTGAATTTGTCTCTCCCTCTCACTTCCTCTCTCCGACTTCCTCATGTCTGTGAGCAGGAGACCTTCTCCCCATCCCTCCCATCCAGGCCCCTGAGTGTGTCTGCTTCCTCACTGCCCTGCTCTGTGAGGGGCAACCCTGCATCTGACACTGGTCTCTCTGTCCCCATGTGCTGGGCAGAAGCACCAGTTGCAGACTAGTCAGAGATTTTAAGACAAGACAAGGGGAAACATTATTGACAGTCTGTTGTGAGCCAGTCACTTCCCCTCTCCCTTTTCCCTCTGTGCAGACAAGGGTGGAAGCTCAGCTCTCACGGGTGTTGTGAGGATCAGCAGAGCCTGGGACATGAACAGGCTCCAGCTCTGTCATTTCTGGGCCCCGATTAAGACACGGGCTTGAGAGACTTGTGACAGGAAGGGCTACTTGGCAACTGCATGCGTGTACCCCAAGCCCTCAGGGAGCATCAGAAGCTACAGGGCATCCTTGGTGAATGGCAGGTGAGCCCAGACTGAGGAAACAGGAAGGATGCTGCTTGTCCTGCATACTGGGCTCACCACACTCAGGAGTGAGGGTGGGAATCCCCCCAGGGGCTGAGCCTGAGCACCGGGCGCTGAGGGCACCTCGGACCTGGTGGAAGTCCCGCCTCCCATGAAACTGCCTGCAGATGTGAGGCCACTTCTGCGGCAAAAAGGATCCAGAGAGAACCATGGCAACTGACTTGCATTTCTTTTTTGACATAAATTCATGTAACATAGAACTGAGCTTCTTAACATATAGAATTCATTAGACTCTAATAAATACACGATGTCAACTACAACTTTTATTTAATTTTAATAACAAATTTGTGTAACCCCGCCCCCAAATGCCACGAAGCCTTAGTCTCCCATCTCTGCTCCTCGTCAGCCCCCGGCAAGCCAACCTGACTTCTGTCTCTGTGGGTGTCCTCCTCCTGGACACTCCATACAACACAGTCACAGACAACGTGACCTTTTCTGTGTGGCTTCTGTCACTGAGCTGCAGAATGTTGACATTCATTCACTCTGTTGCTGGTGTTGGTACTTTGTTCTTTATGGCTTAAAAAACCCTCACAGGTTATGAGGACACCACATTTTGTTTATGTGAGTGGGATCCAGCGTGAAGGGGTGTGTAGATGTGAACCCAACCAGCCACGTGGGGCGGCCCCTCATGTCACAGGGGTGAGAACAGAAGGACAGTCAAGGGGAGTCAGTGAGGATTAGGAGGGAGAGCCCCACAGTGGGATGGAGGGGTGTCTCCACAGGAACACCGCTCAC
Organism: Desmodus rotundus; assembly: GCF_022682495.2. Taxonomy (NCBI): domain Eukaryota; kingdom Metazoa; phylum Chordata; class Mammalia; order Chiroptera; family Phyllostomidae; genus Desmodus; species Desmodus rotundus. The sequence goes on from NC_071398.1 coordinate 48,725,551, forward strand.
GTTTTCTGCCCCCAAACTTTGTCTGCCACCTCTGCTCCCCTGGACCAATCAGCAGACAATATCCCACCTGTGGTCAGACTGTCCGTCAGCACCTCCTGGGTCATCAGATGGGCTCCACAGCTCCCCCTCTCTGAACCGTGCCCTGTCCCCTCTGTGTTCAGGTCCTGGCTGCAGCCTGAGCCCTTCTCTCGCTGTCTCGAGCCTGAAGCAGCAGCTCCCCGAGCCCCACCAGGACCCATCCGGCCACGCCTATTCGGATGAGATTCTCCAGTGTGTAGTCTTGGGGGTGAGAGGGTAGGAAATGTGGGCCCGCGGAGGAGGGCGGTGGGGGTGGGAGGCGGCCCCTCCCCGGCCCGCAGAACCTGGGGAACGCGCAAGCTTAGGTTGTGTGCAGGCTGTGCTGGGGTGCAGTTCCGCAGAGACAGTTTTGCCCCAGGCTGAACTGCAGGCAAAAAGTTTTCAAATCTGTACCTTAAACACTATTTGGTCTATAAGGCTTTTGAAAGATGCTTTGATAAATGATAGATAATACCCTTTTACTTCTGAAGAGTTTTTCATTATAAATTGGTGCAGGGATTTAACAAAAGGTTGCATCTGTTGATGTGATTTTTTTTTTTTTTGTTATTTCTTTAATGTTGAATTTCACTGATTGAGTTTTTGACTCTAAAACCAACCATTCATTCCTGAAATCAGATACCTGCATGCTTGGGACATTGATCCAGTATATATTCATGCATCTATTTTTAAAAACAAAAAAGATATTTTATTTATTTATTATTTTGAAAGAGTGGAATGGAAGGAGAAAGAGAGGGAGACAAACATCAATGTGTGGTTGCCCCTCACACTCCTCCTACTGGGGACCTGGTCCGCAACCCAGGCATGTGCCCTGACTTGGAATGGAACCGGTGACCCTTTGGTTCACAGGCCAGCACTCAGTTTCCTGAGCCACACCAGCCAGGACACACACGTTGATTCTTGAGAAGTCTGGTGCTTTGATTCCAAGGTGTACGCATATTAGTCATCTGTGAATGCATCATCCAGGGACTCCCAGAGGGTCCCAGAAGCTGCGGGGGGTGCATGTCAGGTCACCAGGCTGGCTGGAGCCCTGCAGAGTGTCCTTAGGGGCAGCTCCTGTGCCTTCTGGGGTCCTTGCAGGCCCCCTCCCTGGAGTGTGGGGTCTGGGTCCTCCCTGGGCTAGTGGACGGCCAGAGCAGCGTACACACTGGGCTCTGGGGGCTTCTCTGATGGGGAGGAAGGGGGTGCACTTGTCTCCTGTCTGCGGGTCATGAGGGTCAGCTGGGCGTAGGTCACATCCTGGGGGTCAGCAGATGCAGCAGCCTGGAGCAGGGGGACAGAGAGAGGGCTGAAAGGTGGTTGGGGTTGGGGAAGCCTGGGGTCTGGAGAGGACGGGACCCACCTGACTGTCCATCTGCCTGTCCTCTTCTGCTTGTCTGCCCTTCGTGTCCAGCAATTCCTCTGACAGGGGGGAAGGAGAGGCAGCCATTCCCTGCCTGAGTCTTGATCTGCAGTTCACCTGGGCGTAGGTCACTTCCTTGGAGTTGTCATGGGGCCCGTTCTGCTGCAGACACAGTGAGACAGAACCAGGGTCTCCTTGCTGCCAGTCAATTATCCACGTGTAGCCAGATTGACGATTTAAACTTTAATTCAGATTAAGTCACCCTCCTGATGGAAGGTGCAGGGACTTCATGAGCCTTGGGGCATCTGGAAGTTTCTATGGTTCTGATTCTTATCCTAAGGCTCTCTGTCTTGCTCATTCAGCTCTAGCTACAGGGGCCATCTGGCTGAAGCAGCTTGTCTTGCCTCTGGACCTTTGCACCTGCTATTTTCTCTGTTCCCTGCCCAGACCACACACTCTGCCTCCCAATGGAAGTGACCACTGGAGTAAACTGGGCAACAGGAAGGTCCTTGGTGGCCTGGACAGCAGCAGGGGGCTCACCTGAGGGTCCAGCTCCACACCCTGCCCAGGCAGTGGGTCCTTCATGGCAGCATCTGCTGGGACAGAATGGGGTGTGTCTCCTGCAGGTTCTCAGGGCTGCAGACCCGCCTTCTCGCAGGTGGACCACTAACCCAGGGGTGAGGTGAGGCGCCAGGTGAGGCTGTGTGGATTTCACCTCTGACTCCCACACTCTCCCAGGCTGTCCCTTCCCCCATTGCCTCCTGAAATCCCTGTGACCCCTCCCCCAGGGCAGCTGTCCCTTCCTCTCACAGAGGGGCTCTTCTTGGGCATCTGCAGCTGGGCAGGAGGCTAGGCATCAGCCTCTGTCTGGGCTGGTCAAGAGGGGCAGTAGGGACCCCTCCTTGTGTGATTCCCGAGGAAAGAAGGAAACCTTAATGTATGCTTGTGTGTGTATGGATTTCATATTTCAGGAGATTGAAGACAACAAAAGCTTACCTGAAATTTTATACATGTACTGATATTAAGTGTGTTCTTTCCAGATTCCTGATTTGAGATTCTGGAGAAATCTGTTTCTTAGCTGACCTTCCCCATCAATTTGTTTCCTGTGGCAGGTGCTCTGAGCCCCTGTCTCCTTGACTGAGGTCACTACTCACCTGATGTCCTTCCTCTGCTCTGACGCTGGTGATGGAGGAAGAGGAAGAGGAGGAGAGAGAGCAGCAGGACGAGGGCCACAGAGACCCCGATCAGCACGTTCAGGGACAATGGGAGACCTGGGGTAGGAGTGATGTTATGAATGAGCCAATGGTGCCATTTAATCAGCACCTACTGTGTGCGAGGCCTGTGCTGGGGTCTGTCGTTCATCTCCTCTAGCCTCACAGCCCTTGTAAACCCAGGATGGCTGACCCACGACCAGTCCACTGCAGCTTACAGAGTTCAGCCATGTGCCCAGGTCACCCAGCCTGGCCGGGGCGGGGCTGGGGCTAGACCTTGGGATATGGGTTCCCTGTGCTGTCCTCCTGCTGCCCCAGGTGGACACGAACTCTGAGCTCTGGGCTCATCACCTACAGGGGGCTTGTCCTGTCTCACCTGGAGCTGAAAGTCCTTCCTAATCACCTGCCACCCAGCACAACAGGGACATGGAAGGGGCAGGGGTATGGGATGGACTCTGTTTCTCTCCCGGGATTTTCTCTACTCTGCTTCTCCTTGATGCCCCTTTGGGAAGGTTGGGCTGACTGAGGGTTCTGTTCTCCTGAGCTCTGTGAGGCCCCTTATGTCGCCTAATGTCACTGCAGGACTGTGGGTAAGAGGGTCCAGGGATGAACAGACATGAGCACAACAGAGAACAGAAGGGACCGTGGGTCCCACAGTGGGAGCAGCAGCACCAGGACCTGAACCAAAAGTGACTCCAGCCCTTGTTCCCTCCTATGAGCGGATCACCGAGCTGAGGGTTAGGATTTATGTTCCCAGACCTTATCCTGCCTGTCCCTCCCTGTACAGTGTCACCATCCCTGCAATAGAGGGGACAGTTCCCATAACCTCATGCCCTTGGTGGCATCCCTGTGAGGTGCCCCTCCCAGGAGGTCAGAGCCAGAACTGAAAGGAAATCTAAGCTCTGGGTCACGATTCTCTCCTTTTACACTTGGAGACACTGAGGCACAGGGAGGGGAAGGGCATGTTCTCCAGAGGTGCCTGAACTTGCACAGGGCTCAGCCCATGTCCCTATGGACCCACCTACTACCACCCCACAGAGACCCTCACTTATTGATCTGTGGGCCTGACACTATGCTGGGGGATTCTCCATCCATGGAAACCTCTAGAAATTCAGGATGGGGGTGAGCAGTGAGGCTGCCTTGGCCCCACTTGAGCCTGGAGGCCCCTCCCCTGGGTGGGACCACAGCATCTCCCTCTGCCATGACCCCCTCCACCCATCACCTGATTGCCTCAGAGCCATGGGGGCCCCATGATCCCCCCAGCATCTCTGTCTGGACCCCAGCCTCCCTGGGAGACCAGCATGCCAGCGAGGGCTATATTCTCTCTGGGAGCAAACCTCTGCTAGTCATCACTGCTGACTCAGCCGCTTTTTCTCTGGGAGAAGGAAGGGGGTCAGGATGGGTGCCCCTGGCCTTTCCTCCTTTTGCTCAGCTTTAGGCCTTTCCAGCCTCTCTGGGCCCCCGGAATCTGTCTGGGCCCATGGATTTACCAGGCACAAGGTTTACATCAGTTATTTGGGGCCCAGGAAAGAACTGAAGCAAAGTGTCGGCCACCTCACCTGTGACCCCAAGGTGTAGAGGGTCACTGGACTGTGACCACACATTGGGGGTGGAGTTGGAGGAACCATAGCATCTGTAGGTCCCCCCGTGGGAGGAGCTCACAGGGCCCACAGGGAAGACAGCCTGCCACCTCCTCTCAGAGGATCTCCATTCTGATTTCCTGTGTTGGGGTGGCTCAGCCCCTCTTTCCTTCAGCAGATGGAAAGTGTCCCATGTGGACTGTGAGCTGCACAAGAGGGACACGTTCTCTCCTGATGCCACCACCAGGCCTGGGTGGGCTGAGAGGGAGGGTGCGCTGTGCTCTCCTGAGGGAGAAGGAGGATCTGAGTTAGAGGGGACCGTCACCCCACCTTCCCCAGGAGTGGGCTGTGAGGGGCGAGGCCCCCCTAAAGCCACACTCTGTCCCCTTCATCCTCTGAGGAGGAGCCCACAGTGGGGAGGGGGCCCTGGTTCCCCCTTACCTGCCACCACCAGGAGCAGGGGCTCACTCAGCTGGGACAGTGAGCCCCCAGTGCTGTATGCACACTGGTACGGCCCTGCATTCTGCGAGCTCATGGACTGAATGAGGAACCCGGTCTTCTTGATGGAGGCCTCTGGGATGCTGGTCATCCAGGGCTCAGAGTTCCTCTCTTTATACAGAATGTAGCCATCTGCCTGCAGAGACCCCTGACACCAGATGGTCACAGGGCTCCCTTTGCTGACAATGGGGCCTGGGTCAGCCCAGATGGAGGGTTTGGGGGGAACTCCTGGAAAGGAATCAGACCTGCAGGGTTAGGGAGTATCTTTATCCCCTCAGTTTCCCCACCTGCCACCTCAAAACCCCCTCCACCCTGGTCACCATCAGCCCAGACCCACTGTGTGCACCCCAGCTGCCAATGGACATCATTGTGCTGAAGCAGGAGGTCTGGGGAGGACTCACCTGCATGGATCTGGTCCCATGGGCCCTGAAGCAGCCCTGCAAGAGAGTCCCTGTGAGATTATCCATCACCCACACACAGAAGCTCCAGGCCTGGTCTGGCCCTGAGAGCTTGGGTCACATGTGGGGCTGAGCCACTTCTCCACCCAGAAGTTTTGCCCCCACTGAGTCTGCTCTTGCCTGGGGTCTTTTGGGACCAGGACCTGGGAGATCACAGGATCCCATCCCTCGTCTTTCCCCCAAGCTCACCGAGGCAGAGAAGAGCAGTGAGGGTCCGGCTCATGGTGCTTCCTGCCATGGTCACCAGTGTGCAGACGACGTATAAAATGCACTGGCAACACAGAGTGACAAATGGGGTGTTACATGGTCTCAGCTCTGTGTGATAGGTCATGGGTTCCTCATCAGGAGCCTGGCAGGAAGGGAAGTGGCCCCTCCCTGAAAGATGGGCCAAAGGAGATGACAAGCTCTGGACATTTCAGCCTGATCTGAGTCTCAGCAGACCCCACACACTCTGCACCCACCTCATGTGACACCCAAATGCAGAGGATGACACCTGTCCCAGAACATGAGGGGAGAGGATGCTGGCAGGACTCAGGAGCAGTCCAATTTCTGTTCAGATTCTGATTCTGCCTTTTCTTGAACTTTGTGTCCTTGGGTAAGTCACTTCCCTTTCTTGACTCTGCACGTGCCATTTTTCTTCCTCTTTCCCACTGGCCAGGCCATTGGGCAGCATGTTCTGAGCAGCTGCCCTGGGCGGTCACCGTGCCAGGCCCTGGAGAGTCACTGCTGAAGCTGATGGATTCTTCCCCTGGACCCACAGGGCTCCGAGGAATGAAGACAGACATGCAGATAAGTAGGCGGCAGACAGATCAGTTACAATCTGGTGAGACTGCCATGTGGGGAGAAAGAACAAGGCAGCGAGGTGCAATAACAGGTGGACGTCATGCAACCCGGGTGCTGGCTGTGAGGGCGTCCTTCTCAGGGATGGGCTGACCCAAGGCATGAGCAGGGTGATCAGTGCAGAGACCATGGGCAGGGGGGCGTCCCAGACCAGAAAGAGCTCGGACTGTTCTCTGAAGTGGCCGCAGTCAGGTGAATAGTGTGGCCTGGTCACAGAAGACCAGGAGCTCCGTGCAGATATTTTGGATTTTATGTTGGAGTCAGTGGGAAAAATTTTAAGTCACATGGGTACGAACAGATTTGTTTTAAAAAGACTACCCCTATGGGAAGACGACATGCCAGCAATGTCTACTGATAATGAACTCCATCAGGAATAAAACTCCAACATTCATCTGGCCCATGGATGACATGGCAATCAGTATTTTAAGCCATTCACACAAACCTATAATGCTCTCTGCACTTACACGTGACTAGGATGAGATAGGACGTCTCTCTGTCCTTTCTGGATCTTGGAAACCAGGTGACTTGGTTCAGAGTGGCTGAGGAAGCAGCAGAGGAAAGCACAGGATTTTTAAGTAGCTCAGTTTCTGTGTGTGATTTAGGGTGGAGAGGAGTGTGGTTAAGAGGATTGGTTTCTCTGTGGAGGGTGAGTCGTGTTTGCTGTGGCTGGTGAGTTTAGCTCCAGCCTCACTTTTCACAGCCTTGAATGTCAGGTGGTGCAAAGCAGATCTGTTCTGAGGGTGGGAACTGGTGGAGGGGGTGGAGCAGGCAGGTTCAGACCAGATGTGTTGGAGGAAGAGTCCTGAGGAGGTGGAGAGAGGAGGGAACTGGAGGAAGGCATGGGGCCTGCATTGCAGGTGCAGGAAGGAGGGTAAAGTGAGGACAAGACATGTTGAGTGTTGTGATGAATGGGGGACATTGTTCAGAGGGGCTCAGTGGGGTGTAATGGAGTGGAGTCAATGACCAGCTGGGAAGTGGGAGAGTGGGAAAGGAAGGCTGTTGCACCCTCTTCTTGGTGCCTGGAAGAGTCAGTGTGGCCAGCACCATGAGGAGAACTCTAGGGGAGAGGGCGGTGTGGGGAGGTGCTGGGGAGAATGGTGATCCTTTCTCAGACGAAAGTGTGGCTCTACTTGGACTATGGATTTTCTTTCCCCTAACAGTTCCCTTCACTGACTTCCTGTCTGCGTCAGTCAGCACCAGCCTTTCCTTCATCACCCCCTTCAAACCTCCTGGTCATTTCTGCCTCCTCAGGGCCCCTCCTCCCCAGAGCAGAGCTCTTCCTCTCACACTGGGAGCTGCCTCTGCAGCACCAGGTCAGAGCCCCTGTGGAGGGCAGCCAGGTTTTTCAATGAAAAGAGACAGACTCAGGGACCTGGGAGGCAGTTTATGTCCCTGAACTGGGAGCAAAATGAGAACGATATCAGTGAAGAATCACCACATTGGAAGAAAGAGGTAGCTGAACTTGTCATACATTTCTTGAAAGCCATAAATTTACTTGCCTAAGGAACTCACCTGTGAATCTTTGAAAACCAAGCCCACATGCATCAGGAGCATCATCAGACTAGTCAAGGAAAATTGAAACCGCCCAGACAGAAATGGCACATCACACATGGAGGAACCATGATTGGATTGACTGCAGATTTCCCATCAGAGACCATCACGGTCAGAAGAGTTTCAAGTCCTCAGGGGTGAGAAAGTTCAGCTGGAATCCTTCTGGATATATTCTTCAGGAATGGGAGTGAAATAAAGGGAACCTGAGCAGCAGACCTGATTATAAGAGATAAAAAGTTCACCAGGCAGACGGGAGATAATTGTAAAGGGATCTTTGGAAATTCGACAATTAAAGAAGAGCAACTGTATCTAAGTAAATAGCTAAGTAAATGTAATAGCATATTTTTGTTCTCTCAACTTTAGAAAACAGGCATGGCTGCTGACAGCAGAAGTGGGCCCGTCATCTGGTGGGGTGTGTGATGTGTGTGGATGTACAGATACAACAGCAGCGTGAGGCAGTGGGCGAAGGAGAACTGCACAGCTGTGCGGCTTCTTCATTGGCCTTGCAGAGGTTCGACATAACTTCCTGTGTGCAGAATCTGTGAAATTAGGTGCGTATGTTATAATACAACACTCACTTAAAAGGCAACATACAGAAACTTGTAGTTAGAATTCCAGAACATAAATTAGAATGGATAGTAAAAAACCATCCAAAACCACAAACAGGGAAGTAAGGGGCAACCTGAAGCGCCAGCGGCAGATGTGACACGCAGAAGCGAACGATGAAATGGGAAAGCTGAAGCATCCTACGTTACACTGAATGTAAACGGGGAAAGCACAAGGAAACGGCAGATTTTAGGACTGGATTAAAATACTGGACTCCTTTACTCCAGCATATATTACTTAATGCATGGGGTTATTTCTTTTTTAAATACACTTTATTGATTATGCTATTACAGTTGTCTCGTTCCCCCCCTTTATTCCCCTCTGCCCTGCACACCCCCTCCCACCTACATTCCCCCCCTATAGTTCATGTCCATAGTTCATACATATAAATTCTTTGGCTTCTACATTTCCTATACTATCCTTAACCTCCCCCTGTCTATTTTCTACCTACCATTTATGCTACTTATTCTCTGTACCTTTCCCCCCTCTCTCTCCCTCCCACTTCCCCGCTGATAACCCTCCATGTGATCTTCATTCCTGTGGTTGTGCTCCTGTTCTAGTTGTTTGCTTAGTTTGGTTTTTTAGGCTCAGTTGTTGATAGTTGTGAGTTTGTTGTCATTTTGCTGTTCATAGTTTTGATCTTTTTCTCAGACAAGTTCCTTCAACATTTCATATAATAAGGGCTTGGTGATGATGAACATCTTTAACTTGGCTTAATCTGGGAAGCACTTTTTCTGCCCTTCCATGCTAAATGATAGTTTCTCTGAATAGAGCAATCTTGGATGAAGGTCCTTGCCTCTCATGACTTGGAATACTTCTTTCCAGCCCCCTTCTTGCCTGTAAGGTTTCTCTTGAGTGTAATGGGCACTCCTCTGTATGTAACTGTCTCCTTTTCTCTTGCTGGTTTTAAGATTCTCTCCTTCTCCTTAATCTTGGCTAATGTAATTACGATGTGCCTTGGTGTGTGTGTCCTTGGGTCCAACTTCTTTGGGACTCTCTGAGCTTCCTGGACTTCCTGGAAGTCTATTTCCTTTGCCAGATTGGGGAAGTTCTCCTTCATATTTTTTTGTTCAAATACATTTTCAATTTCTTGTTCTTCCTCTTCTCCTTCTGGCATCCCTATGATTGGAATGTTGGAACGTTGAAAGATGTCCTGGAGGTTCCTAAGGCTCTCCTCGTTGTTTTGAATTCTTGTTTATTCATTCTGTTCTGGATGAATGTTTCTTTCGTCCTTCTGCTCCAAATTGCTTACTTGAGTCCCGACTTCCTTCCTGTCACTGTTGGTTCTCTGTACATTTTCCTTTACTTCACTTAGCATGGCCTTCATTTTTTCCTCTAATTGTGGTGATATTCAACCAATTCTGTGAGCTTCCTGATTACCAGTGTTTTGAACTGTGCATCTGATAGGTTGCCTATCTCTTTGTTGCTTAGTTGTACGTTTTGTGGAGCTTTGATCTGTTCTTTCATTTAGGGCCATTTTTTTTTTTTGTCTTTGTCCACCTGTTAGGTAGTAAGGGGTGGAGCCTTAGGTGTTCACCAGGGTGGGGCAACCCATGTATCTGCTTTGTGACACTGTATGTGGGGGAGGGGTCCGAGAGGGAACAGTGCTGCTTGCTCTGCTCTCTGCTGGTTTTCAGTCACTTCCCCTGGTGCCCACAACCAAATTGGGCCCTTCTGATACTGATTCCTGGGTGGGTGGGTTTCCGTATGTTCTCAGACCCTGTGGGGTCTCTGCAATGAAGTCTCCTGTGAGGCTAGGGTTTCTCCCGCTGCTCCCTCACTCGCCCCCGCCCAAGTGTTTTCAGTCAGAGGCTTTGAGGCTTTATTTCCCTGTACTGGAATCCTGGGTTGCACAGTCTATCCAGCTCCCCAGGTGTTCCCCCCGGTTTATCTGCTCGGGAATGTGGGACCTTCCAGTCCACCAACTGCCACCTTGGGGTGAGACAGACACCCAGCTTTCTGTCTCTGCCCCTCCTACTGGTCTGGATGAATATTTCTTCTTTAACTCCTTGGTTGTTGGACTTCCATACAGTATGATTTTCTGTCAATTTTGGTTGTTTTTTGTTTTTAAATTTGTTGTTGTCCTTCTTTTGGTTGTGCAAGGAGGCACAATGTGTCTACCTATACCTCCATCTTGGCCAGAAGTCATGGGCTTCTTTCTGGAGTTTTGATTCTGTTCCATTGGTCTACATGTCTTTTTTTCCAAGTACCATGCTGTTTTAGTTGTTATAGCCCTGTAGCTAAATTTGATATCAGGTGGTGTGATGCCTTTAGCTCTGTTCTTCTGTTTCAAGATTGCTTTGGCTATTGGTGGCCTTTAGTGGTTTTGTATGAATTTTGTTATTGCCCTTTCTATTTCTATGAAAAGTGTATTTGAAATTTTTACAGGTTTTGCATTGAATTTGTAGATTGGGCAGTATACACATTTTAAGGATTTCTTGCTAACTCTAAATACAGGATATATTTCCATGTATTTGTGTCTTTTCTATTTCTTTTACCAAAGTCTTAGAGATTTCAATGTCCAGACCTTTAATTTCCTTGGTCATCATCTCTTATTTTTGTTGCTATTGTAAATGCGATTCCTTCATTTCTCTTCCTGATCTTTCATATTTTGCATATAGACATGCCGCTGATTCCTGAGTGGTCGTTTTGTACGCTGCAACGTTACTGAATTTTGTTTTTTATTTGTAACCATTCTTTGGTGGAATGTTAGTGGTTTTTAATATATAAGACATATCACCCGCACACAGTTTTCTTTCTTTCTTTCCATTCTGGATCCCTTTGTCTCTTTTCCTTGTCTGATGGCCCTGCCTAAGGCGGTTGGTACGTGTTGCACAGGAGTGGGGAGAGTGGGCTTCCTTGTGCTGTCGCTGATCTCAGAAGAGAAACTCTCAGCTTTTCTCTGTTGAGTCTGATGTTAACTGTGGGCTTCCACACGGGACCTTCATTTTGCTGAGGTGTGATCATCCCATCCCCAAATAGTTGACAGTGATTATTGTGAAATGTGTATTATGAAAGAATGGTGTATTTTCTCCAATGCTTTCTCTGCATCTATTCAAACAAGCATATGTTTTATATCATTTAATTTATTATCGCATGAAACCTTTTATTGATTTGCACAGGTTGAAACCTTTTTGCCAATTTTCAGGACCCTGTGTTAAATCCCATTTGATCATGGTGTATAAAAGTTTTAATGTGCTCTTGAATTCGTCATGCTAATGTTCATTGAGAAATTTTGTGTCTATATTCAAGGAGAATATTGGCTTCTGTGTTTTTTTTTTTTCTTGATGTATTCAAGGTGCTGTGGGTCCTGGGCTTGTAATTAGTTAGGGTGATAGCCAGGGTGGCTGAGAGGGAGCTTGGACCAGGGGTTCGCTGCTGGCAAAGTGCTTGGAGCACAGAGGGCAGGAAAAGCGCTGCTGGGGCCTGTGTATCCAGGTCGTGGCCAGCACCTCGTTGCTGTGTGCGAGCTTGTACTTGCAGGCGGACGTGACTCAGGCAGGGGGCGCTCACCTGTGTGCGTTCCCAGGGCGAGGTGAGGGGCTAGGACTGAACTACCTTTGCTGCAGCCGGGGAAGGGAGTGAGGTGGCTCTTGGTAGTGGCGGAGCAGGCATAGGACCAGAATGAGGTGCAGGAAAAAAGAGAGCAGGGGAACTAGGTCAGGGAGGACAGCGCTGTGCTTCCCAGATGCCGCAGCCCCCCACGCAGGTAAGCCAGGATCCTGGCGGCCAGCAGTGGTAGTGTGGCCCTGACTTCTGGCCCGGGACAGAGGCCCTGCGAACACCCAGGCCCTTGGTGGGCCCTCGCATGGGCTCGGCTGGCTGCAGCGAACCCTGTGCCCTCATGGACGGCCCTGAGGACATCAGGGCGAAGTAATCCACACAGGTCACCGTGGCGGACCAGTCTTAAAAGGTGGTTGGCTGGGAGTTAGGGAACTGATAAGGTAGGAGGAAGTCAGGGGGCAGAACAGAGAGAGTGGTGGGTAGCTTTCAGCGCCCTCAAGGAGCATCTACACCAAGGAATTAGGTAAATGACACACACAAATTAGTGCTTCTGAAAAAAATGCTGTTTTCTGGGAGCTGGTTTACAAACACATGCCTGACAGTCATTTCACACGCCTGTGTGCTCTTGCAGACTCAGGGCCTTTCTGGAGGAACCAACACCAAGCCCATCATCTGATACACACAGCAGTCCTTCACCGGACCAGGCAGTGTTTTTCACGATGGTTTTGGAAATTTGATCCAAACTAGTCTTTTAAAATAAATGTATTGGGGTGATGTTAGTTCATGACATTACATAGGTGTGAGGTGTGGTGGGTGTGGCTCGGTGGGTTGAGTTCTGTGCTGTGAACCAAAGGGTCCCCTGCTCCATTCTTGGTCAGGGCCCAGGGCTGGGTGAAGAGCCAGGTCCCCTGCTGAGGACGGTTGACGTGTCAGAGGCAGTAAACCTGTGTTTCTCTGGCACATGGATGTCTCTCTCCCTCATCTCCCTCCCGACCTCTCTCTAAAAACATATAACAAGAAAACTTAAAGGTATTACAGAGGTTTGAGGTACACAAATCTGTGATACATCGTCTGTACATGACATTGTGTTCACCTTCCAAAATCACATCTCTCATGAGCATATATTCTCTCCCTTGCCCCTCCTCTGTCTCACTCCAACCCCTTCCCTCTGGGGACCACCACCCTGTTGTCCGTGTCCATCAGTCCAAACTACTCCTGGTATTTATCCATTTAATCAGTCATTTAAAACAGATTTGTTGTCTGACCCCAAGACATGCGCAACCAGTGAATGCAAAAAATAAAAGTGAGAAAAATGTCTTACAGGAATGTGGACCAGAGACTGAGGCTGAGCCCAGGTGTGGATCTGAACCTGTGATGTGGGCTGAGCCCCAGGTCACAGGGTGAGAAAAGAAAGGCAGTCAAGGATAATCAACAGGGCAGTGAAGTGAGACACCACAGTTTACCTGTGGAGGAGCCTCTGCAGCACCAGCCCTGACCTCTCCCTGCACATGACCCACACCCACACCCTCCTCATTCTCAGCAGACACTCTCCCACGGGTGCCCACATTTTCTCCCAGAGCTTCTCAGGATCATCAGACTCTTCTCCAGGATCTACCTCGCTGACTGGTGGGTTTGTTGTCTCCTGTGTTCACCCACTGGCTGCATGGTGGGGTCTTCTCCGACTGTGCCAAGCTTCAAACAGCAGCACCCCGAGGACCACGAGGATCAAGCCAGACACACCCAAGTGGATGAGGTTTCCCACTGTGTAGTCTTGGGGTTGATAAGATAGGAATTGTGGGTAAATAGGTCACAGAAGTCAGGACAGATGAGATCACCCCAGTCCCCTGGGTGTCCACCAGGGCACCTGCATCTCATGGACCGGTTTTGATTCCCTGAGCACAGCCCATAACTGAGAATTTCCCATACTCTGTACTCTTGGAATCTGAGTTGTTTTCCCATCATCCCGGAGGATCAGCTGCTCCAGAGGAAAATAAAACTCATAGGATATGAGAGAAGAGTTGTAGGCTGGCTTAGGTCATCTCTTTTCTAATCTTTAATGGGCCTCTCCAACTAATGGTACCCAACCCAAATCCCCGAGGTGAGCATCTCTGGGGTCTGGTCTTGCATTGCTTGGAAAGCCCAGATGCACACGGGGGAACTCAATTTGTTCCGAATGTCAGGACATGAAGGAGTGACAGCTGGATGTACATTTTCACGGCTCCACCTCAGCTGGCTGCTTATGTCTCTGACTCGGGAACATAATTTCCACGTCAGGTTCCTTTCTTCCTTCTATCAGTCTTTCTTTTTAAAGAAATAAATGATGGAATATATACAACATAGATATTTTTGACATCAAGGATTACCAAATTTAACATAAACTTTAAGTGATCATTCAGTTTGTAATCTAATAGGAAGATTGCTAAGAAAGTAGCAAAAAGATAAATGAAAAAATAAAACCTTTAGGTGCACAGCTGCATGAAAGTACAGATCTCTATAGATCACAGACAGGCTCTGATGCTGTGACACAGGAAACACAGGGAACTCTGGGAGGGGGAAGGGGGCACAGACAGGAGTTGTGATGGGAGGTGTTTTGGAGGATAACCTGACCCAGCTGACCACCTGGTGCTGACAGAAACGCAGCAGAAATCCTGCCATCCTCCCACCCCCACGTGCTGACAGTGGTCCCCCATGGAGAAAGGACAAGCTCACAGTGGGTTTATGTTCTTTCTCCCACAGGAATTCACTGGCATCAAAGTTGTAAACTGATTGAGCTTTCTCAAATCCTGGACTGGAGTCTGCTTTGATAGATGGGAGAACTGAGTCCCAGATACAGGAAGCTTGTGTTCCTTGTGCTGTCCTCGTGCTGCCCCCAGGTGGACACCAGCTCTGAGCTCTGGGCTCCTCATCAGCAGGGGCCTGTCCTGTCTCACCTGGAGCTGAGGGTCCTTCTCACTACCTGCCCCCAGCACAGCAGGGACAGGAGGGACAGGGCTGTGCAGTGAACCCTGATGCCCCCTTCAAATGGTCGGGCTGGGCTGGGGCTCTGCCTTCCCAAGCTCTGTGAGGCTCCTTATGGCACATAATGTCACCACAGGCCAGTGAGCAGAAGGGAACCATGGGTGAGCAGACATGAACCCGACTTTCAGAGAAGAGAATGGATTCTGGGCCCCGCACAGGAGCAGCAGAGCCGGGACCTGGACCCGGTCTGACTCCAGCCCATGTTCCCTCCTCTGAGCTGAGCACCCGAAATGAGGGAAAGGACTTATGTTCCCAGACCTTGCTCTACCTGTCCCTTCCTGTACAGTGTCACCATCCATGCTACAAAGGGGTCAGTCCCCATAACATCATGTTCTCAGTGGCTTCCCTATGAGGCCCCTCTCCCAGGAGGGCAGAGCCAGAACTGAAAGAAATCTAAGCTCTGGGCCACGATTCTCTCCTTTTACCCTTGGAGACACTGAGGCACAGAGAAGGGAAAGGCATGTCCAAGTCAGAGCCCCCAGAGGTGCCTGAACTTGCACAAGACTCAGTCCCTCCTCCCTCTGGACACACCCAGCACCTCCCCACACACACCCTCACTTATTGATCTGTGGGCCTACATTGTACTGGAGGATGCTCCATCCTTGGAGCCTGCTAGAAATTAAGGATGGGGGTGAGTAGTAGAGGCTGCCTTCATTCCACTTGAGCCTGGCTGCCTGGGGGCTCCCTGTACACACCTGGGGAGAATGGTCATTGTCACCCAGAGGACACATACATCTACCACCCACATGTCCCTCCCTAAGTCTCCTCCCTGTTGTTCTGTCCCCAGTAAACCAGTGTCACTGATCCCCAGAAACTTTAGGGCTTTATCAGGCACAAGGTTTACATCAGTTATTTGGGGCCCAGGAAAGAACTGAAGCAAAGTGTCGGCCACCTCACCTGTGACCCCAAGGTGTAGAGGGTCACTGGACTGTGACCACACATTGGGGGTGGAGTTGGAGGAACCATAGCATCTGTAGGTCCCCCCTTGGGAGGAGCTCACAGGGCCCACAGGGAAGACAGCCTGCCACCTCCTCTCAGAGGATCTCCATTCTGATTTCCTGTGTTGGGGTGGCTCAGCCCCTCTTTCCTTCAGCAGATGGAAAGTGTCCCATGTGGACTGTGAGCTGCACAAGAGGGACACGTTCTCTCCTGATGCCACCACCAGGCCTGGGTGGGCTGAGAGGGAGGGTGCGCTGTGCTCTCCTGAGGGAGAAGGAGGATCTGAGTTAGAGGGGACCGTCACCCCACCTTGCCCAGGAGTGGGCTGTGAGGGGCGAGGCCCCCCTAAAGCCACACTCTGTCCCCTTCATCCTCTGAGGAGGAGCCCACAGTGGGGAGGGGGCCCTGGTTCCCCCTTACCTGCCACCACCAGGAGCAGGGGCTCACTCAGCTGGGACAGTGAGCCCCCAGTGCTGTATGCACACTGGTACGGCCCTGCATTCTGTGAGCTCATGGACTGAATGAGGAACCCGGTCTTCTCGATGGAGGCCTCTGGGATGCTGGTCATCCAGGGCTCAGAGCCCCTGTCTTTATACAGAATGTAGCCATCTGCCTGCAGAGACCCCTGACACCAGATGGTCGCAGGGCTCCCCTTGCTGATGATGGGGCCTGGGTCAGCCCAGATGGAGGGTTTGGGGGGAATTCCTGGAAAGGAATCAGATCTAAAGTGTCAGGGGTGTTCTTGTCCCTTTGCTGCCCCCAACTCTCACTCCAAGGGCCCCTCACCCTGGTCACCATCAGCCGAGACCAACTGTGTGCACCCCAGCTGCCAACGGACATCATTGCCAACGGACTCACCTGCCTGGACTTGGTCCCACCAGCCTTGACACAGCCCTGGAAGAGAGTCCCTGTGAGATCATCCTTCACCCACACACAGAAGCTCCATGCCTCGTCTGGGCTTCTGAGTGCTGGAGTCAGACCTGGAGCTGAGCCACCTCTTCTCCCACCAGAAGTAGTGTCCCCACTTAGACTCCTCAATCTGGGGGTCTTTTGGGACTAGGATCTTGGGCATGACAGGATCCCATCCCTCTTCTTTCCCCCAAAGCTCACCGAGGCAGAGAAGGACAGTGAGGGTCCGGCTCGTGGTGCTTCCTGCCATGGTCAGCAGTGTACAGACGATGTATAAAATTCACTGGCAACAGAGTGACAAATGGGGTGTTAACATGGTCTCAGCTCTGAGTGACAGGTCATGGGTTCCTCATCAGTGGCCTGGCAGGAAGGGAAGTAGCCCCTCTCTGAAGGATGGACCCAAGGAGAGAGGAAGTTCTGGACTTTCAGCCTGATCTGAGTCTCTGCAGACCCCACACACTCTGCACCCACCTCCTGTGACACCCAAATCCAGAGGTTGACACCTATTCCGGATCATGAGGGCAGAGGATGCTGGCAGGACTCAGGAGCAGCCCAATATCTGTTCAGATTCTGATTCTGCCTTTTCTTGAACTTTGTGTCCTTGGGTAAGTCACTTCCCTTTCCTGAGACTCTCCACGTGCCATTTTTCTTCCTCTTTCTCACTGGCCAGTCCATCAGGCAGCATGTATTGAGCAATTGCCCTGGGCGGTCACCGTGCCAGGCCCTGGAGAGTCACTGCTGAAGCTGATGGATTCTTCCCCTGGACCCACAGGGCTCCGAGGAATGAAGACAGACATGCAGATATGTAGGCGGCAGACAGATCAGTTACAGTCTGGTGACACTGCCCATGTCGGGAGAAAGAACAAGGCCGCGAGGTGCAATAACAGGTGGACGTCATGCAACCTGGGTGCTGGCTGTGAGGGCGTCCTTCTCAGGGATGGGCTGACCCAAGGCATGAGCAGGGTGATCAGTGCAGAGACCATGGGCAGGTGACGTCCTTGACCAGAAAGAGCTCGGACTGTTCTCTGAAGTGGCCACCATCAGGTAAAGGTTGCATCCTGGGAACACAGGGCCTGGAGCACCGTGCAGATGGTTTGGGTTTCATGTTGGAGCCAGTGGGCTGAACAGATTTATGTTTTAGAAAGGCTGCCCCTACGAGGAAATGTCATGCCAGCAGGCTCTATTCAGAATGAACTCCGTCAGGAATAAAACTCCACCATTCACTGGGCCATGGATGGCGTGTTGACCAGTATTTTAAGTCATTCACACAAACCCATAATGCTCTCTGCACTTGCAGTTGACTGGGATGAGACAGGATGTCTCTCTGTCCTGTCTCAGTCTTGGGAAGGAGGTGACTTGGTTCAGAGTGGCTGAGGGAGCAGCAGAGGAAAGCACAGGATTTTTAAATAGCTCAGTTTCTGTGTGTGGTTTGGGGTGAAGGGAGTGTGGTTAAGGGGGTTGATTTGTTTGTGGAGGGTGAGTCATGTTTGCTGAAACTGGTGAGTTTAGCTCCAGCCTCATCTCTCGTAGTCTTGAATGTCAGGTGGCGCAAAGTGGATCTGTTTGGAGCAGGCAGGTTCAGACCAGGTGTGTTGGAGAAAGAGTCCTGAGGAGGTGGAGAGAGGCGTGAACTGGAGGAAGGTGTGGGGCCTGCACTGGAGTTGCAGGAAGGAGGCTGATGTGATGACAAGACAATTGGTCTTGTGATGGATCCGGGACATTGTTCAGAGGGGCTCAGTGGGAAATAGTGGAGTGGAGTCAATGACTGACTGGGAAGTTCCAGAGTGGGAAAGGAAGGCTATTGCACCTTCTTCTAGGTGTATGGAGGCACCAGTGGGGCTGTCACTGGGAGGATGACCCAAGAGGAGAGGGTGGTATGGGGAGGTGCTGTGGAGATGGGTTGCTGTTTGTCAGAAGAAAGTATGGCCATGCTGGGACCCTGGATTTTTTTTTTACCCAAACAGTTCCCTTAGCTGACTATTGCTTGTACAGGTCAGTACCAGCCTTTCCTTCATAGCTGCCCTTGAAACCTCTGGGTCATTTCTGCCTCCTCAGGGCCCCTCCTCCCCTGAGTAGAGCTCTTGCTCTCACACTGGGAACTCCCTCTGCAGGACTGGGAAAGGGCCCCGGGGGGAGGCCATCCAGGCTTTTAAATGAAAAGAGACAGTTTCAGAGATCTGTGAGGCCGTTTATGTTCCTGAACTAGGAGCCAAATGAGAACGATAGCAATGAAGAATCACCATGTTGGAAGAAATAGGTACCTGACCTTGCTCTAAATTTCTTGAAATCCATGAATTTACCCGTCCAAGGAACTGAGCTATACATCTTTGAAAACCAAGCCCACCCACATCAGGAGCATCATCAAACTAGTCAAGGAAAATTGAAACCCCCCAGACAGAAATGGCACATCACACATGGAGGAACCATGATTGGATTGACTGCAGATTTTCCATCAGAAACCGTCACAGTCAGAAGAGTTTAAGGTCCTGAGAGGGGAGAAAAGTTCACCTGGAATTTTTCTAGATATATTTTTCAGGAATGGAAGTGAAATATAGGAAAACTGACCATAAGACCTGATTAAAAAGAGAGAAGTTCGTCAGGCAGACAAGAGCTAAATCAAAAAGGACACTTGGAAATTCAAGATTTAAAGAACAATCATATCTAAGTAAATTGCTAAGTAAGTGTAATAGTGTTTTTTCTCATCTTAAGGTTTAAAAAACAGGCATGGCTGTTGAAAGCAGAAATGGACCCGTCATCTGGTGGGGTGTGTGATGTGTGTGGATGTACAACAGATCACAGCGGCTGCGTAAGGCAGTGGGCGTAAAGGGAAGTGCACAGTTGTGTGGCTTCTTCACTGACCTTGAAGAGGTTCAATATTACCTCTGTGTGGAGTCAGTGAAATTAGATGTGCATGATATGATACAGCAGTCACTTAACAACAGCAAAGCATTATGAGAATTCCAGTGGATAAGTTAGGATGGATACTAAAAAGACATCCACAAACACAAAGAGGGCAGTCAAAGGAAACCTGAAGCTCCAGCAGCAGATGTGAGACGCAGAAGCGAACAATGAAATGGGAAAGCTCAAGCATCCTACGTTACACTGAATGTAAACGGGGAAAGCACAAGGACACGGCAGTTTTTACAACTGGAGTAAAATACTGGGTTCCTTTACTCTAGTATATTGTATTAATGCATGGGTTTATTCCTTTTTTAAGATAGATTTTATTGATTATGCTATTACAGTTGTGTCATTACCCCCTCCCCTTTATTCCCCTCTGCCCTGCATCCCCCTCCTACCCACATTCCCCCCTGTTCAGTTCATGTCTATGGTTCGTACATATAACTTCTCTGGCTTCACCATTTCCTATACTATTCTTAACCTCCCCCTGTCTACTTTCTCCCTACCATTTATTCGACTTATTCCCTGTAACTTTTCCCCCTCTCTCTCCCTCCCAATGCTCCACTGATAACCCTCCATGTGATCTCCATTTCTGATGTTCTGTTCCTGTACTAGTTGTTTGCTTAGTTTTAATTTTTATTTTATTTTATTTTTTAGGCTCAGTTGTTAATAGCTGTGAGCTCATTGTCATTTTACTGTTCATATTTTTTTTGATCTTCTTTTTCTTAGATAAGTCCCTTTAACGTTTCATATAATAAGGGCTGGGTGATGATGAACCCCTTTAACTTGACCTTATCTAGGAAGTACTTTATCTGCCCTTCTATTCTGAATGATAGCTTTGCTGGATAGAGTCATCTTGGCCTCCGTTCCAGCCTCTTCTTGCCTGCAAGTTTTCTTCGAAAAATCACCTTATAATCTTATGGGGACTCCTTCGTAGGTAAGTGTCTCCTTTTCCCTTGCTGGTTTTAAGATTCTCTCCTTATCTTTAATCTTGGGTAATGTAATTATGATGGGCCTTTGTATATTCCTCCTTGGATCCAACTTCCTTGGGACTCTCTGAGCTTCCTGGACTTCCTGGAAGTCTATCTCCTTTGCTGAAGTTCTCCATCATTATTTGTTGAAATAAGTTTTCAATTTGTTGCTATTTCTCTTCTCCTTCTGGCACCCCTATGATTCGGATGTTGGATTGTTTAAAGTTGTCTTGGAGGTTCCTAAGCCTCACCTCATTCTTTGGAATTCTTGTTTCTTCATTCTGTTCTGGTTGAATGTTTCTTTTTTCCATCTGCTCCAAACCGTTGATTTGAGTCCTGGCTTCCTTCCTGTCACTGTTGGTTCCCTGTACATTTTCCTTTGTTTCACTTTTCATTGCCTTCATTGTTTTCCCTGTAATTTGCAACCATATTCAACCAATTCTGTGAGCACCCTGATTACCAGTGGTTTGAACTGTGCATCTGATAGGTTGTTTATCTCTTCATCACTTTTGTATTTTTTCTGGAGCTTTGATCTGTTCTTTCATTTGGGCCAATTTGCTTGTTTGTTTGTTTGTTTCTCATGCCTGTTAGGTGGTAAGGGGCAGAGCCCTAGGCGTTCACCAGGGCGGGGCAACCGACGTCTCTGTGTTTTGACACTGTATGTGGTGGGGGGCAGGTGGTGGTCCAAGGAGGAACAGTGCCACTTTCTCTGCTTTCTGTCGGTTTTCCATCACTTCCTCTGCTACTCACAATGAAGTTAGGCCCTTCGCTTGCTGATTCCTGGGTGGGTGGGTTTTTGTACATTTTAGGACCCTGTGGGTCTCTCCAATGAACTGTGCTGTGAGGCTGGGAATTTCTCCAGCTGCCACCTCACCCCAATGTGTGTTTTCAGTCGGAGGCTTTGAGGCTTTATTTCCCCATACTGGTACCCTGGGTTGCTTGGTCTATCTTGCTCCCCATGTGATCCCCCCCAAATTATCTGCATGTGAATATGGGACCATCCAGTGCACAAGCTGCTGCCTCATGGGGTCCACCAACTGCTGCCTTGCCTGCCCCCTTCCTCCAGTGGCAGCTGTGCCCTGAGTCCTCTCCACCAGGCTGTCCACCTCCACCTCTCCCTCCCATCTCGAATAATGTTTCTTCTTTGACTCTGGTTGTCAGACTTCCATACAGTTTGATTTTCTGTCAGTTCTCTTGTTTTGTTTGTGTTAAATTTGTTATTGTCTTTTTTTTTTGGTTGTTTGAGGAGGAACAGTGTGTCTACCTGCGTCTCCAACTTGGACGGAAGTGATGGGTTTATACTGGAGTTTTGATTCTGTTCCATTGGTCTGTATGTCTTTCTTTGCAATTTCTGTGCTGTTTTAGTTACTATAGCTCTGCAGCATAATTGGATATCAAGAAGTGTGATGCCTTTAGCTCTGTTCTTCTTTTTCAAGATTTCTTTGACTATTGGGTGTCCTTAGTGGTTTTATATGAATTTTATTATTTCTGTTTTCTGTTTTATTGCCTTTTCTGTTTCTGTGAAAGTGCTTTTGAAATTTTGATAGGGACTGCACTGAATTTGTAGTTTGTGTAGTATGCACATTTTAAGGATTTCTTGCGAACTGTAAACACAGCATATATTTCCATTTATTTGGGTCTTTTCAATTTCTTTTACCAGAGTCTTAGAGTTTTCAATGTCCAGACATTCTACCTCCTCAGTCATAGTCTCTTGTGTTTGATGCTGTTGTAAGTGGGGTTACTTTCTTTCTTTCCTTTTGTGATCTCTCATATTTTTGCATACAGAGATGCCACTGAGTCCTGAATGGTCATTTTGTATACTGCCACTTTACTGGATTTGTTTTTTAGATTTAACCATTCTTTGGTGGAGTTTTTATGGGTTTTTATGTATGAGATTGTATTATCCACATATAGTTTTATTTCTTTCTTTCCAGTCTGGATCCCTTTGTCTCTTTTCCTTGTCTGACCGCCCTGCTTAAGGCGGTTGGCATGGGTTGCACAGGAGTGGGGAGAGTGGGCTTCCTTGTGCTGTCGCTGATCTCAGAAGAGAAACTCTCAGCTTTTCTCTGTTGAGTCTGATGTTCACTGTGGGCTTCCACACGGACCTTCATTTTGCTGAGGTGTGATCATTCCATCCCCAAGTTGTTGACAGTGTTTATTATGAAATGTTTATTTTGAATGAATGGTGCATTTTCTCCAAGGTCTTAAGTGCATCTATTCAAGCAAGCGTATGTTTTATATCATTTACTTTATTATTGCAGTGAAAACTTTTATTGGTTTCACATGTTAAAGTGTTTTTGACAATTTTCAGGACTCTGCATTAAATCCCATTTGATCATGGTGTATAACACTTTTAATGTGCTCTTGAATTCCTTATGGTAATATTCGTTGAGAAATTTTGCATCTATATTCAACGAGGATGTTGGCTTCTGTTTTTTCTTTTTTATGATCTATTCAAGGTGCTGTGGGTCCTGGGCTTGTAATCAGTTCCGGCAGAAGCCAGGGTGGCTGCGAGGGAGCTTGGACCAGGCGGGATGCTGGTGAAGCCCTTGGAGCAGAGAGGGCAAGGGAAGTGCTTCTGCCCCCGGGCATTGGGTGGTGAAAGGCACCTCGTCGCAGCGCGGGAGCTTGTAGTCTCAGTGAGACATATTGCAGGCACGGGGTGCTCACCTGTGTGTGTTCCCAGGGCGAGATGAGGGGCGAGGACTTGAAGGCTCTTTGGCACAGCCCGGGAAGGGAGTGTGATGGCTCTTGGCAGCAGCGGCCCAGGCACAGTACCAGAACGAGGTGCAGGAAGAAAGGGACCCTGGTGGCGGGGACCGGGAGACAGGCAGGGCATCTCCTCCAGAACCCGGGTCCCTCCACGCAGGATCTTGGAGGCCAGCAGAGGTGTTGCAGCCGTGCCTTCGGGTCCGGACATGACACCCTGCCAACACCCAGGCCCTTGGCAGGCCCTCGCTCTGGGCCGGCCGGCGCTGTGAGCTGTGTGCCCGTGGAGGTGGCCCTGAGCCCGCTGTGGCGAAGTCATCCAGGCAGGCCATTGCAGTGGGCCGGTCTGAAAAGGCGTGTGGTTGGCTGGGCCTCGGGGAGGCTGATGGCGAAGGAGGAAGATTGGGCACAGGAGAGGGAGTGGTGGCGGCTCTCAGCACCCTCCAGCAGCATTTACACCCAGGAATGAGGCAAATGCCAGAAACCAGGGCTTTTGGAAAAAACGGTGTTTTCCGGGAGCTGGTTTACAAACACACCGCCGGACCGTCATTTCACACGCCAGTGTGCCCTTTCAGACTCACGGCGTTTCTGGAGGAACCAGCACCAAGTACATTCCCTGGTACACAGAGGAGTAGTTGATGGGACCAGGCAGCGTTTTTCATGATGGTTTTGGATATATTTGATCCAAAGTAGTCTTTTAAAATAAATTTATTGGGGTGATATTAGCTAAGGCCTGGCTGGCGTGGCTCAGTGGGTTGAGCACTGGCCTGAGAACCAGAGGGTCCCCTGCTCCATTCTTGCTCAGGGCACACGACCGGGTTTCAGGCCAGGTCCCCGGCTGAGGGCAGTTAGTGGCGCGTCAGAGGCAATAAATCTGGGTATCTCTGGCACGTATATGTTCCTCTCCCTCTCTCCATCCCTTCCCCTCTCTAAAAAAAGCATTACAGAAGTTTCAAGCACACAATTCTATGACACATCATCTGTGTATGGCATTGTGTTCTTCCGAATTCAGATCTCTCGTCACCATAGATTTCACTCTCTCTACCCTCCTCAGTATCACTCCAACCCCTTCCCTCTGGGAACATCCACTCCGTTGTCCATGTCCATCTGTCCAAACTACTCCTGGTATTTATCCCTTTAATCAGTCATTTAAAACAGATTGGTTGTCTAATTCGAAGACATGCACAATTAGTGAATGTGGTAAATGAAAGCGAGAAAAACGTCTTACAGGAAAGTGGACCAGAGATTGAGGGTGAGCCCAGAAGTGGAGAGGGGCCACTAAAGGAAAATCAACAGGGAGACACCACAGTTTACCTGTGGAGCAGCCTCTGCAGCACCAGCCCTGACCTCTCCCTGCACATGACCCACACCCACACCCTCCTCATTCTCAGCAGACACTCTCCCACGGGTGCCCACATTTTCTCTCAGAGCTTCTTGGGATCATCAGACTCTTCTCCAGGCTCTACCTCGCTGACTGGTGGGTTTGTTGTCTCCTGTGTTCAGCTCCTGGCTGCATGGTGGGGTCTTCTCCGACTGTGCCAAGCTTCAAACAGCAGCACCCCGAGGACCACCAGGATCAAGCCAGACACACCCAAGCGGATGAGGTTCCCCACTGTGTAGTCTTGGGGTTGATAAGATAGGAATTGTTGGTAAAGAGGTCACAGAAGTCAGGACAGATCAGATCACCCCAGTCCCCTGCGTGTCCACCAGGGTACCTGCATCTCATTGACTGGTTCTGATGCCCTGAGCACAGCCCATAACTGAGAATTTCCCATACTCTGTACTCTTGGAATCTGAGTTGTTTTCCCATCATCCCAGAGGATCAGCTGCTCCAGAGGAATAGAACACTGATAGGATATGAGAGAAAGATGTAAGGTGGCTTAGGTCATCTCTTTTCTAATCTTTAATGGGTCTCTCAAACTAATGGTACCCAATTCAATTCCCCGAGGTGAGCATCTGTGGGGTCTGGTCTTGCATTGCTTTGGAAAGCCAGATGCACACGGGGACCTCAATTTGTCCCGAATGTCAGGACATGAAGGAGTGACGGCTGGATCTCCCTTTTTATTGCTCCACCTCAACTAGCTCCTCATGTCCCTGACTCGGGAACATAATTTCCATGTCACGTTCCTTTCTTATTTCTACCAATCTTTTCTTGTTTAAAAAAATAAATAATTGGAGTTCCTGCCAAGATGGAGGCGTAGGTAGAAATCCTTCCTTTCCTCGTACAACCAGAAGGAGGAAAACAACCATCTAAACTCAATAAACAACCAGAAGTGCCAGAAAATCAAACTGCATGGAACTCCAACAACCAAGGAATTAAAGAAACAGTCAACAACAACACCCAGGCCGGTAGGTCGGGTGGACGGAGAGCACCCCCAGCAAGGCAGTGGACCGTGCAGGCGGGTCTGGCTGAATGGGAAACTGAGACTCAGAGCTGACTGTGTGACTGTGGACTACGGTGGGGCTCGCTGTGGAGGGAGAAACTCCCAGTCTCATTTGAGGGTTCCTTGGAAAGTGGGGCTAGAGGCAAGCAGGCGAGTTGCATTGCTCCCTCACCGGCCCCTCCCCCACAGGCAGCACTGCACTGCAGCAAGGAGGGTTGCCCTAACCTGGTGGATGCCCAGGCCCCGCCCACTTACAACCTAGTAGATGCACTCAGACAAAGAAATAGGGCAAATGAAAGAACACAGCAAAACTCTGGAAAGAGAGCTAAGTGATGAGGAGATAGCCAACCTATCTGATGGAGAGTTTAAAACCCTGGTAATCAAAATGCTCACACAATTGATTGAGCTTGGTCAAAAAATGAATTTATATGGTCCAAGTGGATGAGGGTTTGCAGACCCTGAATGGTGCAGGGACCAGGAAGTAGAGGAGGCTGTGGCTGTGCCTGCCTCTTCATGCCTCCTACAGTCCAATAGATTTCCCCCAAATGTTGGCCCTTCACACTCTTCAGTCTCCTCCCTACACACACCAGCACTGGATGGGCCCTCAGGTGGGGTGAGGCATAGAGAGAGAGGGGGACTCCTCATCTTCCCCATCTCTTTATGGGGTGGGATTCCCCCTATTGATGACCTCACTGTTTTCCAATCCCTCCCATCCCAGCCCAGAGTATTCCTGGGACAGAGTCTGCTCCCTCAATGGACATGAGGTGGGAGTCCCTCAGGAGCTCCAGGGGGTCACTGTGCTGTGACAGCAGGAAGAGGGAGGAGCTGTGTGAGCTGTAGCACCTGTAGGTCCCATTGCGGCTCCAGGTCACTGGGCTGATGGTGAAGTTGGCCTGAGAGGGGGCAGCTGTGTCCTGCAGATGAAGCTGCCAGGAATGATCGAGCGAATCCTCCTTGTGCAGGAGGAAGGTATCAGCCCTGAACTCAAATTGACACTGCAGGGTCACGTTCACTGCCCAGGACACCAAGGACCCCGGGTGGGCCAAGAGGGAGGGTTTCCTGTATGTTGCTGGGGAGAGGAGGGCTGTGGTGTGCAGAGAGCCGTCCTGCTGTCCCTGCCCTTAGCTCTGAGCTGAGGACCAAGTCCTTCCCCAGGGACGCTGACTGTGACTCTTCTCAGCTCCTCTCAGTGGGCATCCTTTATCTTCACACCACTCACTCCCCTTTCTCACTCCCTCTCCTACATTCCAGCCCCTCTCTGCCTCTACTCTAGGACCCTCACCTGGACCCCATCACCAACACAGTGACCCTGGGCCAGAGCCCTGAACAGACGGTCAGGACAGGGGCCAGGGCAGGGCTCCTCACCTGTGATCAGGATGTCCAGGGGGGTGCTGGGGGCCGACCACACATAGGAGAGGTTGTGTCCACTGTAGCACCTGTACCGGCCCTCGTGGGTGAGGCTCACAGGGCCCAGGGGGAAGTCGGGGCTGTGCTGCCCGTGGAGGCGCTGGGGGTGTGTTGACCCCTCATCTTTGGTCAGAGCGAATCTGTCAAAGCCAGGCTCTGAGCGACACTGGAGGGTTAGGGTGTCTCCAAGCGACACCAGAGGGCCTGGCTGGGCTGAGAGGGAGGGCTCCCTGTACACACCTGGGGAGAAGGGTTGTTGTTACCCAGGGGACACACACCCACTGCCCACTGGGGCTTCAGGGAGAGCTCTCACATGTCCTTCCCTAAACCTCCTGCCTGTGGTTCTATCCCTAATAAATCCATGTCACCAGCCCCCACAGCACCCAGGGCTTCACTAGGCACAAGTTTTATATCAGATATTTGTAGCACAGGAAAGAATTGAAGCCAAGTGTAGGCCATCTCACCTGGTTTGACCTTGTGTGACCTGGCTTCACTTGGTGTGACCTCGAGGTGCAGAGGGTCACTGGGCTGTGACAACACATTAGGGTTGGAGCTGGAGGAACCATAGCATTTGTAGCCCCCTCCCCCGCATGGAGGAGCTCACAGGGCCCACAGGGAAGACAGTCTGCCACCTCCCATCATAGGATCTCCCTTCCAATTTCCTGCGTTGGGGCAACTTAACCCCTCCCTCCTTCAGCAGGGAGAAAGGGCCCCTTGAGGAATGTGAGCTGCACAAGAGGGACATGTTCCCTCCTGAGGCCACCACCTGTCCTGAGTGGGCTGAGAGGGAGGGTGTGCTGTGCTCTCCTGAGGGAGAAGGAGGATCTGAGTTTAAGGCGACTGTCACCCCACCTTTCCCAGGTGTGGGCTGTGAGGGGGGAGGCCTTCCTAAAGCCTCACTCTCTTCCCTTCATCCTCTGAGGAGGAGCACACAGTGGGGAGGAGACCTGGGTTCCCCCTTACCTGTCACAACCAGGAACAGGGGCTCACTCCTCTCAGACAGCGAGCCCCCAGTGCTGTATGCACACCGGTACAGCCCTGCGTACTGTGAGCTCATGGACTGAATGAGGAACCCGGTCTTGTTGCTGGAGTCCTTTGAGATCTTCCTATCCACGGGCTGAGAACCCCTGTCTCTATACAGAATGTAACCATTTGCCTGCAGAGACCCCTGACACCAGATGGTCACAGGGCTCCCCTTGCTGACGATGGGGCCTGGGTCAGCCCAGATGGAGGGTTTGGGGAGGACTCCTGGAAAGGAATCAGACATGCAAGATTAGGGGGCGTTCTTGCCTCCTCAATTTTCCCAGTTGTCACTTGAAGGCCCCTCAACACTGGTGTCCACCAGCCCAGACCCACTGTGTGTCCCCCAACTGCCCAGGGGTGTCATTCTACTGATGCAGAAAGCCTGGGGGAGGACTCACCTGCCTGAACCTGGTCCCATGGGCCCTGAAACAGCCCTGGAAGAGAGCCCTTGTGAGATTATCTTTCAACGCACATTGAGAAGCTCCAGGCCTGGTCTGGGCCCCTGAGTGCTGGGGTCAGACCTGGGCTGAGCCACTTCTCCTTCCCCTTGGAGTCCTGTCCCCATTGAGCCTTCCGATTCCTAGACCTGGGACAGGAGGGGACCCTTTCTTCTCTTTTCCCCAAAACTCACCAAGACAGAGAAGAGCAATGAAGGTGAGTATCATGACGTGTCTCCCAGGGTCCCCAGTGGGGCAGTTGATGTATGAAGTCCACAGGGCCCAGCCGGACAGACAGACACTGGGTGTGACAAGATCCCAGCTCTGCGTGACAACTCACAGTTTCCTCTGCAGCCACAATCTGTGTTGCCTGAAGGGTGGTTGAGGAGACAGCAGGATCTGGGACCTTTCAGACCACATCTGAGACTCAGCAGACCCCACATGCACTGCCTCCGCCTCATGGGACACCCAAATCCAGAGGGTGACACCTGTTCCAGAACACGAGTGTAGAGGATGCTGGGAAGGACTCAGGAGCAGCCCAATTTCTGTTCCAGTTCTGACTCTGCCTCTTCTGAAACCACTGTGACCTTGGGCAATTCACTTCCTTCTCCTGAGACAATGTAAATGCAAATTTTCTTCCGTCCTTTGTCAATGCCAGTATCTGGCCTATGTTTCCTGAGCAGGTGCCCTGTCCAGGCATGAGTTTCATTAGGGAAGGTGTCCAATTTCCCATGGGCACACCTGAGTTGTTTAGTGACATCAGACAGTGCCATTATTTAGGCAATGGATGAAGTGGGTGTCATCTTGGTAAGTTTCAGAGAAGGAGAAAAATGGAGCACAGAGACTCCATATAGGTGGATGTCATGGAGTGTGGGGACCTGCAGGTGAGGGAGGGACCAGGACACACTAGGGGTCAGCACAGGGGGGTGAGAGGACCCTCGACCAGGAAGAGGGTGATTGTTCTAAGAGCCGTGAGTCCCCAGGCTGTGCTGTGCCCTGGTCACATGCAGCCTCTGCTCCCTGCAGGGACTCGTGGGTTTGATCTTTCAGGTAACAGAAATCTTTTCAGTAAAGGAATGTGAGCAGGTTGCTCCTTTGAGAAGATACAGCTCTGTGGGAATGGACTGTAGGAGTGAGGAAAGGATGATAAACTGTGATAAAACTCCAGCACTAATGTAACACGGAGCTAAGGAGCTTATCAGTGCTCTCTGTGGTTTATGAGAATTTCTCATGAAACCCAAACAGAAATCTCATAACACAAATACATTTGAAGTTCAGTGAAAGGAGGCGGGAACATTTCCTTGTCATTATCTTGGTCTAGGAGGAGTGCAGAGAGCGTGCTCTGAGCAGATTGGCTCAGGGGGCGCCCCTGACACGCACAGTGTAGCCATGACCCAGGTGTGTGAGTCTGGGGAGGGGAGGTGGGCGCTGGGAAGGGTCTGGTTTGTAGGGAGGAGCTGGCTCTGCTTGGGATGCAGTTTAGCTCAGCCTGATCTCCAACAACATGGATCATAGGGTGGGGCTCCTTGGCTGTGCTGGAGCGAGGTGGAGGCCTGTGCAAAGGCTTTGTACAGGGAGGGTCTGTGACAGATAAGTTCAGGTGCATTAGAGTAAACCCCTCAGCTGGGAGTTGGGGTCCACAGGAGGCCAGAGAGGGGGCTGATGTGGTTGCACCCGCACAATGTCCTGGGTCTTCATCTGACTGTAACTGTGGAGGGGATCTGGGTCATAGAAAGAGGGGCTCAGGGTCAGAGCTGTGGGTGTGGTCATCATGTGGGGGGAAGAGCTGAGGGCACTTCTGGGCTCGCCTGGGTGGCCTGGGCAGCCAGTGGGGCTGTCTCCAGTCAACCACCCACTGAGGGGCACGTGGTAGGGAGAGGATTACAGCACTGTCACCTGACCCACAGAGGGAACCACCCGCCCTCCTGGCCAAGTGTGTGGTTTTGTTTCTTCCTCCCACTTCCTCTCTCTGACTTCCTCATTTCTGTGAGTAGGAGACCTTCTCTCCATCTCTCCCATCCAGGCCTCTGAGGCGTGTCTTCCTGCTCATCCATCCCCAAGCACTGGGCAGAACAGTAGTTACAGACAATTCACAGGTTTTAAGCTAAGACAAGGGGACACATTATTGACAGTCTGTTGTGAGCCAGTCACTTCCCCTCTCCCTTTTCCCTCTGTGCAGACAAGGGTGGAAGCTCAGCTCTCCTGGGTGTTGTGAGGATCAGCAGAGCCTGAGACATGAAGAGGCTCCAGCTGTGTCATTTCTGGGGCCTCATTAAGACACGGGCATGAGAGACTTGTGGGAGGAAGGGCTACTTGGCAACTGCATGCGTGTACCCCAAGCCCTCAGGGGGCATCAGAAGCTACAGGGCATCCTTGGTGAATGGCAGGTGAGCCCAGACTTAGGAAACAGGAAGGACACTACTCGTCCTGGATCCTGGACTCACCACACTCAGGAGTGAGGGTGGGAATCCCCCCAGGGGCTGAGCCTGAGCACTGGGCGCTGAGGGCATCTGGCACCTGGTGGGAGTCCCGCCACCCATGAATCTGCCCGGGGACATGAGGCCACTTCTAAGGAAAAAGGATCCAGAGGGAACCATGGCAGCTGACTTGCAATTCTTTTTAATGAGATACTTTACTGAAACATAGAATTGAACCTTTTCAAATACAGAATTCACTAAAATCCAATATACACAGTGTCTAACCACAATTTTATCTGACTTTAATAAGAAATTTGTCCAACACCACACCCATATATATCACAAAGCTGTCAGTGTCCCATCTCTCCTCCTCATCAGCCCCTGACAAGTCCACCTGACTTCTGTGTCTGTGGGTGTCCTCATCCTGGACACTCCATACAAACGCAGTCACAGACAATGTGACCTTTTCTGTGTGGCTTCTGTCACTGAGCTGCAGAATGTTGACGTTCACCCACCAGGTAGCAGGTGTCAGTACTTTGCTTTATGGCTTGAAAACCCTCCCGGGTTATGAAGACACCACATTTTGTTTATGTGAGTGGGATCCAGCATGAAGGGGTGTGTAGATGTGAACCCAACCAGCCACATGGGGCAGCCCCTCATGTCCCAGGGGTGAGAACAGAAGGACCGTCAAGGGGAGTCCATGAGGATGAGGAGGGACAGCCCCACAGTGGGATGGAGGAGGCCTCTTCACAGGAACATGGCTGACATTTCCTGTCCCCGAACCTTGCCTGCCACCTCTGCTCCCCTGGACAAATCAGCAGTTTCCCCACCTGTGATCCACAGTGTCTTTCACCACCTCCTGGGTCATCAGATGAGCTCCATGGGTCCCCATCTCTGATTGGTGCCCTGTCCCCTCTGTGTTTACGTCCTGGCTGCTCCTGAGACCACCAGGACCAATCCAGCCACGCCCTTGTGGGTGAGATTCTCCACGGTGTAGTCTTGTGAGTGGAAGGTTAGGAAATATAGGCAGAAAGGTCACAGAGGTGACCAAAGTCACCCCAGGGTCCAGGATGTCCACTCAGGAAACCTCCCTCCCTCTGGCAGGAACTGACCCTCTGCACCCAGCCCCACAACTGAGAGATTCTCCTGCTCCCCACTCTTGGGGTCTGACTTGTTCTGTGATGGGCTGAGGGTGTCGGCTGCCCCTGAGGATCATGAGATGGGGGTGTGAGTGAGGACTTGGGGAGACCCGAGCCCTCCTCCTGGGGTCTGTGCTCTTGGATGCCCCACCTCTCAGGCTGTAACTTTCACAGGGTTGTGTCATGAGCCCCGACTCCACTCTGCCAGGTCCCTGTCTCCCCATTGGATCATCTCAGCCTGCCTGGGATCTCTGGGTTCAGAATGCATTCTGAGTCACTTCCATAGGTGCTGTGCCCTGGGAGGTCAGGATGAGGGGTGAAAACGGTCTCTATCCAGAAATAAGTAAGAGCTGTGTGCTCTGTGCTTAGTGGGAGGCACAGAACTCATGTCTCATTCCTCTAAAGCTGAGAGACCCCAGGAATTCAACAGCTGGGGACCCAGGGTGCATGGGGGAGAGGCTGGTGTTAGGGGCTCCTGAGTGTCCCATCTGTGGAAAGCCCCCTGGTCCCCTCATTTATTACTGCCTCAGACTCCCCAGAGACAGGGCCCTGGGCTGAGGAGCCCCAGAACTGGCTGCTGGAGGGGGACCAAGCACAGCCTGCCTTTCTCTGTCTCCGGGGTTCCCTTTAAAGATACAGCCTGGCCTTCAGGGTCGTTGACCCTGGCTCACAGGCTGCCATCACTTGCTCTGGTTCACAGCCCATCGACATGACCTCAGTGACCATAGTCTCAGAGGACTGACCTGCCACAAGAGCACTTGTCACATCTTCAAAAAGGTCTGACGGGGAAGAATGTCTGGATGTCCCATGGTTGATGGGGGTTCCCGCGGGCTCTTCTGCTGTGTTCTCCTGCTTGGCTGCACCAGCAGGTGCAGGATCAGAGGAAGCTGTGGTGGGCGCTGGAGGGACAGGTGCAGGTGCAGGTGCAGGTGTGGGAGTGGGAGCTGAAGCAATGGCTGGGGCTGTGTTGGAGTGAACTGCTGTGGGTGCTGGCTGCTGGGCGGGGCCTGTAGCTGGGCGGGGCCCGGGGTGGCCACGTTCTTGGTGCCCTGGTGAGAAGGTGGTGGGGGTGGGGGTGTCATATTCACCCTGCGGGAGTAGCCCCTCCTCCACCCTCAAAACCTGGTTGAGGAGCCAGGCTGGCAAAACGCACGGGTGTAGGGTGTGGCGAGGCTGTGGGCAAGCTCAGCTCCATAGTGACAGTGTTTGTCCCAGGCTCAGTTACAGGCAAAAAGTTTTCAAGTTTTTATCGTTCAGCATCATTTCCTTTATAAAGCTTTTGAAAGGTGCTTTGATAAATGATACAAAATCTCTTTTATTTCTGAAGAGTTTCTCATTATAAATTTGTGCTGTATTTCAACAAAAGTTTTGCATCTGTTGATGTCTTTTTTTTGCTATTACTTTTAATGTTTGAATTCTACTGAATGATTTTTTAAAAATATGAAACCGACGTGCATTCCTGGAATGAGATACCTGCCTGGCCGGGATGGATGGCACAGTTTATGCCGTGATGCATCTTGCTGAGATTGTGTTCAGGACTCTGCACTGATTCACGAGAGAGAGCTTCCTGTGAGGCTCCCTCTATGTAGCTCCCTCGTTTGGTTTGGCCATCAAGTTACTTCTGGCCTGATAAACTGTGGTGGCAGATGTGCCTTCCTCCTTTCCTCTGAGGAGAGGCTTGTGTAAGGCTGTTGTGTGTATGTTCCTGTCTCTGTGCATGTCCACGTGTGTATTTCTGTGTTTCATGCATGCATGAGTGCTGTGAAGCATTTGCCTGGGAAGCTTTTCAGACTCTGAGTTCACGTTGCAGGAACATCTTTAATTACAAATGGAATGTAGTTAATACACAGGACAGCACAGTTTCACATTCCCCCCACACACGAGTGAAGTCACACGGCCCTTGTGCTGTGTGGTCTGACTTGTCCCACGTAGCATGATGCTCTCACGATACATTCGTGGCTCTGCCCTGTCTGTATCTCATCTCTCTGTGGCTGTGCAACACTCCCTTGTACAGGTCGCCACACCTGCATCTCAGCACATGGGGAAGGACACTAGGTGGTCTCTGGTCTTTGCCTTTTTCTTCTCTGAGATGTTCATTCACGGTTGTAAATTTTCCAGTGTGTAGGATGGACGTGTGAGATTTACATTATCAGTCATGGAAAGCATTCTCTCCCTTCCATTTTTGTTCTGAATTGACACACTGATTCTGGAGAAGTCTGTTGCTTTGATTCCAAAGTGTAGGGGTATTACTTATCTGAGATTGCAGAATCAGGGGACTCCCAGAAGGTCCCAGAGGCTGTCGGGGGTCCATGTAAGGTCACCAGGCTGGCTGGGCCCATAGTGAGTGTCCTTTTGGCAGCTCCTGTACCTTCTGGGGTCCCTGCAAGCACCCCTAGAGTGTAGGATCAGGGTCAGCCCTGAGCTAGTGGATGGCCAGACCAGCGTAGACACTGGGCTCTGGGGACTCCTCTGATGGGGAGGAAGGGGGTGCACTTGTCTCCTGTCTGAGGGTCAAGTGGGTCAGCTGGGCATAGTTCACATCCTGGGGGTCAGCAGATGCAGCAGCCTGGAGCAGGGGGACAGAGAGAGGGATGAAACCTGGTTGGGGTTGGGGAAGCCTGGGGCCTGGAGAGGACGGGACTCACCTGACTGTCCATCTGTCTGTCCTCATCTGCTTGTCTGCCCTTCGTGTCCAGCAATCTCCCTGACAGGGGGGAAGGAGAGGCGACCATTCCATGCCTGAGCCTTGATGTTGAGCTGGTCACCTTGGTGGACATCTGTCCCTGGGGGTCATCATCTGGCCTGTTCTGCTGCAGAGAGACAGTGAGACAGAACCAGCAAATCCTTGTTCCCACGGTTGAAACCCTCAAGTCAGGTGTCCACATGGTGTCAGAGTGACAACTTAAACTTCAGATCAGAGGAGGTCACTCTCCCAATGGAATCTGCAGGGACGCCTGAGCCTTGGGCATCTGGTGCTTCTATGAGTCTGATTCCTAACCTAATGCTCTGTCTCTTGCTCATGTGGCTCCAGCCACAGGGCCCATCTGGCTGAAGCAGCAAGTCCTGCCTCAGGACCTTTGCACCTGCTGTTTCCTCTGTTCTCCCCCCTCACCACACACCCCACCCCCTGCTCTTGCTTCATCCTCCTTCACAGCACTTGGCTCTCCAGGACACCACCTGCCTGTTTGCAGGTGTCTCCCTCACCCACAGGTGAGCTTGACAGGTGTGGGGACAGGCTTCTCAGGGTGGCACCTCAGAACCAACATGGAGCTGGTACCCTGTGAGCTCCCATCACAGCTGCTGCGTGAGTGAGTGACGGGACCCTGAGACCTGCAGGTGTTCACTCATTCATGCCTGCTCCTGAGACCTGGGCTGTACAAGGTCAGACAGAGGATGAGGGGCCAGCACAGGGGACCATGCAGGAGGGGTCATGAGGTCATGGGAAAGCAGGAGGACTGAGTCACAGCTGGACAACCTGCTGCCCTTAAGGAGAGGTTAGTGTGGACACTTCTGAGAACCAGGGGAGGTGAGGACAGTGAAGTGACCATTGGAATAAACTGGGCAACAGGAAGGTCCTTGGTGGCCTGGACAGGAGCAGGGGTCTCACCTGAGGGTCCAGCTCCACCCTCTTCCCAGGCCGAGGGTCTTTCACAGCAGCATCTGTAGGGGCAGACAGGGTGTGTCTCCCGTCATGGTCCCTGAGATTCAGGGCTGCAGTCCTGCCAACTCCCAGATGGGTCACTAACCCAGGGGTGAGGTGAGGGGCCAGGTCACCCAGTGTGGATTTCAGCATCTCTCACCCCTGACGTCCACACACTCCCAGGCTGTCCCCTCCCCCATCACCTTCTTAAATCCTTGTGCCCCCTCCCCCAGGACAGTTGTCCCTTCCTCTCACAGAGGGCCTTTTTTTGAGCGTCTGAAGCAGGGCTGGGGTATAGACTTCAGCATCTCTCAGGACTGGTCAAGAGGGACAGTCACAGCCCAAGAACTATAGTGGCCCCGTCCCATGTGATTGCAGAGGAAAGAAGGAAACCTTAACACACTTGTGCGTACATTTCATATTTCAGGAGATTGAAAACTATGAAAAATTACCTTATATTTATATCTATGTACAGACATTAAGTGCAATCTTTCCAGAATTTCTGACTTCAGATTCTGGAGAAGTCTGTTGCTCAGCGGACCTTCCCCATCTATTTGTTTCTCCTGTGGCAGGTGCTCTGAGTCCTTCTCTCCTGTGACCAGGTCACCCTGTTTCCTACTCACCCGATGTCCTGCCTTTGCTCTGAGGCCGGTGTCGGAGAAGGAAGAAGAGGAGGAGGGAGAGGAGGAGGACGATGGCCACTGAGACCCCAATCAGGACGTTCAGGGGCCACTGGAGACCTTGGGCTGGAGTGACATCATGACTGAGTAAATGGTGCCATTTAATCAGCACCTACTGTGTGCGAGGCCTGTGCTGGTGTCTGTGGTTCATCTCCTCTAACCTCATAGCCCCTGTGCACCCAGGATGGCTGATCCCCCACTCAGTCCACTGCAGCTCACACAGGTCAGCCACGTGCCCCAGGTCACTCGGCCTGGCCGGGGCAGGGCTGGGACTGGACCCCAGGATGTGGATTTCCTCTGGAGTCCTCATGCTGCCCCCAGGTGGACACCAGCACCAAGCTCTGGGCTCCTCACCTGCAGGGGCTTGTCCTGTCTCACCTGGAGCTGATGGTCCTTCCAATTACCTGCCCCACAGCACAGCAGGGATACAGGTGGGCAGGGCATGGGGTGAACCTTGAAGCCCACTTGGGAAGGTCCGGCTAGGCTGGGGCTCTGCCTTCCTGAGCTCTGTGAGTCCCTTTATATCATCTAATGTCACTGCAGGCCTAAGTGCAAAAGGGGACCAAGGATGGACAGACATGACACCAACACTCAGAGAAAAGAAAGGACCCCCTGGCCCCACAGCAGGAGGAGCAGAGCCAGGACCTGAACCAGGTCTGACTCCAGGCCTTGTTCCCTGCTCTGAGGTTAGTCCAGGAGCTGAGGGAAAGGACCTGGGTGTCTCAGGCCTTTGTCTTTCATGTCCCTCCCTGTATAGTGTCACCATCACTGCCACTGGGAGGACAGTCTCCATAACATCACCACCTGGGGTGCTTACTTATCAGACCCCCGTCGCTGGAGTTCAGTGCCACAACTGGAAAAAAGAAAAAAAAGCTCTGGGCCATGAGTCTCTCCTTTTACACTTGGAGACACTGAGGCACAGGGAGGGGAAGGGTGTGTCCAAGTCAGAGCCTCCAGAGGTGCCTGAACTTGCACAGGACTCAGCCCCCACCCCCTGGACATACCCACCACCTCCTCCCAGACCCTCACTGCTCTGTGGGCCTGACTCCATGATGGGGAGGGACAGACCCTCAGAGACTTCTGGAAACTCAGGTTGTGGGTGAGGGGTGGGGGCCACCTTCTCCCTACTTGAGGCTGGCTGCCCCTGTCCTGGGTGGGACCACAGCATCTCCCTCTGCCATGACCCCTCCACCTGTCACCTGCCTGCCTCACAGCCCTGGGGGACCCATGATCCCTCCAGCATCTCTTTCAGGCCCGCCCACCCCCAGGGACACAAGCATGGCAGAAAAGTTGTCTTGTTCTCTGGGAGCAAGGCCTCTGCTAGTCACCACGCTTGTCAGGTCTCTGGGTGAGGCCATGGATGCTGGACAAGGAGGGGGATCGGGATGGGTGCCCCTGGCCTTTCCTTGCTTT
The DNA here is from genome assembly GCF_022682495.2 of Desmodus rotundus. Classification (NCBI taxonomy): domain Eukaryota; kingdom Metazoa; phylum Chordata; class Mammalia; order Chiroptera; family Phyllostomidae; genus Desmodus; species Desmodus rotundus. The sequence continues at coordinate 48,763,203 of NC_071398.1, forward strand.
GCTCAGCCCAAGGCCTCTGCAGCCTCCCTGGGCCCCCAGAACCTGTCTGGGCCCCAAGGATGCAGAGGATGATGAGGCGGGGGTGGGGGGGTGCTGGCTTTTCCATCCCTCTGGGAGGTGAGAGTCCCCTCATGCTGCCTCCCCTTCCATGATGCCTTCACACCATATCTGGCCTAAAGGTCCTGGGGTGACAGGGTTTGAACAGACCATGAGGAAGCAGTGGAGGGGCTGGGACTCCTCACCTGAGACCAGAAGTTCCAGGGGGTCACTGGGCTGTGACAGCAGGAAGGGGGAAGAGCTGTTTGAGCTGTAGCACCTGTAGGTCCCATTGTGGCCCCAGGTCACAGGGCTGATGGTGAAGTTGGCCTGAGAGGGGGCAGCTGTGTCCTGCAGATGAAGCTGCTGGGGAGGATCCAGGGACCCCTCCCTGTGCAGGTGGAAGGTATCAGCCCTGACCTCAGATCCACACTGCAGGGTCACATTTGCTCCCCAGGGCACCGAGGGCCCCTGCTGGGCTGAGAGGAAGGGTTTCCTGTACATTCCTGGGGAGAGGAGGGCCGCGATCAGCAGGGTCATCACATCCCCATGCCCTTGGCCCTGAGCTGAGGGACCATGTCCTTCCCCATGGACAGTGTCTGTGACCACTCTCAGCTCCTCACAGTCCCTCTCACTGGGTGCCTTTTATTTTTACCCGTGTTACTCCCTCAGCCCCTCTCACCCACTGCTCTAGGACCACAACCTGGACCCCATGACCCCAGGTCACAGCCCCGAGCAGACAGTCAGGACAGGGGGCGGGGCAGGGCTCCTCACCTGCGATCAGGATGTCCAGGGGGGCACTGGGGGCCGACCACACATAGGAGAGGTTGTGTCCACTGTAGCACCTGTACCGGCCCCCGTGGGTGAGGCTCACAGGGCCCAGGGGGAAGTCGGGGCTGTGCTGCCCATGGAGACTCTGGGAGGATGTGGTCCCCTTGTCCTTGATCAAAGCGAATCTGTCAAAGCCGGGCTCTGAGTGACACTGGAGGGTCAGGTTGTCTCCAGGCAGCACCAGGGGGCCTGGCTGGGCCAAGATGGAGGGCTCCCTGTAGACACCTGGGGAGAAGGGTTGTTGTCACCCAGGGGACACACCCACCAACTGCCCACTGGGGCTGCAGGGAGAGATCTCTCATGTCCCTCCCTAAACCTCCTGCCTGTGGTTCTGTCTCCAGTAAACCCATGTCACCGACCCCCACAACCCCCAGAGCTTTACTAAGCACAGGTTTAGATCAATTGTTTGTGGCCCAGGAAAGAATTGAAGCCAAGTGTGGGCCACCTCACCTGTGACCTCGAGGTGTAGAGGGGCACTGGGCTGTGACCACACATTGGGGGTGGAGTTGGAGGAACCATAGCATCTGTAAGTCCCCCCGTGGGAGGAGATCACGGCGCCCACAGGGAAGACAGTCTGCCACCTCCTCTCAGAGGATATCCATTCTGATTTCTTGTGTCGGGGCGGCTCAGCCCCTCCCTCCTTCAGCAGGTGGAAAGTGCCCCATGTGGACTGTGAGCTGCACATGAGGGACACGTTCTCTCCTGAGGCCACCACTGGGCCTGGGTGGGCTGAGAGGGAAGGTGTGCTGTGCTCTCCTGAGGTAGAAGGAGGATCTGAGTTAAATGTGGGACAATCACCCCACCTTCCCCAGGTGTGGGTTGTGAGGGTGAGGTCTCCCTGAAGCCACACTCTGATCTTCCTTGCCTGTGAGTAGGGGACTCAGTTCCACCCTCTCACCTGTCATCACCAGCACCAGGGCGTCACTCTGCTCGGACCAGGATCTGGAGCTGGAATATGCACACCGATATCTCCCCGCACTGTTGGGGCTCATGGATTCAATGGGAAACCCGGACTTGTTGCTGGAGGCCTGTGGGGTCTTTTTATCCAAGAGCCAAGAGCCCTTCCATTTATACAGAGTGTACACCTCTGCCTGCAGAGACCCCTGACACCAGATGGTCACAGGGCTCCCCTTGCTGACGATGGGGCCTGGGTCAGCCCAGATGGAGGGTTTGGGGGGAACTCCTGGAATGGAATCAGACCTGCAGTGTTAGGAGGTGTCCTTGTCCCCTTGGTGTCCCCAGCTGTCACTCGAAGGCCCCTCCCACGCTGGCCACCATCAGCCCAGACCCACTGTGTGTCCCCCAGCTGCCCAGAGGCATCATTTTACTGAAGCAGGAGGTCTGGGGGAGGACTCACCTGCCTGGACCTGGTCCCACCAGCCCTGACACAGCCCTGGAAGAGAGTCCCTGTGAGATCCTCCTTCACCCACACACAGAAGCTCCAGGCCTGGTCTGGGCCCCTGAGCACTGGGGTCACACGTGGGGCTGAGCCACTTCTCCTTCCACCAGGAGTTCTGCCCCCACTGAGCCTCCTCAGTCCTGGGGGCCTTCGGGGAAGTGGAACTGGGAGGGGAGGGGACCCCTTCCCTCTCTTTTCACCAAAACTCACCGAGACTGAGAAGAGCAACGAAGGTCAAGGTCATAACGCTGCCTCTCAGGGTTCCCAGTGGTGCAGATGATGTGCAGTGTCCACAGCTCAGCAGGACAGACAGACCCACGGGGTGCAGCTCCGTGTGACCAGTCTCAGTTTCCTGGTGAGTGGCAGTCTGCCCTCCCTGAGGGGTGGCCAGGGAGACAGCAGGCTCTGGGACTTTTCAGAAGACCTCTGAGTCTCAGCAGACCCCACATGCGCGGCCTCCACCTCATGTGACACCCAAGTCCAGAGGGTGACACCTGAACATGAGGGTAGAGGACTCTGGGTAGGATGCAGGAGCAGCCCAATTTCTGTTGCAGTTCTGACTCTGCCTTTTCTAGAACCCACGTGACCGTGGGCATTCATTTCCTTTCCCGAGACAATGTAAATGCAAAGTTTCTTCCGGCCTTTCTCCATTCTGGCATCTGGCCGGTACTTACTGAGCAGGTGCCCCATCCAGCACAGGATCAGCCCAGGGGGTGAGAGAGAGGACATCACCATGGGCCAGGAAGAGGGTGATTATTCTCAGAGCTGTGAGTCCCTAGGCTGTGCTGTGCCCTGGTCACATGGGGCCTCTTCTCCCTGCAGGGGCTATTGGGTTTGAGCTTTAAAGTTACAGAAAAAATGCAGTAAAAATAAGTGTGAGCAGATTGGTGTTTTCAGAAGATACCACTCTGTGGGAATCGACTGTAGCAAGATTTTGGATAACAAACAGTGGTAAAACTCCAACATCATAGGGTACCCGGTGATGAGCTACCCAGCATTCTCGGCGGTTTGTGAGGATTTCTTATGAAATCTTAAGCAATCCCTGAAACAAAACCATGTGTAGAGTTGAGTGAGAAGTGCTAGAAGACTTCTTTGTGTTTCCTGGTCTAGGAGGAGTGCAGACAGTCTGCAGAGAGCAGACTGGCTCAGGGGGTGTCCCTGACACGCACAGTGTGGCCAGGGCCCAGGTGTGTGAGTCTGGGGAGGGGAGGTGGGCACTGGGAAGGGTCTGGTTTGTAGGGAGGAGTTGGCTCTGCTTGGGATGGAGAGTTTAGCTCAGCCTGATCTCCAACATGGACCATTAGGTGGGACTTCTCGGAGGTGCTGGAGTGAGGTGGAGCCCTGTAGAGAGGCTTTGTACAGGGAGGGTCTGTGACAGGTAAGTTCAGGTGCATCAGAGGAAACCCCTCAGCTGGGAGTTTGGGTCTGTAGGAGTCCAGAGAGGAGGCTGATGGGGTTGCACCCACACAATGTCCTGGGTCTTCAACTGAGTGTGACTGTGGAGGGTACCTGGGTCACAGAAAGGGGCTCAGGTCAGAGCTGTGGGTGTGTTCATCATGTGTGGGGAAAAGAGGGAAAAGCTGAGGGTTTGTCTGATCTCCGCCTGGGTGGCCTGGGCAGCCTATGGGGCTGTCTCCAGACTGACCACTGACTGAGGGGTGGAGGCGTGGGGAGAGGATTGCACAGGGTCACCTGACCCACAGAAAAAGCCACTCGCCGCCCTGTTCAGTGTGTGGTTTTGTTTCGGCCTCACACTTCCCTTCTCTGACTTCCTCATGTCTGTGAGCAGGACACCTTCTCTCCATCCCTCCCACCCAGGCCCCTGAGCGTGTCTGCCTCCTCACTGCCCTGCTCTGTGAGGGGCAGCCCTGCATCTGACACTGGTCACTCCGTCTCCATAAGATGAGCAAGAGCACCACTTGCACACTATTCACAGGTTGTAATCTGAGACAGGCGGAACATTATTGACCATTGGTTCTGAGCCAGTCACTTCCCCTCTCCCTTTTCCCTCTGTGCAGACAAGGGTGGAAGCTCAGCTCTCACGGGTGTTGTGAGGACCAGCAGAGCCTGAGACCTGAACAGCCTCCCTCTGTGTCCTTTCTGGGCCCGGATTAAGACACTGGTAGGAGAGACTTGTGGGAGGAAGGGCTACTTGGAAGCCGCATACCAATCCCCCAAGCCCTCAGGGGGCATCAGAAGCTACAGGGCATCCTTGGTTGAAGGGCAGATGAGCCCAGACTGAGAGGAGACAGGAAGGACGCTGCTTGTCCTGATCCTGGACTCACCACACTCAGGAGTGAGGGTGGGAATCCCCCCAGGGGCTGAGCCTGAGCACTGGGCGCTGAGGGCATCTCGGACCTGGTGGGAGTCCCGCCACCCATGAGACTGCCCAGAGACATGGGGCCACTCCTAAGGCAAAAAGGATCCACAGAGAACCGTGACTATTGACTTGCATTTCTTATTAATGAGGTAAAATCACGTAACATAGATTTGAGCCTTTTTTTAATTTTATTTTTTTATTGTTATTGAATTACAGTTGTGTGCCTTTTCTCCCCATCCCTCCACCCCACCTCAGCCCAACCCCCCACCCTCCCCCACTTCCACCCTCCCCCTGATTTTAAAATATAGAATTCACTGGAATGAAGTAAATAGACAGTGTCTCAACCAGAACTTTAATGGTGTTTTAGTAAGAAATTTGTACAACCCTGCCCCAAATATCACAAAGTATCCCATCTCTCCTCCTCGTCAGCCCCTCACAACCCCACCTGACTTCTATCTGTGGGTTTCCTCCTCCTGGACACTCCATACAACGCAGTCACAGACAACGTGACCTTTTCTGTGTGGCTTCTGTCACTGAGCTGCAGAGTGTTGACATTCACCCACCAGGTAGCAGGTGTCAGTACATTGTTTTTATGGCTTAAAAAGCTCCAAGGGTTATGAAGACACCAGATTTTGTTTATGTGAGTGGGATCCAGCGTGAAGGGGTGTGTAGATGTGAACCCAACCAGCCACGTGGGGCGGCCCCTCATGTCACAGGAGTGAGAACAGAAGGACAGTCAAGGGGAGTCAGTGAGGATGAGGAGGGACAGCCCCACAGTGGGATGGAGGGGGCGTCTCCACAGGAACACGGCTCACATTTCCTGTCCCCAAACCTCTGCCTCGTCTGCTCCCCTGGACATCTCAGTAGACAGTTTCCCCACCTGGGGTCAGACTGTCCGTCAGCACCTCCTGGGTCATCAGACGGCTCCAGGGCTCCACCTCTCTGATTGATGCCATGTCCCTCTGTGTTCACATCCTGGCTACAGTGTGGGCCTTCCTCTCAATGTTCAGAGCCTGAAACCCCAGCACCCCGAGGACCACCAGGACCAATCCAGCCACGCCCATGCGGATGAGATTCTCCACAGTGTAGTCTTGTGGGTGGAAGGTTGGTAAATACAGGCAAAAAGGTCACAGAGGTCAGAGCAGATCAAAGTCACCTCAGGATCCAGGATGTCCACTCTGAGCACTTGCCTCCCTCTGACAGGACCTGACCCTCTGCACCCAGCCCCACAACTGAGAGATTCTCCTACTCCCCACTCCTGGGGTCTGACTTGTTCTGTGATGGGCTGAGGGTGTTGGCTGCCCCTGAGGATCATGAGATGGGGGTGTGAGTGAGGACTTGGGGAGACCCGAGCCCTCCTCCTGGGGTCTGTGCTCTCGGATGCCCCACCTCTCAGACTGTAACTTTCAGAGGGTCGTGTCATGAGCCCTGACTCCACTCTGCCAGGTCCCTGTCTCCCCATTGGATCATCTCAGCCTCTTTTGGTATCTGACTCTGCACAGATCCACGTTCTTTTTTAAAATATATTTTATTGAATATGCTATTACCGTTGTCCCATTTTTCTTCCCTTTTTTCCCCTCCACCTTGTATGCCCCTCCATCAGCCTTCCCCCACCTTAGTTCATGTCCATGGGTCTTACATATAAGTTTTTTGGCGTCTCCATTTCCCATCCTATTCTTAACCTCCCCCTGTCTATTTTGTACCTACCATTTATGCTTCTTATTCTCTGTACCTTTTCCCCCATTTTCTCCTCTCTTTCTCCCCGCCTACAACCCTCCATGTGATCTCTATTTCTGTGAATCTGTTCCTGTTCTAGGTTGTTTTCTTAGTTCCTTTTGGTTTTGGTTTTTTTACGTTTGGTTGTTGATAGTTGTGAGTTTGTTGTCATTTTACTGTTCATATTTTTGATCATTTTCTTTTTCTTAGATAAGTCCCTCTAACATTTCATATAATAAGGGCTTGGGGATAATGAACTCCTTCAACTTGCCCTTATCTGAGAAGCACTTTATCTGCCCTTCCATTCTAAATAATAGTTTTGCTAGATAGAGGAATCTTGGATGTAAGTCCTTGCCTTTCATGACCACAAATACTCCTTTCCAGCCCCTTCTTGCCTGCAAGGTTTCTTTTGAGAAATGAGCTGACAGTTTCATGGGAACTCCTTTGTAGGTAACTGTCTTATTTTCTCTTGCTGCTTCTAAGTTTCTCTCCTCATCTTTAATCTTGGGTAATGTAATTATGATGTGCCTTGGAGTGTGCTTCCTTGGGTCCAACTTCTTTGGGACTCTCTGAGCTTCCTGGACTTCCTGGAAGTCTATTTCCTTTGCCAGATTAGAGAAGTTCTCCTTAATTATTTTTCAAATAATTTTTTAATCTCTTGTTCTTCCTCTTCTCCTCCTGGCACCCTGATGATTTGGATATTGGATTGTTTAAAGTTGTCTTGGAGGTTCCTAAGCTTGTCCTCAGTTTTTGAAATCTTATTTCATCATTCTTTTCTGGTCAAATGTTTAGTTCTTACTTCTGCTCCAAACCATTGATTTGAGTCCTGGTTTCCTTCCCTGTACATTTTCCTTTATTTCACTTTGCATAGCCTTCACTTCTTCCTCTATATTTCGGCCATACTCAGCCGTTTCTGTGAGCATCCTGATTACCAGTGTTTTGAACTCTGCATCTGAATAGGTTGGCTATCTCTTCATTGCTTAGTTGTATTTTTTTCTGGAACTTTCATCTGTTCTTTCATTTGGGCCATATTTTTTTTGTCTCAGTGTGCCTGTTATATATAGTAAGGGGTGGAGCCTTAGGTAGTTGCCAGGCGGGATAACCCACATTGCTATATTGTGGTGCTGTATGTGAGGGAGGGGTCTGAGAGGGAACAATGCTGCTTGCTCAGCTCTCAGTGGGCTTTCAGTCACTTCCTCTGCTATCCACAAGCAAATTGGGCTTTCTGGTGCTGATTCCTGGGTGGGTGGTTTTGTGTATTTCTAGGATTCTATGGGTCTCTCCAACGAACTCTCCTGTGAGGCTGGGAGTTTCTCCTGCTCCCTCTGCCCCCACAGATTTTTTCAGTTAGAGGTATTGAGTCTTTATTTCCCCATGCTGGAACCCTGGGTTGTGCGGTCTGTCTTGCTCCCCATTTGTTCCTCCTGGTTTATCTGCACACAGTTGTGGGACTGCTTGCTTGGCCAGCTGCCACCTCGCTCGGTCCTCCAGCCACCTCCTTGCTGTGAGTCCTCTCAGCCCGACTGCCCGTCTCTGCCCCTCCTGCCGGTCTGTGTGGATGTTTCGATGTTTCTTCTTTAACTCCTTGGTTGTCAGACTTCCACAGAGTTCGATTTTCTGGCAGTTCTTGTTATTTTTTGTTTTTAAATTTGTTGTTGTCCTTCTTTTGGTTGTGCAAGGAGGCAAAGTGTAACTACCTACGCCTCCATCTTGGTCGGAAGTCTGCACGGACTCAGTTTGGACCAGAGTTGGCTGTGCTCCAGAGCTCAGTGTTAGTAATAAATGGTCACAATATGGAAATGGCTGAGTGGTGTGCTCTGGGTTCTGTCTGAGAGGCAGACCCCAGAAGCTCATTCCCCTACAGCTGAGAGACCCACTAACTCAACAGCTGATGAACCAGGGTCCATGGATTAGGCGTTGGTTCAGGGGGTCCTGAATATCTTCCTCTATGGAGCCTCTTAAATTCCCCCATTTATTACTGTTTCAGACTGGAGAGACAGAGACCTCAGCTGAGTGAGCTCAGAATGGACAGGGTTAGTGTACCCTTGCCTAAGACCAGGGCTCCAGGGTTTCCCACAGTTTTGGGGAGGTGTGGTGTGAGTTGTAGCACCTGTAGGTCCCTCCATGGGCTGAGGTCAAGGGACTCATTAAGAATTGGGGTGGTGGTGGTAATGGGCTGACCCCTTCATGGGCAGAAGGAAAGTGGCCCTTGGGCTCTGTGACTGACACAGCAGGGTCATGCTCCCTCCTGAGGCCACCGTGGGGCCTGGATGGACTGAGAGGGAGGGTCTGTCAGGGAGCCATCCTAGAGAGAGGAGGTTCAGGCTGGGCTGGGCTCTGCATTCCTGAGCTCTGTGAAGCCCCTTCTGTCACGTAATGTCACTGCAGGCCTGTGAGCAGGAGGGGACCAGGGATGACAGACATGAACTCAACACTCAGAGAAGAGAAGGGACCAGCCAGCCTAACAACAGAAGCAGCAGAGCCGGGACCTGAAACAGGACTGACTCAAGCCCTTGTTCCCTCCTCTGAGCTGAGCACCTGAGCTGAGGGAAAGACCCTGAAAGCCCAGACATTGTCTGCTTATCCCTCCCTGTGCACTGTCACTGTCACTGCTGCAGAGGGGACTGTCCCCATAATATCACTTCCTGGGGGGCTTCCTTGTGAGGCCCCCCTCCCAGGAGGTCAGAGCCAGAACTGAAAGGAAATCTAAGCTCTGGACCACGAGTCTCTCCTTTTACCCTTGGAGACATTGGGTCACAGGGAGGGGAAGGGCGTGTCCAAGTCAGAGCCCCAGAGGTGCCTGAAGTGGCACAGGACTCGGCCCCTGTCCCCTTGGACACACCCACCACCACCCCATACAGATCCTCACTTACTGCTCTGTGGGCTTGACTCTGTGATGGGGGCTTCTCAATCCTCAGAGCCTTCTGGAAATTCAGGATGAGGGTGAGGGGTGGGGATTGCCTTCCTGCCTCTTGATTCGACTGTTTCTCCCCCAGCCTGGACCCAACATGTCCCTCTGCCATGTCCACCCCTCCTGTCACCTGCCAGACCCAGAGCCCTGTGGGCCCTGTGGTTCCTGGCATCTCTGCCTGACTCCCAGCCCGTGGGATACAAGCCCATCCCTGAGTGTCTGGGGGGATATGAGACCCTCTAATGGATGCTCAGAACTTTCTAGGGCTGCTCTATGCTCCTCTGAGCAGAGTTCTCAGGGACTCAACAATTATGGGGATGGGCTCTGTGGGTGGGGGTTGAGGGCCTCCAGAGGGTCCTGGGAATGAGGACAGAAGGGAGTAAGGGTCTGGGACTAGCCCTGGAGTTGGCAGATAACCCAGGATCCTCTGCCACATCTCCTTTTTGGCCCCCTAGACATGCCTCCTGCCCACCTGTCATGTTTGGAACCCACATGAAGAGGAGGGGTGGGAAGGACCAGGAGGGTCTCTGGGGGCAGATCTCTGCTGGGTGACCACCACTCAGAGCCCCTCACTCTCATCCAACTCCAGACGTCTCCTGGGGACAGGACCCTGAGCTGACTGTGCTCAGAGAGGATGGGGCCAGGGGCCCTCACCTGAGATGGGGACCTCCAGGGCATCTCTGGGCTCTGACCACACATGGGGACGGGTGTTCCTGTAACAGCCATAGCACCTGAATGTCCACCTGTGGCTGGGGGTCACGGGGCCCACAGTGAACTGGGCCAGGAAGTGCCCACTGGGGTGTGGCTGTGAGTCCAGGGTCCAGAAGAGCCTGTGTTCTCCTTCCTCAGTCAGAATGAACCTGTCAAATCCCCTCTGTGAGCCACACTGGAGGGTCAAGGTCCCTCCTGAGGTCACGACAGGCTGGGCAGGGCTGAGAGGCTGGGTTTGCTGTAGGCTCCTAGGAGAGAAGGAGGCAGCATGTTAAATGGGGCTCACACCTCCCTCATGTCCCCCGGGGCTAGGCTGTGAGGGGGAGACACCCTGAGAGCATCCCCCTTCCTGAGAGCAGAAGCTGAGGCTGGGACCCCTGAGTGTCCCCTCACCTGTCACCACCAGGTCCAGGAGGTCACTGTGGTCCAAGCAGCCAATGGGGCTGGGGTATTTACAATAATAGCTCCCTACATAAAAGTCTTCCATGAAGAACTTGACCCTGTCCCCAGGAACCAGAGGTTTCTGTCTATCCAAGGGCGTATCCATTTCTTCTGTGTACAGATAGTAGCCCAAGGTCTCCAGGGTCCCCCAGCAGCAGATCATTAGAGGGCTCCCTAAAGGCAGCACAGAGCCTGGCCAAACCAAATGGTGGGTTCGGGGAGGGTCCCTGGAAGGAACCAGAGGCTGCATTAGAAGAACCTTCCCCACTCCCTCATTCCCCTGCTCAGTCCATATCCCGCCTCTTCTATCACCTAATCCCAGGACCTCTGTGCTGCCTCCTGAGCCCAAGATGTGAAGTAGGACAAAGGATTGGGAGACAGGGGAGGACTCACCTGCCTGTACATGGGTTTTTTGGCCCGGAATCAGCCCTGGAAGAGAGTCCCTGTCAGATTTGCACCCAGATGTCTCAGCTGATTCCCTTCTATTAGGGCCTCATCTGCTCCAGCTGCCTCAGCTCTGAGGGTCCCCATTGATAAGTGTGTGCCGCTGCCCCATCCCCTCCTGCTGCCCCGTCCCCACGTCCCACCACTGACTGAGGCAGAGAAGAGCAGGGAGGATAGACTTCATGCTGTCAGCTCTGAGTGCTCCTGCTCTGCAGGTAGATGAGATCCTGGGCCTGGAGGACAGAGACACACAGGATGTGGTGAGGCAGGGGCTGCTACTGCCCTTCCGGGTTCCCACACCTGTGGGCCCACAGCAAGGGGATGGCCCCACCCTAGGCCTGGCTCCGGGTTTTTCCATGATGAGGGCTCAAGAGGACTTCTCGCCCTCTGGAGATTCTCAGCCCAGATCTGGGGTCTTGTCTCAATCCCAGGACCCTATGCCTGGTCTGTGCCTCTGCTCAGAGAGGGTGGGACCCAGGCTCTGGTCCTCCATCCACCCTCCACAGTCTGATGCTAAATAAAACTCAGTAGTCATTGTCTCAGCCTCCCACAAACAGCATTTACTTATTTACTGATCACCTGGGAAGGCCGAGTATTTGTGTCAGAGCTAGAAATGCATCCATGATCCAGCAGACTCATTTTCTGTATCTTGAGAAATCTTCTTAGCAGAAAATGAGCATTCTAAGTCTAAAGAGGAAATGTCTTTACTTACAAAGTAGAAATGCGAAAAATATGAGAACACCTGGGACCATGACTAGACTGTGGTTGAGGGAATAGCTGTTTTTCTTTTATCCTCATCAAAGAATATATTTGTTGACTTATAGAGTGAGGAAGGGAGAGACAGACAGACAGACATTCATTGATGAGAGAGAGAAACATTGATTGGTTACCTCCCCAAGACACCTGGGCTGGGGATGGAACTCACAACCTTTTGGTGTAGGGACAACACCCCAAGCAAGTGAACCACAGGGCTGGGGCTGAGGGAAGGGCTGTGGAATGAGGTGAAAGCCTAGGAGGTGGGAGTGAGAATACTCTCGAGAGGAAAGAATATCAAGGGAAGTCTAGAGACAGACTGTCTGACAGGAGTAAGGGCAGGTGAGGTGGGGGCTGGTCATGGGTGTGCTCCCCACCCCCTAACGATGTTGGATTAAGTGTGTGAGGCAGAGGCATATCCAGGAGTGAACTGTTACAGTCCCACTGAGTTATGAATCTCATACGTGCCGTGTGTCACGGAGGAACTAGAGCAATGCAGTATGTGTGAGTGATGTATGATGTGAACAGCAATGGAAGTCCAGTCCTGTGTGCCCAACAGTATTAGATGGATTTACCATCAATTCATGCATATTTTTTTTGCTGTCACAACTCATGTAGAGAAGAGAAATGAGGAGAAGAAATCTCAGCATTACCTCTAACCCAGTGTTTTTAGCTGGAAACTTGGGGAGGAATTCGCTAGTTCTATAGAACTCTAAGAAAGCAGAGACACAGGAGAACAGATATGGTCCATAGGAGATGGTGCGTGTGTGTCTGTGTGTGCAAGTGTGTATGTCTGTGAGAGTATATGTGTGAGGGGGTATCAGTGAGTGTGTATGTGTGTGAGTGTGTGTATGTGTGTGTATGACTGTGTATTCACAGAGTAACTGCACCCATGTGGGTGAGGGAAGCAGCAGTGAGAGCTGAGAATGGAGAATCATAGGTGGGTGATCACAAAGAGCTGTTAGTTCAGAAGAAAGAGTCTAAATTTACCCTAAACACAGTGAGGACCGTGGATGGATTGGAGCAGAAATGGACAGATTCTGAGAAGGAGGGGGAGGGACTGATGTGGAGGGTGAACAGAGGAAGAGAGTGAGGACCTAGAGCTCAGATCCCAGGCAGGTGATGGATGTGACCACTGCTGTGGGGACATGAAGGGTGACCTTCCCTCCCTGCCTCATTGACTGCAGACCCCAAGGAGCACTCATGGCAGTGAGTCAGAGTGGGGCAGGGCCGAGCCTGGGGTCTGTGCAAACCCTCTGCTCCCACAGGAGAGCTCAGCGCTCCCTCCTGGCCCTGGAACACAGGGGCTGCTTCTCATGCTGTTTCCACCTGACTGTGTCTCTGTGAGATGTGGGCTCTCTCTCTCTCCATCTCTTTGGGGTAAATTGTTTGGGTCATTTTTTCCACCTCAGAGCAACTTTAATGCTGGGTGGCACTTTCCTATTCAAGCTGTGGACATTGTTGAAGATTCAGGAAAAAATGGTCGTTCGTGGGAGCTCTGTTAGAGGCAGAAAACACCCCCCACACTTTAAATGTCAGTTGCTGCCACACCACATCCTGAGTGGCTGAAGGACCCTTGAGCAACCTGCTTCCTCTGCTGCTCTCACTTTTCTCACTTGTAGCTCAGTGATGCCAGCCCCACCCACACAAGTGTGATCAGAATTCACCCTGCCTGAGATGGGCGGGAAAGGAAACCAGACATTCAGACTTAGAAGGAGACACTGGAGGTTTGAGAGACTGAAAATCAGAGATACCTCGTACAATGGAGCATAAGGAAGAATCAGACTCAGACCCAGTGCAGAGTCACGTGATCACGACAGAGACCCTGGCAGTACAGTGGGCAGCTCCTGGTCCTTCCATCACGGGTGCTGGGCCAGCTGGGGAGTCTGTGGAGCAAGGTGAACTTCACATCTGCCCCACTCCGTACACAAAATCGATGCTAGATGCACGACAGACTGAAGAGTCAACCAATTCCTTTTTCTTTAGCTAACTATGTAGGAAATGTCTTTTTTTTTTTCTTTGTGGGAAGCTTTTTAAAACATCTCTTAAAAACTCCTTTAAAATTTTAATTCTATTACAGTTGTCCCAATTTTCCCCCTTTGCCTTCCTCTGCCCACGCCAGGCCCCCACTCCCACACAGTCAATCCCCACACTGCTGTCCATGCCCACAGGCCATTCATACGTGTTCTCTGACTAGTCCCTTCCCCCTTTCCCCACTATTATCCCTCTCCCCCTCCCCTCTGGTCACCGTCAGTCCATTCTATGTTTCCATGACTATGGTTCTATTTTGCTCATTAGTCTTTTTTGCTCATTAGATTCCTCTCATAGGTGAGATCATATAGTATTTGTCTTTTGCTGACTGGCTTATTTCACCTAACTAGCATAATATTCTCCAGTTCCATCCATGCTATTGTAAAATGTAGGAGTCCTTCTTTCTTTCTGCTGTGTAGTATTCCATTGTGTAAATGTACCACAGTTTTGTGATCCACTCATCTACTGGTGGGAACATGGGCTGTTTCCAGCACTTGGCTATTGTAAATGACACTGCTATGAACCTAGGGGTGAATAATTTCTTTTGAATTGGTGAATAGGGATTCTTAGGTCTATTCCCACAGGAACAGAGGATGGGATGGGCAGAGGAAGGCAAAGGGAAAAACTGGGACAACTGGAATAGAACATCAATAAAATATTGAAACACACACACAGAGAAACAGAAAAGAGACACAGCCAGGTGGGCTGTAGTTGTGGGTGGAGCTGTCCAGTGCTGAATTCTCCAGCACCTCTCGGGATTCACAGACAAACCAGGACAGAATCAGGGGAGACGCAGGTGACCCATGGCTTTGAGGAAAGCCTCCTACATACACGTGCACATTCCTGGTCACGGCTAGCCTTGGTCTGGGTCAGCAGGACCTCTGGACAGTAGATGAGTTGTCCTCACTTGGGGATTCTATGATGACTTTTGTGAATTTACTTTGCAGTATCAGGTTTGTGTTGTTCTTATGTCGGGAAAAGGGGTAAAGTCTCAGTGGACAGTGTTATAGCAGAGCTTTTGATGACTTGTTTTTCAGTTGTTAAAGTGAAGCTGAAGGGACACAATCACAGGATGTGGTGGGCAGGGTCCCCACACCACAGTCGGTACAGGGCACAAGGTGCCTGTCACACAGGAAGAGGACCAGCTCTTCTCACCCTAAAAATAGCAGGTGCTGAGGGTATGACCCGAGCCACATCACTCAACACCCCTCATGTCTAACGTGTCATATTTCTCTTTCCTAAACTCTACAATCACAGATAGATTTTAACATAGTTTGCTGCCATTGGAAAGTGCTAACAAGACCTTAGTTCATAGTATTCAATATCTCTGGGCCAAGCTGATGTATGAAATGGTTAATGATATACAGCTATTTTCAGGAGAAATATGAAGTCTCTCTCTTCCAATATCTATTAGGTTTTATACCAGATGCACATTTTTTATTCTCTTGCCAACCATAAAGCAAAGTAAACAGCTTGATTCTGCATTTCTAGAAAAGAAGGAAACCTATGAAGTCTGTTTTTTTGTTGTTTTATTGAAATCATGTTTTTACATATGAGTCAAAACCGAGTTTCTTCTACGAGAGAGAAGGGGACAGAGAGAGAAAGAGAGAGAGAGAGAGAGATTGAGGGAGAGGGAGAATTTATTAGTTTTGTAAGTTTGCCACAATAAAATGCAACGAAGTGGGTGGCTTAGGACGGAAGGAATTAGTTTGATTAGATTCCAGATGTCAGACAGATTGATTGACAGATGAATATTATATCTTATAAATATATATTAGTTATATATAAATATATGAAATATATTTCAAATATAAGTATACTTATATAATCATACATAAATGTATACCATTATATAATGGAATCATAAACATAATATATAATAAATATATATTATAAATGTAATATAAATATATTGCATTGTATATTGTAAGTGTATAATATAAACTATGAATACATAAATGTATAATATACAAATAACATAAGATAGAATGTTTATATATTATATATTATACATTATTATGTAATAAATATAATGCAACTCATGATTATATTATATTATACATTATATTATATATAATATACACTGTTTACATATTATATATATTATATTTATATTATATATATAGACACACAGATAGTAGGTAAATGGGAATATATGTAGATACATTCTAAACTTTCCAACATTTGCTATGGTCAGCCCCATTACTTGTCCAGCTTTTTAGGTAAGTTGTTTTTACATAAAGCCTGAGGATAACTTTTTCCAGTTTTACTGACATATAATTGACAAAAGTGTTAGGTTGCAATGTGTTGATTTGGTACATTTAAATATTATAATATGATATCTTCATAGCTTTAATGAGAGGGGGGTGGCATGAGAGGAGGAGGGCACAGGGGGCAAAATTGGGACAACTGTAATAGAATAACCATAAAAAATAAAAATGAGGTATGAGAAGAAAGTCCCATAATTGTTACATTTTGTGCTGAGAAAGAATATTTGAGATATATTCTCTTAGCAACTTCCAGGTACATAATCTGGTTAACTGTCCTCACCAGGCTGTATGTGAGACCCCAGGGAGCAGTAACCTCATAACTGAAAGTCCATGCTCTTTGACCAGCTTCTCTCCTTCCTCGCCCCCACTCCCCATGGTCACCACCATTCCACCCTCTGTTTCTACATGTTTGGACTCTTTAGGTTCCACATATTCATGAGATGATTCAGTCTTTGTCTTTATCTGTCCCATGGATCTCACTTAGCATAATGCCCTCAGGTTCTTGATGTGTTGTTGTGAAGGGCGGGATTTCCTTCCCTTTGTGGCTGAATCACATTTCAGCCCAAGGACACTCAGACAGGGCCAAACGCCACCCAGGAGAGCATTCTGAAAGGGTTTTCTTCTGAGGCAACACTCCTTCAACCCATCCCTTCAAACACTGTTGTGTTGATTCTAAATGATGGGATTTCTCCAAAAATGAGGCTGGTGGCACCTGGGGGGAGAGAAAGAATTGTGGGGTCCAGAGAGGGTGGTAGGCATCACTTTAGGTTTATTTTCTCCACACGTGTGTCTCACTTTCCCCATTTATTCAGTGATTGAATTTAGGTAAAGTCCTGTGAACTGAACTGTTGAAGATTCAATAACATTCATCTGGTAATGTGGTTATTAGAAATTTAAAAAATTTGTTAGGCAAAGTTGGAGGAGGGCATGAGACTTTAGAGGTGTGGACCCAAACTGCCATGGGGGATGGGCCCTCATGTCACAGGGCTGAGAATGAAGGGAGCCGTGGCAGGGAGAGAAAATACACAGTCAGTGGAGGAAGAGTCCTCAGCCCCAGGGGCTGAAGTAGGGATGGGGCGTGGCGCTTGGACACAGATTTCTCCTGCCATCTTCTTTGACCCGCACTCAGCCCTGAAAGAGAGCCTGGAACTTCCTGAAGCTGAATTTCTCCACAAACAAGGTGGTGTAGCCTCCCCAGTCCCTCTTGCTGCCCAGACCCCATGTCCCCACAACTGACTGAGGCAGAGAAGAGCAGGGAGGATGGACATAGTGCCATCCACTCTGAGAGTCCCCGCCCTGCAGGTGGGTGAGACCCTGGGCCTGAACCAGATGCACAGGCTGTGGTGAGTCAGGGGCAGCTGCCACTCTTCCAGGTTCCCACCTCTGTGGACCTACAGCAAGGGGACGGCCCTGCCTGGGTTTTTCCATGACGAGGGCTCAGGGTACTCTCGACACTCAGGAGTCACTCAGCGCAGTTCTGGGGTCTCTTCTCACTCTCAGGACCCCCTGCCCTGTCTGTGCTCCTGCTCAGAGAGGGTGGGCTCTGCTCAGAGAGAGAGGGCTCTGGTCCTCAGTTCATCTCTTATTGTCCTGCTGTAAATAGGATGATCATTTATTTTTCTCAGTGCTCCACAAGTGAAATAGAGTTTTCGACTTTGACTAGTCAATAAACAAATGATTAGTGATCACCTACTACCTGCCGGGTATTTGTGCCAGAACCAGAAACACATCCGTGATCCAGGAGACCCACTTCCTGCTTTTCCAAAACTCTGATTAGAAGAATATGGAAAGTTTAAGGCTAATAGTTCAGTTAAATTACGTGCAAAGTAGGAATAAGTGAAACTATAAGAACAACTGGGGACCATGACTAGACTGTGGTTGGGGGAATGGGTGTTTGGAGAGGTAGACACTAAACAGGTGAATTAGAGCACATTCGAGAGAGGAAAAAACATTCCAGAGAACCCCTGAGCCACAGAGACTGTCTGAAAGGGAGGCGGAGAAGGTGAGGTGGTGGCTGGTCACGTGGGTGCTGTCCATCATGCATGGACGATGGATCATGTCTGTAGGACAAGGGGAGTTTGGGAGGAATGGACTGTGATGGACAGATTGTGTTATCAAAGTCCGATGTGCCCTGTGTTACAAATGGACTGGAGACCTGCAATATTTGTTAATAAAAAGAAAATATCCGTATTTGCTGAACTCCAACATTGTGTCTTCAACTATGTTCCATAAATATCTTCCCTGAATACATCGTGTGATTCTCACATACCCCTTAGCGGTCATGAACATATCTAGAGAAGAGAAATAAAAAGATGGCAGGGCAGTATTATTTCTTGTTCTGTGACTATCTCTGGGGCTTGGTAGTGATTACTAGGTCTACGTGGCTCTGTAACAGCCTACACGAAAAAAAGAGAAGTGTTGAGTGGCAGATTGTGTGTGAGTCTGTGTGAGTAGATGTGTGTAAATATGTGCGTGTGTGTGAGTGTGCATGTTTCAGTCTGAGTGTGTGTGTGTGTGAATATGTGTGTGAATTTATATGTGTATAGGTTTGTGTGTGTGTGAGTGTATGTGTGTGTGACTGTGTGTTCACAGGTAACTGCGCACGTCTTGTTGAGGGAAACAGAAGTGAGAGCTGAGATTGCAGGGTCCCACCTGGGTGATCGTGAATAGTTTTCAGTTCAGCAAGAAACATCTGGATTTGCCCTGAAGTCAGTGAGGACCATGGAAGAATTTTCAGCAGAAACTGAAGTTAGACTTGTATATGAACGGTGAACAGGAGAAGGGAGTGAAGTCTTACAGCTCAGAACCCAGGCAGGTGGTGGATGTACCCCCTGCCACGGATGAAAATAAGTCTACCAAGACCTGATCTGCTTGGGGAGGAGAGGGGGATGATCTCCCAAAGGAGAAGGACCAGGAGCCTTTTCCCCAATGCGCTTTTATTGGGTTCAATTTACACAGGAATACAGGTAAAGCTCATCAATCATTGCCAGGCAGTAAGGATCAAACAATAGATAACAAACAAAGAATTCTGAGGGCTCATTCTGAGTCATGGTCAGTTAGCTAAGGGGCTATAAGACTTTGGGAAACTAACTCATTTCAGGCTTCGACTCTTATCATTTAACTTGAGGGTATTAGCAAAGCAGATGTCACAGGATTTTATGCATTCTTTCTTAGGCCTGATTGCCCCCCCCACGCCCCAATCCACCCTTTCCAGCACAGGGCTGCACCACCCTCTGTCATTGTTTCAGGCTTAAGTCAGGCAGGGGAAGTAACTGGCAGCCAAGAGATAGGAGACTTCTTGCAGACAGAATGAGGACTCAGGCTATGTCAAAGCCGAGGGGCAAGGGTCCCTCACCCCCTTTTTCTATAGCCCCCCAAGTCCTTCCCTGCGGGCCTTTTTTGTGACCATGCCTGTCTTAGGTCGTACCTCCCTTGAGGAATCTTACCTGTCATTGGCTAACTGATCAGGCTCAGGGCCAAGCAGGGTAAAGTAAAGTGGGCAGAGGTGGTGCTCCTGCCAGAGAGGTAAGCTTTGTCTCCTTAGTGGCTTATGGTCCCAAGGTCTCTGACTCAGCCTTAACCATGAGGGGTTACAGCTTCTGAAACCAGGCAGGGCGGTTCCCAACATGTGGCCCCTGCTGTGGGGACATGAAGGGTGACCTTCCCTCCCTGCCTCATTGACTGCAGACCCCAAGGAACCCTCATAGCAGTGAGTCAGAGTGGGGCAGGGATGAGTCTGGGGTCTGTGCAAACCCTGTGCTCCCACGGGAGAGCTCAGCGCTCCCTCCTGGCCCTGGAACACAGGGCTGCATCTCTCACTGTTTCTGCCTGACTCCCTGTCTCTGTGAGACGTGGGCTCTTTCTCTTTCCCTCTCCTTGGGGTCAATTATTTGGGTCATTTCTGCTTCTTCAGAGCACCTTTGATGCTGGGGGTCACTCACCTCTTCAACCTCTGGAGGGTCTTCAGTATTCAGACAAGAATGATATTCATGAGTGTGTTTATTAGAAGGCACTAAAGACACACACACACACACACACACACACACACACTTTAAATACCAATTGTTGGAATTTGACTTCCTGAGTGGCTGAAGGACACGTGAGCTGCCTGCTTCCTCTGCTGCTCTCACTTTCCTCATTTATACACCAGTGGTACCAACCCCACCCCCACAAGTGAGGTCAGAATTCACCCTGCCTGAGGTATGGGGGGAAGGAAACCAGCCATTCAGATTTACATGGAGATGTTGGAGGTTTGAGAACCTGAAAAGCAGAGATACCTCATCCAATGAAAGAAGGATCAGACTCAGACCACAGACTTCTGACCACACGGTTCTGGGCCAGCTGGGGGAGTCTGGGGAACACGACCAACCTGATAGCTTCCTTGCTGTGTTACAGAGCAGGGGCAGGGGGTGGTGGTTCATGATAAATTATTACAGAAAGGATTCCCCCTTTCTGTCTCTGGAGGTTCCTTCCCCCCACGCCCACCTGCTAGGTTCGCAATTCCTGCCGCCAGAGGAAAGACGTCTCTCAATGCCAGAGACTGGTGAAAAGGAAAGGAATTATTTATTTAAAAGTTACACACACTTAAGAGTAATGACTTAATGTCTTCAATAAGATACCAAAGTCCTCTAGAATGCCCACAGATGCACAGTCCTTCCCTCTCCCTGTGCCCAGTCCATGGTACCGTGTCTCAGGAAAAGAAGTAGAAGTCCGTGATTCAGGCTCCCGGCACCATCAGCTGTGTGGCTGCTGCGATCTCCAGTTAATCCAAAGCCATGCGGCACCTTCTCATGGCCCAGCAGCAAGAGTCCTTTCTCCCCTTTCTCTATGGCTGCAAAGTCTCTCCTGCTGCCTAAGCTGCGTGGCAAAAAGAAGCACTCCAAAACCTCGTGGTCCTCCCTACTCTCCTTCAGAACCGTGTGGTCCTTTTCCCCATTTCAGAACCTTGTGGCCCTCTCCCTTTCTCCTCAGAACCTCGTGGTTCTCTCTCTTTTTACTTCAGAACCATGTGGCCCCTATTCAGAGCCGCATGGTCTACTCTCTCTTTACTTCGGAGCCACGTGGTCTACTCTATTTACTTCAGAGCCGCATGGTCTACTCCTTTCTCCCCCAAAACCTTGTGTTCCTCCCCCTTTCCCTTCAGAACCGCATGGTCCTCTCTTTACTTCACCAAAGCTGCCTGATCCTGGCCTTCTTTCTTTCCCCTCAGAACCTCGTGGTACTCTCCTCTTTTACTTCAGAACCACATGGACCTCTATCTATCTACTTGCTCCAGAACCTCGTGGTTCCCCCATTTACTTCAGAGCCACGTGGCTTACTCCTTTCTCCCCCAAAACCTTGTGGTCCTCCTCCATTCTATGGCTGCCGCGCCTAGGTTTAAATCCCAGCACCCATCTTCCTTTGCAGCCCCATTTCCGACTCCTCCTACAGTCAGCTGCACCTGCCAGCATCCCCGTATTCTACCAGCTTTACTGGGCTGCCATAGTAAGTCTGGGCAGGTGTGGCCCCATGGCATGGAGCCAATCATCTCCACGCTCTCACGCAGGCCCTGTAACCAGGGGGAGTTGCTTCCCAGACCCATCTTGGGTGGAATTCGCTCCCATTCCCCTGGCTCAAAGCAGGGCCACAGCTATTTAACATATCTATGAAACCAGTTAAAGGTTATAGATATGTTAAATGACTGTGCCAGGGGTTAGCTGCAAAGCTCTTGCTACCCAAAACAGCTCTGAATGGCCCTGTTCCATGTGTCCCATCCCCCCTGGCTCAGGCTTGTGGGGGTGAGGACATCCTATATACATTGTTCTAATATTTCCTGGACACCCCAAGTCCTGGACCTCATCACAAATCCCTTCTTGGGGCCCTCCTCTTGGCTGCACCCTGATTCAACTCCATTAACCTTTCTTCTTTACCTCCAATCCTGCCATGTTGAGCTGCACTTACATCTAAAATGTATATATTGCTCATTGATTACTCTTGAAAACTTACTGAAGCTAATATCTTCCAATCTGTTTGCAGCCTGCCAGACACCTGCCCAGGGGCCAGATATCAAGGAGGTAAAAGGAGGGAAGACAAGGTTTTGTGAGGGGCATCCCACCCATCCAGGACCAGACTGTTCTTTAAGGGAATAAAGCTGCAGGGAGTGTCCTGCACTGGAGCCAGGCTGAGGTGGAACCAGGGTACCCCACATTTTTATCCCAGTATCACTGTGTTTTTAAGGCATTGTATGGAGTCCATTTATGGTCTCCCCACTCGCCGCAGCCCAGGATGCCAGGATCTGTGTCAGAGAAGGGGGTGACAGTGTCTCACAGCAATGTCTGTTTTCCAGGCTTGGTGTCCGAAAGCATCAGCTCAGGGTCTCCCTACCCACACGGTCCCCTCGACAGAGACACATGCTCTTCCACAGCTGCCTGCCTGGTTGTGCTTGTACTCACCCCCTGATTCCACACACACCCCTGCACACACACACAGACAGAAACCCAGACACACTCCCCTGACCCCCAAGCCTGCACCCACGTCCAGGAAACAGCAAGTTCACCTTTTCCGTGGTATGAACGTTAGAAAAACAACAGCGAGCTTTGTGGACAGTTGTCTCTGTGGGCTTTCCTGTGTGAGCACACAGAGAACAAACTGCGGTGTCCTTGTAAGGACAACTGCCATTTTTGAAAATGTCACTTGTCATTGACAAGGTATTGGAGTGCACACTGTCAGTGACAGTAAGTTTCCGTGACTGCCTGTGAGAATGAAATTACTCAAATCCCAGAATTGTGTGCACTTTCTTCCAGTTTCACACAACACACCGCCAAGCAGGGCCTGTCACCCAAGCTGGGATGAGTTTCCAGGTCATGGGGTGCTTGGTCCTAAGCTCAGGGCTCTGGTCAGCCCCCAGACTTGAGCCGTGTTGTTCCTGGACATGACGCACTCAGTGGGTTTGTTCAAACACTCTTTTACAACAAAGGAAGGGAAAAGAAAAGATGTTAAGATTACCAACATCTTCCAAAAACAGTTACAGGTCCCAAATACCTTTTCTAGAAAATAGGCTAATAAACCAACAAAAAAGTGAAATAGGGTCAAAGCAAAGTGGTGTCATGACTTAGAATTGCTGGGTGGAGGCCTAAGCAAGACTCTGTCTCTGGGCAGCTGGTAATGACCTTGCCCTTGTCGGCGTGGTCCACTCCCCTTGGACCATTTTAAAGTATTTTCTTTCTACAGACTTTTGGGGCATCTGGTGACCCTGCTCTGGGCTGGAACATGCTGGAGGCACCATGGCCTTGATGACCTTTGTTCTAGTCAGGGTCCCACAGACCCCCGAGTGGACCCACCACAGGGGCCCACAGGCAGGGCCCTGCCAGGATCACAGCATCCAGGAGAGCTGTCCTGCTGCTGCTTCACGGGTCCAGCATCACGGAGTGTGGAGGGTCAGCAATTAGAAGTCAGCCTGGTGGGCGTGTGAGCATGGTGACAGAGTGCCCCTGGGGACAAGAGTAACTGAGACCATGACAAAGAGATGCTGCCATGAAAGTAATGTCTGCACCGAAATGCTCTAGAAATCTAGGGATGTGTCCAGTGGAGGAATAGCACCTTCTGCTTCCAAGAGCCGAGTGGGAGTTTTTATTGTATGTAGCAGTTGGTGGGTTGTTTCTGTAAATGCTGATTCCATTAGAAAGGAAAGGAATAAAGGGTGAGACGGGAGGTCAACAGAAGCCAACGTTCCCAGGTGCACGGTGTGCTAGGAGCAGATGTTTGGATTTCCTCCAGAAGCCAGTGGTTACCAAACAAAATGCGCAAGCAGCAGGTGGGAGTCTCAGAGTTTGTGGGACACTGTACATGGCAGGGATTTTCCTGAATTTGGGACATGATAAGACATTCCAGGACATTCAGCTTGTTGCTCACACTTCACTAGAGACGGGCATCTCATAACAGGTGCTAAATATGACCATTTCCTGTAGGACTCTTGCATCAGACGGAGACCCACAAGAATGTGGGCTCTCTCTTTCTGGGCCCCATCAGCCTACAACAGCTATCCCACGCTGCAGAGGTGACAACTCCTGTAGTTTCTCTGTTGTATATGTCACTGCTCAGTGACGTGTGTGTGCAGTCACTGAGAACTTGGGTTCAGGTTCGTGTAGCTGGTGAACTAAGGTTAGAAATTTATTTAATCTGGGTGTTTATCCAAAGAAATGAAACATTAATTTGAAAGGATACATGCATCCCCCTGTTCACTGCAGCATTATTTACAAGAGCTAACATATGGAAGTAACCTAGGTGCTTATCAACAGATAAATAGATAAAGAAGTGGTATGTATATACAGTGGAATATTACTCACACACGAAAAAGAATGAATTCTGGCCCTTTGGGACAACATGAACGGATGTAGACTCATTGTGCTGAGTGAAATAAGTCAGGTAGAGAAAGAAAAACGCCATATTATTTAACCAGAATTTTTTTCTTTTTCCCAGCTTTTTGAGGAATAATGACAAATAGGAGTTGTGTATATTTAAGGTGTACACCTTGGTGTGTCGATATATCTGTACACTCTGAAAACAGCACCACAGTCAAATGACTGACATGTCCATCACCTCACACAGTTTCCATTTTTTTCTGTGTGTGGGTTGAGAACACAGCAGATTTCCAGTCCACAATTCATAACTGTTTAACTATGATCAACACTCTGTACATAGGTCTCCAGAATGTATTTATCACACAGCAGAAAGTTTACAGGTATTGATCAACATTTTCTTCTTTCCCAATCCCCAGTCTCTGGTAACCACCACCCTCCCCTATTTCACTTGAGTTCACATCTCTAAGAAACGTGCTCTACACATAAGGGAAATCATGCAGGATCGACCTCACTGTGTCCGGCTCACATCACTCAGCACAATGTCCTCCTGGTGCATCCGTGTGTCTCCAATGGCAGCACTTCCTGCTTCTTATGGCTGAAGAGTATTCCCCAGTGTACCTAGACACCACGTCACCTTTATCCACCACTCTCTGATGGACACTCAGGTGGTTTCCATGTCTCTGCTGTTGTGAATGAGCCTGCAGTGGACCTGGGAGTGCAGATGTCTCTTCGAGATCCTGATTCCATATCCTCTGAACAGACACTCGCAGCGGAAGTGCTGGACCCTATGAAAGTTCTAAGAGGTACACACTGCTAGTTACAGAACAGTCATGGGGCGTCGAGTCCAGCCTCGGGAACAGAGTTGCCAAAGAACAGAGTTGCATGACCCACGGACATGGACAAGGGTGTGGGAACTGCCTGAGGGACTTGGGGGATGCTGGGTGGAGGGGGGCAAAGGGAAACTTGGGACAACTGTAATAGCATAAATATAAAATGTAATTAAATAAAGAAAGTTCTATTTTCATTTTTGGGAGGAACTGAATGCCAGCTGCAGGGTCTGTGGGTGTGCTGGTTGTTGACACCCACACATCAATTACCCTGAACCCTCCCCATTTCCTCGTCCTCAGCTGCCCCCAGAGGATCCAGCCTGCAGACCCCTCAGCCAGACAGAGGCTGGCCCTTTGGGCAGTGATGGAAAGGCTGTGGGGGCAGAGGCTCCCATTCTCTCTGCCCCCCAGGAGAAATCACAGGGGGAGGGCATCTCCCTGTGCAGAGCAGGGCCAGCAGGTGGGAGGGCTGATTCGGGTAAAGGGAAGCTGTTCTTCTCACCCTTGTCAAGGTGATATTTCTTGGGTGTTTTGCTCCACAGGGTGCTGGAACCTCAAACCTTCACCCCGGAGTGTGAATGTAGTCCTGCTCTTTGATGGTGGCTGAGCTGTAGCTTCTGTGGGTGAGCAGAGCCTGGACTTCTTATCTCGCCGCCATCTTGCTGACCTTGATCTCTGTCATTTTCATGGTCATTGTCCTGATGACTGGCCATGGTGAGCACGTTTTCCTGAGCTCATCTGTTTGCTGCTATTGCCTTTACAGATTATCTTTTTGGCAGAAATACCGACTCACATCCTTTGACCATTTTTATGAATTGGATTTTTTTTTTTTGTGGTTGAGTTATAAGTATGCTTTAGATATTCTGGACCAGATCATTATCAGATATAATTTGAAAATATTTTCTTCAGTTTTGTATGTCATTTTTTTTCACTCACTTGACAGTGTTCTTTGATTCACACACATTATTATTTTGATAAAATCTAACTTTTTTTAGTTTATTGTGCTTTTGGTGTCATTTCTACGACAATGTAAGTAAGCCCACACTCATGCAGGTTTACCCACTTGATCCTAAGTTTTATAATATTAGCTGCTATACTGATCCATTTTGAGGTTATTTGGTGTGGGGTGTGCGGTACACATCCAACTTCATTCTTCTGCATTTTTTGTCCATTTGTGGATCCAACACCATCTGTCAACAACTAGTCTTGTTGATACTGAGTCTGTTTTTCAAAGTCAGCACCCAGTGAGTTTCCATCTGGGAGTGGAATCAAGTCAAACCTGACCTTAACATCTGGTGTCTCCTCCCTACTGCTGCCCTCCCCTGAGTCCTCCTCAGCGGGCTCCTGGGCGAGATGAGGAATCCTGAGCATTGTTCAGTCCGCAGCCAAAACCTGTGTGATCCCACATGAGTTCCTGATGGAGTTGAACCCCATTCTGTGAAACAACCCCCACGTCCACACTGGTGACCTACAAGCATCCAGACGGTTGGAGCAACATATGATCAGAAGCTGCTGGGGACGTTTAACATGGCCAGTTGCATGTCAGGTGGTGATGCCCAGGGTGTCTTCTGAGAGCCAGCGTCTGCCTCGAGCAGGGACTCCTTGTTTGGTTGGACTTAGTGCATCTGGTCAGGCAGGTGCTGATCACGTTTTGAGGCAATGGCATTGCCAAGGTGACACTTTTCCGCCAACATGTCCACAGCCGTTTGTAGGAACTGCATTGCCCAGGTTAGCCCATGGGTTTTACCACCTACTTCAGGAGAGCTCCCTGAATTGTCTGAAGACATAGACAAATCACCAAATAGAAAGGTGGTGTTTTCCTATGATGACAACTGGACTTGGAAGTCAGCAAACGAAAGTCACAAAGGACATTTGAACAAACCTTCAACACTGCATATGTTTAACCCCTGAACAGATCTCATGGGATCCGTCCCTACTTTTGTTCATCAGGTTTCTCTTAGGTGTGCCTGCCTGAGTAACAAGTGGCGTCTCTTTAGGAAGGTTGTGTAATGGAACCGCCCTGCCTGCCTTCTGTTGAGCATCTTCTTTCATGGACTCACCAGCACGTTGAAGATTGACATGCATTGTTCTTGCTGATTTAATTTGTACTTTTGCACTGCTGTGCAAAAAAGATGAATTTTTTTTTCCTTTTCTTTTTATAAAAAACATTTTATTTGCTTATTTTTAGAGAGGGGAAAGGAAGGAGAAAGAGAGAAAGAGAAACACCAATGCATGGCTACCTCTCACACGCCCCCAATGGGGACCCAGCCTGAAACCCAGGCATATGTTTCAACCAGGACTCCAACCTGGGACCCCCTGGTTTGCAGGTGGGCGCCCAATCCACTGAGCCACACCAGCCAGGGATTTCTCATTTCCTTTTAATGTTTCAATTGTACTGATTAATGTTTTCAATGTGAAACCAACCATGCATCTCTAAAAATGCATACCTGCCTGGCCGAAAAGGATGGCACAGTTTATGCCGTGATGCATCTTGCTGAGATTGTGTTCAGGACTCTGCACTCATTCACGAGAGAGAGCTTCCTGTGAGGCTCCCTCTGTGTAGCTCCCTCGTTTGCTTTGGCCATCAAGTTACTTCTGGCCTGATAAACTGTGGTGGCAGATGTGCCTTCCTCCTTTCCTCTGAGGAGAGGCTTGTGTAAGGCTGTTGTGTGTATGTTCCTGTCTCTGTGCATGTCCACGTGTGTATTTCTGTGTTTCATACATGCATGAGTGCTGTGAAGCATTTGCCAGGGAAGCTTTTCAGACTCTGAGTTCATGTTGCAGGAACATCTTTAATTACAAATGGAATGTAGTTAATACACAGGACAGCGCAGTTTCACATTCCCCCCACACACGAGTGAAGTCACACGGCCCTTGTGCTGTGTGGTCTGACTTGTCCCACGTAGCGTGATGCTCTCACGATGCATCCGCGGTGCTGCCCTGTCTGTATCTCATCTCTCTGTGGCTGCGTGACACTCCCTCACACAGGTTGCCACACCTGCATCTCAGCACATGGGGAAGGAAATGTAGATGGTCTCTCGTCTTTGCCTTTTTCTTCTCTAAGATGTTCATTCACGGTTGTAAATTTTCCAGTGTGTAGGATGGACATGTGAGATTTACATTATCAGTCATGGACAGCATTCTCTCCCTTCCATTTTTGTTCTAAATTGACACACTGATTCTGGAGAAGTCTGTTGCTTTGATTCCAAAGTGTAGGGGTATTACTTATCTGTGCTTGCAGGATCAGGGGACTCCCACAAGGTCCCAGAAGCTGCGGGGGGTCCATGTCAGGTCACTAGTGTGGCTGGGGCCACTAGTGAGTGTCCTTAGGGGATAGCTCCTGTGCCTTCTGGGGCCCCTGCAGGTCCCCACCCTAGAGTGTGGGGTCTGGGTCCGCCCTGGGCTAGTGGACAGCCAGAGCAGCGTATACACTGGGCTCTTCTGGGGGCTCTTCGGATGGGGAGGAAGGGGGTGCACTTGTCTCCCATCTGTGGGTCATGAGGGTCAGCTGGGCATATGCAGGGGGGACAGCATATGCAGCAGCCTGGAGCAGGGAGACAGAGAGAGGGATGAAACCTAGTTGGGGTTGGGGAAGCCTGGGGCCTGGGGAGGATGGGACCCACCTCACTGTCCATCTGTCTGTCCTCTTCTGCTTGTCTGCCCTTCATGTCCAGCAATTCCTCTGACAGGAGGGAAGGATAGGCGGCCATTCCCTGCCTGGGCCTTGATGTTGAGTGGGTCACCTGGGTGCACATCACTCCCTGGCGGTTGTCATCGGGCCTGTTCTGCTGGAGAGAGACAGTGAGACAGAACCAGCGAATCCTTGTTCCCACAGTTGAAACCCTCCAGTCAGGTGTCCACATGGTGTCAGAGTGACGACTTAAACTTCAGATCAGAGGAGGTCACTCTCCCGATGGAATCTGCAGGGAATCCCTGAGCCTTGGGTCTCCTGGTGCTTCTACAGATCTGACTGTTAATCTAACAAGCTATATTTGCTCATTTGGCTCCAGCCAGAGGGCCCATCTGGCTGAAGCAGTATGGCCTGCCTCAGGACCTTTGCACCTGCTGTTTTCTCTGTTCTCCCCCCTCACCACACACCCCACCCCCTGCTCTTGCTTCATCCTCCTTCACAGCACTTGGCTCTCCAGGACTCCATCTGCCTGTTTGCAGGTGTCTCCCTCACTCACAGGTGAGCTCGAGGGGTGTGGGTACAGGCTGATCAGGGTGGCACTGTGGCACCAACATGGAGCTGGTAACAAGTGAGCTTCCATCACAGCTGCTGCGTGAGTGAGTGAGGGGAACCTGGGACCTGTGGATGTTCATTCACTCATGCTTCCTCCTGAGACCTGGGCTGCATAAGGTCAGACACAGGATGAGGGGCCAGCACAGGGGACCATGCAGGAGGGGTCATGAGGTCATAAGAAAGCAGGAGGAGTGAGTCACAGCAGGATGACCTGGTGCCCAGAAGGAGAGGCCAGTGTGGATGCTGCTGAGAACCAGAGTAGGTGAGGAGAGGGAGTGACCACTGGAGTGAACTGGGCAACAGGAAGGTCCTTGGTGTCCTGGACAGGAGCAGGGGTCTCACCTGAGGGTCCAGCTCCACACTCTCCCCAACCCATGGGTCCTTCACAGAAGTGTCTGCAGGGGCAGAATGGGGTGTGTCTCCTGGCAGGATCCCTGAGATCTCAGGGCTGCAGACCCGCCTGCTCCCAATGGGCCACTAACCTAGGGGTGAGATGAGGGGCCAGGTCAGTCTGTGTGGTTTTCAGTCCCTCTCAGCCCTGATCACCACACACTCCCAGTCTCTCCTCTCTGCCATAGCCTCCTGAAATCTCTGTGCCCCCCTCTGGAGGGCAGCTGTCCCTTCCTCTCACAGAGGGGCTCTTCCTGGGCGTCCACAGCGGGGCTGGAGGACAGACTACAGCCTCTCTCTGGGCTGGTCAAGAGGGACAGTTTCAGCCTTGGGAGGGTAGAGGCCCCTCCCCGTGTGATTCCAGAGGAAAGAAGGAAACTTTAATACTTGCTTGTGGGTATGTTTCATGTTACAGAAGATTGAAAATGATCAAAAACTAACTTACACTTATTGGTAAACCTGTGCTGACATTGAGTGTTTTCTTTCTAGATTTTCTGATGTGAGGTTCTGGAGAAACCTCTCTCAGCGGACCTGCTCCACCTATTTGTTTCTGTCCCAGGTGCTCTGAGTCCCTCTCTCCTGTGGCCCTCGTCACCCTGTTCCCTACTCACCTGATGTCCTGCCTTTGCTCAGATGCAGGTGTCAGTGGTGGGGGAACAGGAGGAGGAGGAAGAAGAGCAGCAAGAGGAGGGTCACTGTGACCTGGATCAGGATGTTCAGTGACCGTGGGACATCTTGGGCTGGAGTGACGTCATGAATGAGCCAAAAGTGCCATTTAATGAGCACCTACTGTGTGTGCGGCACAGGCTGGGGTCTGTCCTTCCTCTGCTCTAACCTCACAGCCCTCATGCACCAGGGATGGCTGACCCTCCACCCAGTCCACTGTGGCTCAGAGAAGTCAGCCATGTGCTCAGGTCACCCAGCCAGGCCAGGGCAGGGCTGGGACTGGACCCCGGGGCGTGGATTCCCTGTGCTGTCTTCCTGCTTCCCCCAGGTGGACACCAGCTCCGAGCTCTGGGTTCCTCAGCTGCAGGGGTCTGTCCTGTCTCACCTGGAGCTGAAGGTCCTTCTTATTACCTGCCCCCAGCACAGCAGGGACGTGAGATGGGAGTTTGATGTGTGGTGAACCTGATACACCCTTGGAAGCCCTGCCTTCCTGAGCTCTGTGAGACTCCTTATGTCACCTAATGTCACTGTAGGCCTGTGAGCAGGAGGGGACCAGGGATGGACAGACATGAACCCAACACTCAGAGAAAAGAAAGGACCACCTGGCCCCACAGCAGAAGCAGCAGAGCCGGGACCTGATCCGGGTCTGACTCCAGCCCTTGTTCCCTGCTCTCAGTGAGCACCTGAGCTGAGGAATAGACCTGGATGCCCCAAACCCTTGTTACTCCTGCCCCTCCATGTCCAGTGTCACTGTCACTGCTACAGAGGGGACTGTCTCCATAACATCATGTCCTGGGGGACTTCCCTTCAAGGCCCACCCCCTCCGAGGAGGTCAGAACCAGAACTGAAAGGAAATCTAAGCCCTGGGTCACGGTCCTGTCCTTTTACACTTGGAGACACTGAGGCACAGGGAGGGGAAGGGCGTGTCCAAGTTGGAGCCTCCAGAGGTGCCTGAACTTGCACAGGACTCAACCCCTGTCCCCATGGACACACCCACCACCTCCCCACACAGACTCTCACTTACTGGTTTGCAGGCCTGACTCCACTTGGAAATGGGGCGATGGGCCAAACCTCAGAGCCCCTGCCACGCTGTTGTTCCCCCTTGGATCTGTCCTCCACGTCTAGCCCACCTGGGACTCAGCCTGTCTGTCTCTAAGACCTGAGGGCATTGAATTCCCTGAGAGACTCATAATGCCCTTAGGTAGGCTGTGCTCCCCTGAACAAAGGGCCCCACTACCTCTCTGGCTGTGGAGAGAGGCCCAGTGGGAGGTGGACTGGGGCCTCAGAGGGTTCTGGGAAGGAGGACACCAGTGGGTTAGAGTCTGGTGCTGACCCTGGAGCCCCAGATCTCTCAGACGCTTCCCATGCAGCTGTGCTGTGGCCCACTCAAACCCCTGCTGCTGAGACCCGGGCATCTTCTGTATTCAGGTGAGGGACAGAGATGGACAGGTGTAGGAGGGTCTCCGAGGGGCAGCTCTCTTCTGGGTGACCACCCCTAGAGCCCTCTTCCTCCCCTTGCAGCCCACAGTTCTTCTGAGGAAGAGAACCTGAACTGACAGCTCAGAAAGACAGGGTCAGAGGCTTCACCTGAGACCAGGAGCTCCAGGGGGTCACTGGGCTGTGACAGCAGGTAGGGGCTCCCATGGTTTGTGCTGTAGCACCTATAGGTTCCCCCATGGGCTGAGGTCACAGGTCCCACGGAGAACTCTGCCTGGTGCTGCTGAGCTTGGGACTATGATCTGAGATGCTGGGGGGGATCGGCTGCCCCCTCCTTGGTCAGAAGGAAAGTGTCCCTCGGGCTCTGTGACTGACACAGCAGGGTCATGTTCTCTCCTGGGGCCACTGTGGGGCCTGGCTGCATGGTGAGGGAGGGTCTGTCAGGGAGCCATCCTAG
Organism: Desmodus rotundus; assembly: GCF_022682495.2. Taxonomy (NCBI): domain Eukaryota; kingdom Metazoa; phylum Chordata; class Mammalia; order Chiroptera; family Phyllostomidae; genus Desmodus; species Desmodus rotundus. The sequence continues at coordinate 48,795,425 of NC_071398.1, forward strand.
AGAGAAGGGGAGTGGGTGAGGGGCTGCCACCACCTAGTTCTTACCTGAGAGTCACCAGGCCCCTTTCTGGGGACCCTCCTCTCTGTCCATCTCTGTTTTCTCTGAGTCTCCCCCTCCTCTCCCATCCCCTGTCTTTGTCTCCCTCCCTGGGGAGCCCTCACCCCTTGTCCTGGCCATCACCACCTGACACCCCCAGCAGTGTCTGAGCAGACTCTGGGTCCCTGACTGAACCTGCTGGCTTCTCACCTGCAACCAGGTGAGTCCAGGGGGTCACTGGGAACTGACCACTCGGAAGAGAGTCTGTGTCCATCATAGCACCTGTACCAGCCCCCATGGGAGCCGCTCACAGTGTCCAGGGGGAAGTCAGCCTGAGAGAGCCCAGCCTGGAGCTGCGGGACAGAGCTCTGGGAGAGGTCCTGTCCCCCCTCCTTGGACAGAGTGAATCTGTCATAGCCGAGGTCAGAGTGACACTGGAGGGTCAGGTTCTGTCCAGAGACCACAATGGGGCCCTGCTGGGTCAGGAGGGAGGGCTTCCCTGAGCTACCTGCAGGGACCAGACACGAGTGACAGGGGATGCTCCTCCCATGAACCCTGCTCCTGGCCTGGCCCCCAGGTTCCCCCGTCTCTCTGTGTCTCTGGCCCAGGAGCCCCTGTGCTCCCCTTACCCCACCTCTCACATGGGGATCCACTCCCTACAAAGACCCCAGTGATCTGTTTGGTGCCTCAAAACATGGAAGAGGCAAAATAGAGAATTTTTTTGGCCATTATTTTTTGTCTCAGCCAGCCTGTTAGGTAGTAAGGGGTGGAGTCTTGGGTTTTCACCAGGGTGGGGCAACCCACATATCTGCTTTGTAATGCTGTATGTGGGGGAGGGGTCCACGAGGGAACAGTGCCACTTGCTCTACTTTCTGCCGATTTTCAGTCACTTCCCCTGCTACCAACAATCAAATTGGGCCTTTCTGTTGCTGATTTCTGGGTTGGTGGGTTTGTGTTCATTCTGGGACCCTGTGGGTCTCTCCAAAGAACTCTCCTGTGAGGCTGGGAGTTTCTCCAGCTGCCGTCTCATCCCCCACAGGTGTTTTCAGTCAGAGGCTTTGAGGTTTTATTTCCTGGTTCTTGAACCAGGGTTGCATGGTCTGTCTCGCTCCCCAGTTGTTCCTCCTGATTCATCTGCTCTCGAATGTGGGACCCCCCAGTCCATCAACTGTCACGTCACCTGGTCCTCCAGCCCCTGCCTTGTGGTGAGTCCTGTCCACCTGGGTGCCCATCTCTGTCCCTCCTACTGGTGTGGATGAATGTTTCTTCTTTAACTCCTTATTTATCGGACTTGCATACAGTATGATTTTCTGTCAGTTGTGGTTGTTTTTTGTTTTTAAATTTGTTGTTGTCCTTCTTTTGGTTGTGTGAGGAGTCACAGTGTGTCTACCTACACCTCCATCTTGGCTGGAAGGCATGGGTTTATTTAGGGAATTTTGATTCTGTTCCATTGGTCTGTATGTCTTGGGTTTTCTTGTTTTTTTTGTTTTTTGTTTTTTTGTGGGTTTTTTTGCAGTTACCCTGCTGTTTTTATTATTATATCTCTGTAGCATATTTGGATATCAGGCAGTGAGGTTCCTTCAGCTCTGCTCTTCTTTTTCAAGATTGCTTTGGCTATTGGTGGTCTTTCGTGGTTTTGTATGAATTTTATTATTGCCTTTTTTATTTCTGTGAAAAGTGCATTTGAAATTTCGATAGCGATTGCATTGAATCTGTAGATTGGGCAGTATACACATTTTAGTGAATTCTTCCTAAGCGTAAATGCAGGATATATTTCCATTTGTTTGTGTCTTTTCCATTTCTTTTACCGGAGTCTTAGACTTTTCAATGTCCAGACCTTTCACCTCCTTGGTCATGGTCTCTTGTATTTGGTGCTGTTGTAAATGGGGTTACTTTCTTTCTTTCCTTTCCTTTCCTGATCTTCCATATTTTGCATATAGAAATGCCACTGAGTCCTGACTGGTCACTTTGTAAGTTGCAATATTACTGAATTGTTTTCTAGTCTTAAGAATTTTTTTTTTGAGTCTTTAGGGTTTTTATATATCAGATTGTATCATCTGTAGACAGTTTTATTTCTCTCTTTCCAGTTTGGATCCCTTTGTCTCTTTTCCTTGTCTGACGGCCCTGCCTAAGGCAGTTGGTACATGTTGCACAGGAGTGGAGAGAGTGGGCTTCCTTGTCCTGTGGCTGACCGCAGAAGAGAAACTCTCAGCTTTTCTCTGTTGAGTCTGATGTTAACCATGGGCTTCCACATGGGACCTTAATTTTGCTGAGCTGTGTTCATTCCATCCCCAATTTGTAGACAGTGTTTATTATGAAATGTTTATTTTGAATGAATGGTGCATTTTCTCTAATGCCTTCTCTGCATCTATGCAACCAACCATATGTTTTATATCATTTACTTTATTTCTGTGGTGAAAACTTGTATTGATTTTCACATTTAAAATATTTATGACAATCACGAGGACCCTGTGTTAAATCCCACTTGATCATGGTGTATAAAAGTCTTAATGAGCTCTTGAATTCGTCATGCTAATATTCATTGAGAAGTTTTGCATCTATTTTTGACAAGAATATTGCCCTCTTGTTTATTTTTCTTGGTCTATTCTTTGGTTGATGCCCTCTGTCCCATTGTTCATTTCATTCACGTCATTTTTCCACCGCAGAATTTGTGGGTTTTATTTTATGATTTCCGTGTCTTTGTTGAATTTGCTGTTTGGTCCATGTAATGTTTTCTTGACTTTATTGAACTGTCTTTCTGTTTTTGTCTTGTGGTTCACGGAGTGTGTTTTGTATTACCTGTTGGGTGAATTTTAGTTCTCCATGACTTTGGTTCAGTATTGGGATGTTACTATGATCTTCGGTGATGGCAGAGATTGTGATTCTTTCTGACCTTTGGAGTGTTGTGTTCCCATTTTGTATTTGCCATCGCAGTCACCTCCTGCAACCTTGACCAGCTGCCCTCAGGTGAGAGATGCTTTGTGTTGTCCTGCGTGTGTTCTGTGGTTGTGGGAACTTGTGTGGATGCACCAGCTTGGTGCTTCTGGCTCCCTCTTGTGGCAGGATTCTCAGGTTGTGTGTCTGGTCCTCATCTTTCAGTGTATCTGGCCAGTTGATAAACTCTGTCTTTTTTTTTTTCTTTAATGTTCATTTTAAAAATAGGCCATGACTTTTACAGACACGGGCCCCTGCCCCCCATGCCGTCTCCAAGTCCAGCTGACCCCAGTGCAGTCTCAGGCCTCCTCCTTGCACTCTTGAGGGGTGAGATGCATCTTAGGGTCCTCAGGGGTCTCCAGAATGGAGCCTTGATGACAAGCGAGCTGCTGCTGCTCTGGCGGGGAGAGGACCCAGAGGGCTGCACGGAGCCCAGCAGGCAGGCACAGTCTGGGCTAAGTGCTGGACTGTGCATGGGCCTCTGGCCAGGCTTCGGGGAGAGGTGTTGAAAGCCCTGGGTTCTGAGCAGTTACTGCTGAAGCAGGGAGGAGGCGCGCGAGCTTGGACAGGTGGTCAGTGCTGGTGAAGCCCCTGGAGCAGACAGGGCCTGGGAAGCGCTTCTGTCCCTTGTGCATTTTGTGGCGACCAGCTGGTGCCCGTGCGCGAACTTCTTGTGGCAGCCAGGCGTGTGGCAGGCGCAGTGATGTGAGGCGCGCTGACTAGAAGGAGCTTTGGTGCAGCCCGGGAGGGGAGTGTGGTGGCTCTTGGAGGCAGCAGTGCAAGCATGGGACCCGGACCAGGTGCGGGAGGACTGGGACCAGAGGGATGGGGACAGAAGGGTGGCTCAGCGCTTCCCCAGGACTCCGGGGCAGGCCAGGTAGGTCAGCCAGGATCCTGGTGGCCAGAAGTAGTAGCGCAGCAGTGGCTTCTGGCTCTGGTGAGACACCCTGCGCACACCCGGGGCCCACGGTGGGGAACGAGCTCTGGGCCTGGTTGGCCGCAGTGCAAGTTACGTCCAGGGGCCCAGCCCTGAGCAGGTTGGGGCAAAGTAATCCACGCAGGTCACCGACCCCATCGGTCGGACACTGTGCGTGGCTGGGACTCAGTGAGGTGATGGACTCGCAGAAAGACAAGGGGATGGGCGAGACGGTGGTGGGCGGCTCTCCCGCCCTCAAGAAGGAAGAAGTGGAAGGGACTAGAATAGAAAGTGTATGAATGACCCATCGACGCAGACAACAGGGAGGGAATTGACTGTTGGTGTGAGGTTGGGGAGGGAGGGGTGTTGAAGGAGGTGGAGGAAGGCAAAGGGGGGAAATTGGGAGAACTGTAACACAATAATAATTTTAAAAGATTAAAAAAATAAAAAATGGAATAATGCAAAAAAATAAAAAGGAAGTAAGAGAGGAACATACACACCAGGAATTAGGCATGTACCAAAAATCAGGGCTTATGAAAAGAACAGTGTATTCTGGGAGCTGGTTTACAAACACACCACCTGGGCCTCATTTCACACACCTGTGGCATTTCTGGAGCTAACGCACCAAGTTCTTCATCTGCTACACAGAGAGGTCCTTGACGGGACCAGGCACTGGTTTTCATGATGGTTCTGGATTCATTTCTCCCAAACTAGTCTTTTAAAATGAAATTTATTGGGGGGCTATTAGTTCGTACAATGACATAGGTGTCCGCCCTGGCTGGTGTGGGTTGAGCACTGGCCTGTGAACCAAAGGGTCCCCTGCTCCATTCTTGGTCAGGACACACGGCTGGGTTTCAGGCCAGGTCCTAACAGATGGTGACAAATCTGTGTTTCTGTGGCACATCGATGTTTCTCTCCTCTCTCCTTTCTACTCTCTAAAAAAAATAATAAATGAAACCTCAAAAATCTTACAGAAGTTTCAAGCACACAATTCTAGGACACATTGTATACGGCGTTGCGTTCTTCCCATATCAAATCTCTTGTCACTGTACGTTTCACTCTCTACCCTCCTCTGTCTCACTCCGACCCCCTCCCTCTGGGGACCTCCACTCCATTGTCCGTGTCCATCCGTCCACACTACTCCTGGTATTTGTCCCTTCAACCAGTCGTTTAAAACAGATTGGTTGTCTAATTCGAAGACATGCACAATTAGTGAATGTGGTAAATGAAAGCAAGAAAAACGTCTTACAGGAACATGGACCAGAGATTGAGGGTGAGCCCAGAAGTGGAGAGGGGCCACTAAAGGAAAATCAACAGGGAGACACCACAGTTTACCTGTGGAGCAGCCTCTGCAGCACCAGCCCTGACCTCTCCCTGCACATGACCCACACCCACACCCTCCTCATTCTCAGCAGACACTCTCCCACGGGTGCCCACATTTTCTCTCAGAGCTTCTTGGGATCATCAGACTCTTCTCCAGGCTCTACCTCGCTGACTGGTGGGTTTGTTGTCTCCTGTGTTCACCCGCTGGCTGCATGGCGGGGTCTTCTCCGAACTGTGCCAAGCTTCAAACAGCAGCACTCCGAGAACCACGAGGATCAAGCCAGACACACCCAATCTGACGAGGTTCCCCACTGTGTAGTCTTGGGGTTGATAAGCTAGGAATTGTGGGTAAAGAGGTTACAGAAGTCAGGACAGATGAGATCACCCCAGTCCCCTGGGTGTCCACCAGGGCACCTGCATCTCATGGATCCGTTTTGATGCCCTGAGCACAGCCCATAACCGAGAATTTCCCCTACTCTGTACTCTTGGAATCTGAGTTGTTTTCCCATCATCCCAGAGGATCAGCTGCTCCAGGGGATTAGAATACTGATTATATGAGAGAAAGATGTAGGCTGGCTCTAATCTTTAATGGGCCTCTCAAACGAATGGTACCCAACTCAATTCCCCAAGGTGAGCATCTCTGGGGTCTGGTCTTGCATTGCTTTGGAAAGCCCAGATGCACACAGGGGACTTCAATTGGTCCTGAAGGGGAGGACATGAAGGAGTGATGGCTGGATGTACGTTTTCACTGCTCCACCCCAGCTAACTGCTTGTGTCCCTGACTTGCGAACATAATTTCCATGTCAGGTTCTTCTTTGTATGAGTCTTTGTTTTTTAAGAAATAAATAATTGAATATGTGTAAGACAGGCATTTTTTTTGGTATGGAGAATTACCAAAATTAACTTAATCTCTAAGTATTCATTCAGTTTGTAATGTAATAGGAAGCAAAAAGATAAATGAAAAAATAAAACCTTTAGATGCACACCTGCATGAAAGTACAGATCTCTATAGATCACAGACAGGCTCTGATGCTGTGACACAGGAAACACAGGGAACTCTGGGAGAGGGAAGGGGGCACAGACAGGAGTTGTGATGGGAGGTGTTTTGGAGGATGACCTGACCCAGCTGACCACCTGGTGTCATGGAAAGGGAGCAGAAATCCTGCCATCCTCCCACACCCACGTAATGACAGTGGTCCCCCATGGAGACAAGATGGGCTCATAGTGAGCTCCTGTTTACTCTCCCACAGGAATTCACTGGCATCAAACTTCTAAACTGATTGAGCTTTTTCACATCCTGGATTGGATTGTGCTTTGATAGATGGGAGAACCGAGTCCCAGATGCAGGTAGGATTTTCTCACTGGGATTCACTTCAAGGTGCTGAGCCACCTCCACTTGGTTTAGACTGTCAGAGGATGCCCATCACCCTGACTCACAATGAGAGGCCCCCTAGACTCTGTCTCCTACGTGGGATTATTCCACAGGTACCAGGGCTTACTCAGGGGCTTAGAATCAGCAGCACAGACAGAGGCAGGAGTGACTACTGCTCTTTTGTCCCCACCTGAGCTGGGCATCTTCCCCTTCATGGGTTTCCTCCCCACTGATCACATGGGGCCCAGTGACCTCCCTGCTGCTTGAGACAAGAGGCTCCTTTCTTATGTCGCTGCCTTATCCCCAGGACTGTAGGAAACAAGGCCTCCTGGAACTATTTGATGTGTTGGATATAAAGGGAGAAAGTGGCAGAAGCCTGGTGGCGTCTGTGTCTCCTCTAGGCTAAGACGACTCTGCTACCCAACAGACATGAAGCTTGTCCGTGTGGAGGAGGGTCTGCAGACACCAGCTGCTGCATGACACAGGAACCAGGGGAGGCTGTGGGTGTACCTGCCTCCTCATGTCTCCTACAGTCCAATAGATTCCCCCAAATGTTGGCCCTTCACACACTGCAGTCTCCTCCCTGCACACATCAGCACTGGATGAATCTCAGGTGGGGTGAGGCATGGAGATGGTGCGGGACTTCCTGTCTTCTCCATCTGTTTAGAAAGAGAAGGGACTCATCTCTGGTCAGGTGGGGTTCCCCCTATTGATGACTTCATTGTTTTGCCATCCTTCCCATCCCAGCCCAGAGCTGCCCTGGGACAGAGTCTGCTCCCTCAATGGACATGGGGTGGGAGTCCCTCACCTGAGACCAGAAGTTCCAGGGGGTCACTGGGCTGTGACAGCAGGAAGGGGGAGGAGCTGTGTGAGCTGTAGCACCTGTAGATCCCGTGGTGGCCTGAGGTCACAGGGCTGATGGTGAAGTTGGCCTGAGAGGGGGCAGGTGTGTCCTGCAGATGAAGCTGCTGGGGAGGATCCAGGGACCCCTCCCTGTGCAGGTGGAAGGTATCAGCCCTGACCTCAGATCCACACTGCAGGGTTACAGTCGATTTCCAAGGCACCGAGGGCCCTGGCAGAGCCAGGAGGGAAGGTTTCCAGGACATTCCTGGGGAGAGGAGGGCTGTGATGTGCTGGAGGTCACATCTCCCCCCATGCCCTTGTCCCTGAGATTAGGGACTGTGTCCTCCTCCTTCCCCAGCTACAGTCTATGATCCCTCTCAGCTCCTCTCAGTCCCTCTGAGTGGCTGTCTTTTATCTTCATGCCCCTCACTCCCTTTTTCTCCTTCCCTCCCCTAGACCTCAGCCCCTTTCAGCCTCTAGTCTAAGACCCTGACTTGGACCCCATCACCAACATGGTGACCCCGGGCCAGAGCCCTGAGAAGGCAGTCAGGACAGGGGATGGGGCAAGGCTCTTCACCTATGACAAGGATGTCCAGGGGGGCGCTGGGGGCCGACCACGCATAGGAGAGGTTGTGTCCACTGTAGCACCTGTACCGGCCCCCATGGGTGTCATTCACAGGGCCCAGTGGGAAGTTGGGGCTCTGCTGACCATTGAGATGCAGGGGCGGTGTGGTACCCTCATCCTTGGTCAGAGCAAATCTGTCAAAACGGGGCTCCGAGTGACACTGGAGGGTCAGGCTGTCTCCAGGCAGCACCAGAAGGCCTGGCTGGGCTGAGAGGGAGGGCTCCCTGTACACACCTGGGGAGAAGGTCATTGTCACCCAGGGGACACCAACACCCACCACCCACTGGGGATGTGGGGAGAGCTCTGATATGCCCCTCTCTAAGCCTCCCTCCTGTGGCTGTTTCCCCAGTCAACCCCTGTCAATGATCCCCACGATCCCAAGGGCTTTACCAGATAAGGAGTTTACATCAGTTATTTGGGACACAGGAAAGAACTGAAGCCAAGTGTGGGCCACCTCACCTGTGACCTCAAGGTGCAGGGGGTCACTGGACTGTGACCACACATTGAGGGTGGAGTTGGAGGAACTATAGCATCTGTAAGTCCCCGCATGGGAGGAGCTCACAGGGCCCACAGGGAAGACAGCCTGCCACCTCCTCTCAGAGGATCTCCATTCTGATTCCTTGTGTTGGGGCGGCTCAGCCCCTCCCTCCTTCAGCAGGTGGAAAAGGCCCACGTGGTCTCTGAGCTGCACATGAGGGACACGTTCTCTCCTGAGGCCACCACAGGGCCTGGGTGGGCTGAGAGGGAGGGTGCACTGTGCTCTCCTGAGGGAGAAGGAGGATCTGAGTTAGAGGGGACCGTCACCCCACCTTCCCCAGGAGTAGGTTGTGAGGGGGGAGGCCCTCCTAAAGCCACACTGTGTCCCCTTCATCCTCTGAGGAGGAGCTCACAGTGGGGAGGGGACCCGGGTTCCCCCTTACCTGTCACCACCAGGAGCAGGGGCTCACTCAGCTCAGACAGCGTGTCCCCAGAGGCATAGGCACACTGGTACAGCCCTGTGTAGTGTGAGCTCATGGACTCAATGAGGAACCCGGTCTTAATTTTGGAGGCCTGTGGGTTCCTCATAATCAAGGGCTCAGAGCCCCTGTCTTTATACAGACGGTAGCCATCTGCCTTCAGAGACCCTTGACACCAGACAGTCACAGGGCTCCCTTTGCTGACCCTGGGGACTGGGTCAGCCCAGATGGAGAGTTTGGAGGGAACTCCTGGAAATGAATCAGACCTGCAGTGTCAGGAAGGTCCTTGTTCCCTCAGTTTCCTCTGCTGTCACTCCAAAACCTCTCCCACCCTGGTCACCATCAGCCCAGACTCACTGTGTGTCCCCCGGCTGCCCAGGGGTATCATTGTTCAGAAGCAGGAGGTCTGGGAGAGGACTCACCTGCCTGGATCTGGTCCCACCAGCCCTGAAAGAGCCCTGGAAGAGAGTCCCTGTGAGATTATTCATCACCCACACACCAAAGCTCCATGGGGCCTGGTCTGGGCCCTAAGAACTGGGGTCAGGCGTGGGGCTGATCCACATCTTCTCCCCCCAGAAGCTCTGTACCCACTGAAACTTCTCATTCCTGGGGTCTCTTGGAACCAGGACCTGGGAAATGATGGGATCCCACCCCTCATCTTTCCCCCGAAGCTCACCGAGGCAGAGAAGGACAGTGAGGGTCCGGCTCGTGGTGCTTCCTGCCACGGTCACCAGTGTGCAGATGACGTATAAAATTCACTGGCAACACAGAGTAACAAATGGGGTGTTACATGGTCTCAGCTCTGAGTGACAGGTCATGGGTTCCTCATCAGTGGCCTGGCAGGAAGGGAAGTGGCTCCTCCCTGAAAGATGGGCCAAAGGAGACAGCAAGCTCTGGACATATCAGCCTGACCTGAGTCTCAGCAGACCCCACACACTCTGCACCCACCTCATATGACGCCCAAATCCATAGGGTGACACCTGTCCCGGATCATGAGGGGAGAGGATGCTGGCAGGACTCAGGTGCATCCCAATTTCTGTTCAGATTCTGACTCTGCCTTTTCTAGAATGTTGTTTCCATGGGTAAATCACTTCCCTTTCCTGACTCTGCATGTGCCATTTTTCTTCCTCTTTCCCACTGGCCAGGCCATCAGGCAGCAATGTTCTGAGCAGCCACCCTGTGCAGTCACCATGCCAGGCCCTGGAGAGTCACTGCTGAAGCTGATGGATTCTTCCCCTGGACCCACAGGGCTCCAAGGAATGAAGACAGACATGCAGATATGTAGGCGGCAGACAGATCAGTTACAGTCTGGTGATACCGCCCACGTGGGGAGAAGGAACAAGACAGCGAGGTGCAATAACAGGTGGACGTCATGCAACCTGGGTGCTGGCTGTGAGGGCGTCCTTCTCGGGGATGGGCTGACCCAAGGCATGAGCAGGGTGATCAGTGCAGAGACCATGGGCAGGGGGGCGTCCCAGACCAGAAAGAGCTCAGACTGTTCTGAGAAGTGGCCGCATTCAGGTGAACAGTGTGGCCTGGTCACAGAAGACCAGGAGCTCCGTGCAGATATTTTGGATTTTATGTTGGAGTCAGTGGGAAAAATTTTAAGTCACATGGGTACGAACAGATTTGTTTTAAAAAGACTACCCCTATGGGAAGATGACATGCCAGCAATGTCTACTGATAATGAACTCTATCAGGAATAAAACTCCAACATTCACCTGGCCCATGGATGACATGGCAATCAGTATTTTAAGCCATTCACACAAACCTATAATGCTCTCTGCACTTACACGTGACTGGGATGAGACAGGACGTCTCTCTGTCCTGTCTCAATCTTGGAAACCAGGTGACTCGGTTCAGAGTGGCTGAGGAAGCAGCAGAGGAAAGCACAGGATTTTTAAGTAGCTCAGTGGATCAGTTCTGAGGCTCTCTGGGAACTGGTGGAGGGCAGAGCAGGCAGGCTCAGCCCAGGTGGGTTGGGGGAAGAGTCCTCAGGAGGTGGAGAGAGGAGGGAACTGGAGGAAGGCATGGGGCCTGCATTGCAGGTGCAGGAAGGAGGGTAAAGTGAGGACAAGACATGTTGAGTGTTGTGATGGATGGGGGACATTGTTCAGAGGGGCTCAGTGGGGTGTAATGGAGTGGAGTCGATGACCGGCTGGGAAGTGGGAGAGTGGGAAAGGAAGGCTGTTGCACCCTCTGCTTGGTGCCTGGAAGAGTCAGTGTGGCCAGCACCATGAGGAGAACTCTAGGGGAGAGGGCGGTGTGGGGAGGTGCTGGGGAGAATGGTGATCCTTTCTCAGAAGAAAGTGTGGCTCTACTTGGACTATGGATTTTCTTTCCCCTAACAGTTCCCTTCACTGACTTCCTGTCTGTGTCAGTCAGCACCAGCCTTTCCTTCATCACCCCCTTCAAACCTCCTGGTCATTTCTGCCTCCTCAGGGCCCCTCCTCCCCCAAGCAGAGCTCTTCCTCTCACACTGGGAACTGCCTCTGCAGCACCAGGTCAGAGCCCCTGTGGAGGGCAGCCAGGTTTTTCAATGAAAAGAGACAGACTCAGGGACCTGGGAGGCAGTTTATGTCCCTGAACTGGGAGCAAAATGAGAACGATATCAGTGAAGAATCACCACATTGGAAGAAATAGGTAGCCGACCTTGTCATACATTTGTTGAAAGCCATAAATTTACTTTCCTAAGGAACTCACCTGTGAATCTTTGAAAACCAAGGCCACATGCATCAGGAGCATCATCAGACTAGTCAAGGAAAATCAAAACCACCCAGACAGAAATGGCACATCACACATGGAGGAACCATGATTGGATTGACTGCAGATTTCCCATCAGAGACCATCATGGTCAGAAGAGTTTCAAGTCCTCAGGGGTGAGATAGTTCAGTTGGGATCCTTCAGGATATATTCTTCACGAAAAGGAGTGAAATAGAGGAACACTGACCATAAGACCTTATTAGAAGAGAGAAGTTTGTCAGGCAGACAGGAGATAATTGTAAAGGGATCCTTGGAAATTCAAGAATTAAAGAAGAACAAGCATATCTAAGTAAATAGCTAAGTAAATGTAATAGCATATTTTTCTCCTCTTAACTTTAAAAAAAACAGGCATGGCTGCTGACAGCAGAAATGGCACGTCATCTGGTGGGGTGTGTGATGAGTGTGGATGTACAGATACAACAGCAGCGTGAGGCAGTGGGCGAAGGAGAACTGCACAGCTGTGCGGCTTCTTCATTGGCCTTGCAGAGGTTCGACATAACTTCCTGTGTGCAGAATCTGTGAAATTAGGTGTGTATGTTATAATACAACACTCACTTAAAAGGCAACATACAGAAACTTGTAGTTAGAATTCCAGAATATAAATTAGGATGGATAGTAAAAAACCATCCAAAACCACAAAGAGGGAAGTAAGGGGCAACCTGAAGCGCCAGCAGCAGATGTGACACGCAGAAGCGAACAATGAAATGGGAAAGCTGAAGCATCCTACGTTACACTGAATGTAAACGGGGAAAGCACAAGGAAACGGCAGATTTTAGGACTGGATTAAAATACTGGGTTCCTTTACTCCAGCATATATTACTTAATGCATGGGGTTATTTCTTTTTTAAATACACTTTATTGATTATGCTATTACAGTTGTCTCGTTTCCCCCCCTTTATTCCCCTCTGCCCTGCACACCCCCTCCCACCTACATTCCCCCCCTATAGTTCATGTCCATAGTTCATACATATAAATTCTTTGGCTTCTACATTTCCTATACTATTCTTAACCTCCCCCTGTCTATTTTCTACCTACCATTTATGCTACTTATTCTCTGTACCTTTCCCCCCTCTCTCTCCCTCCCACTTCCCCGCTGATAACCCTCCATGTGATCTTCATTCCCGTGGTTGTGCTCCTGTTCTAGTTGTTTGCTTAGTTTGGTTTTTTAGGTTCAGTTGTTGATAGTTGTGAGTTTGTTGTCATTTTGCTGTTCATAGTTTTGATCTTTTTCTCAGACAAGTTCCTTCAACATTTCATATAATAAGGGCTTGGTGATGATGAACATCTTTAACTTGGCTTAATCTGGGAAGCACTTTTTCTGCCCTTCCATGCTAAATGATAGTTTCTCTGGATAGAGCAATCTTGGATGAAGGTCCTTGCCTTTCATGACTTGGAATACTTCTTTCCAGCCCCCTTCTTGCCTGTAAGGTTTCTCTTGAGTGTAATGGGCACTCCTCTGTATGTAACTGTCTCCTTTTCTCTTGCTGGTTTTAAGATTCTCTCCTTCTCCTTAATCTTGGCTAATGTAATTACGATGTGCCTTGGTGTGTGTGTCCTTGGGTCCAACTTCTTTGGGACTCTCTGAGCTTCCTGGACTTCCTGGAAGTCTATTTCCTTTGCCAGATTGGGGAAGTTCTCCTTCATATTTTTTTGTTCAAATACATTTTCAATTTCTTGTTCTTCCTCTTCTCCTTCTGGCATCCCTATGATTGGAATGTTGGAACGTTGAAAGATGTCCTGGAGGTTCCTAAGGCTCTCCTCGTTGTTTTGAATTCTTGTTTATTCATTCTGTTCTGGATGAATGTTTCTTTCGTCCTTCTGCTCCAAATTGCTTACTTGAGTCCCGACTTCCTTCCTGTCACTGTTGGTTCTCTGTACATTTTCCTTTATTTCACTTAGCATGGCCTTCATTTTTTCCTCTAATTTGTGGTGATATTCAACCAATTCTGTGAGCTTCCTGATTACCAGTGTTTTGAACTGTGCATCTGATAGGTTGCCTATCTCTTTGTTGCTTAGTTGTACGTTTTGTGGAGCTTTGATCTGTTCTTTCATTTAGGGCCATTTTTTTTTTGTCTTTGTCCACCTGTTAGGTAGTAAGGGGTGGAGCCTTAGGTGTTCACCAGGGCGGGGCAACCCATGTATCTGCTTTGTGACACTGTATGTGGGGGAGGGGTCCAAGAGGGAACAGTGCTGCTTGCTCTGCTCTCTGCTGGTTTTCAGTCACTTCCCCTGGTGCCCACAATCAAATTGGGCCCTTCTGATACTGATTCCTGGGTGGGTGGGTTTCTGTATGTTCTCAGACCCTGTGGGGTCTCTGCAATGAAGTCTCCTGTGAGGCTAGGGTTTCTCCCGCTGCTCCCTCACTCGCCCCCGCCCAAGTGTTTTCAGTCAGAGGCTTTGAGGCTTTATTTCCCTGTACTGGAATCCTGGGTTGCACAGTCTATCCAGCTCCCCAGGTGTTCCCCCCGGTTTATCTGCTCGGGAATGTGGGGCCTTCCAGTCCACCAACTGCCACCTTGGGGTGAGACAGACACCCAGCTTTCTGTCTCTGCCCCTCCTACTGGTCTGGATGAATATTTCTTCTTTAACTCCTTGGTTGTTGGACTTCCATACAGTATGATTTTCTGTCAATTCTGGTTGTTTTTTGTTTTTAAATTTGTTGTTGTCCTTCTTTTGGTTGTGCAAGGAGGCACAATGTGTCTACCTATACCTCCGTCTTGGCCAGAAGTCATGGGCTTCTTTCTGGAGTTTTGATTCTGTTCCATTGGTCTACATGTCTTTTTTTCCAAGTACCATGCTGTTTTAGTTGTTATAGCCCCGTAGCTAAATTTGATATCAGGCGGTGTGATGCCTTTAGCTCTGTTCTTCTGTTTCAAGATTGCTTTGGCTATTGGTGGCCTTTAGTGGTTTTGTATGAATTTTGTTATTGCCCTTTCTATTTCTATGAAAAGTGTATTTGAAATTTTTACAGGTTTTGCATTGAATTTGTAGATTGGGCAGTATACACATTTTAAGGATTTCTTGCTAACTCTAAATACAGGATATATTTCCATGTATTTGTGTCTTTTCTATTTCTTTTACCAAAGTCTTAGAGATTTCAATGTCCAGACCTTTAATTTCCTTGGTCATCATCTCTTATTTTTGTTGCTATTGTAAATGCGATTCCTTCATTTCTCTTCCTGATCTTTCATATTTTGCATATAGACATGCCGCTGATTCCTGAGTGGTCGTTTTGTACGCTGCAACATTACTGAATTTGTTTTTTATTTGTAACCATTCTTTGGTGGAATGTTAGTGGTTTTTAATATATAAGACATATCACCCGCACACAGTTTTCTTTCTTTCTTTCCATTCTGGATCCCTTTGTCTCTTTTCCTTGTCTGATGGCCCTGCCTAAGGCGGTTGGTACGTGTTGCACAGGAGTGGGGAGAGTGGGCTTCCTTGTCTTGTCGCTGATCTCAGAAGAGAAACTCTCAGCTTTTCTCTGTTGAGTCTGATGTTAACTGTGGGCTTCCACATGGGACCTTCATTTTGCTGAGGTGTGATCATCCCATCCCCAAATAGTTGACAGTGATTATTGTGAAATGTGTATTATGAAAGAATGGTGTATTTTCTCCAATGCTTTCTCTGCATCTATTCAAACAAGCATATGTTTTATATCATTTAATTTATTATCGCATGAAACCTTTTATTGATTTGCCCAGGTTGAAACCTTTTTGCCAATTTTCAGGACCCTGTGTTAAATCCCATTTGATCATGGTGTATAAAAGTTTTAATGTGCTCTTGAATTCGTCATGCTAATGTTCATTGAGAAATTTTGTGTCTATATTCAAGGAGAATATTGGCTTCTGTTTGTTTTTTTTTTTTTCCTTGATGTATTCAAGGTGCTGTGGGTCCCGGGCTTGTAATTAGTTAGGGTGATAGCCAGGGTGGCTGGGAGGGAGCTTGGACCAGGGGTTCGCTGCTGGCAAAGTGCTTGGAGCACAGAGGGCAGGAGAAGCGCTGCTGGGGTCTGTGTATCCAGGTCGTGGCCAGCACCTCGTTGCTGTGTGCGAGCTTGTACTTGCAGGCGGACGTGACTCAGGCAGGGGGCGCTCACCTGTGTGCGTTCCCAGGGCGAGGTGAGGGGCTAGGACTGAACTACCTTTGCTGCAGCCAGGAAGAGAGTGAGGTGGCTCTTGGTAGTGGCGGAGCAGGCATAGGACCAGAATGAGGTGCAGGAAAAAAGAGACCAGGGGAACTTAGTCAGGGAGGACAGCGCTGTGCTTCCCAGATGCCGCAGCCCACCACGCAGGTTGGCCAGGATCCTGGCGGCCAGCAGTGGTAGTGTGGCTGTGACTTCTGGCCCGGGACAGAGGCCCTATGAACACCCAGGTCCTTGGTGGGCCCTCGCATGGGCTCGGCTGGCTGCAGCAAACCCTGTGCCCTCATGGATGGCCCTGAGGACATCAGGGCGAAGTAACCCACACAGGTCACCGCCACGGACCAATCTTAAAAGGTGGTTGGCTGGGACTCAGGGAGCCTGATAAGGTAGGAGGAAGTCAGGGGGTAGAACAGAGAGGGTGGTGGGTAGCCTTCAGCGCCCTCAAGGAGCATGTACACCCAGGAATTAGGCAAATGACACACACAAATTAGTGCTTCTAAAAAAACGCTGTTTTCTGGGAGCTGCTTTACAAACACACGCCTGACCGTCATGTCACACGCCTGTGTGCTCTTGCAGACTCAGGGCCTTTCTGGAGGAACCAACACCAAGCCCATCATCTGATACACACAGCAGTCCTTCCCTGGACCAGGCAGTGATTTTCACGATGGTTTTGGAAATTTGACCCAAACTAGTCTTTTAAAATAAATGTATTGGGGTGATGTTAGTTCATGACATTACATAGGTGTGAGGTGTGGTGGGTGTGGCTCGGTGGGTTGAGTTCTGTGCTGTGAACCAAAGGGTCCCCTGCTCCATTCTTGGTCAGGGCCCAGGGCTGGGTGAAGAGCCAGGTCCCCTGCTGAGGGTGGTTGACGTGTCAGAGGCAGTAAACCTGTGTTTCTCTGGCACATGGATGTTTCTCTCTCTCATCTCCCTCCCGACCTCTCTCTAAAAACATATAACAAGAAAACTTAAAGGTATTACAGAGGTTTGAGATACACAAATATGTGATACATCGTCTTTATATGGCATTGTGTTCACCTTCCAAAATCAAGTCTCTCATGAGCATATATTTCTCTCCCTTGCCCCTCCTCTGTCTCACTCCAACCCCTTCCCTATGGGGACCACCACCCTGTTGTCCGTGTCCATCAGTCCACACTATTCCTGGTATTTATCCCTTTAATCAGTCATTTAAGCAGATTTGTTGTCTGACCCCAAGATGCACGCAATCAGTGAATGCAAAAAATAAAAGTGAGAAAAATATCTAACATGAAAGTAGACCAGAATTTGAGGGTGAGCCCAGATGTGGATCTGAACCTGTGATGTGGCTGGATCCTCTTTTTTTGAGAAAAGAGAGGCCATTCAAGGAAAATCGACAGAGCAGTGAAGTGAGACACCACAGTTTACCTGTGGAGGAGCCTCTGCAGCACCAGCCCCAACCTCTCCCTGCACATGACCCACACCCACACCCTCCTCATTCTCAGCAGACACTCTCCCACGGGTGCCCACATTTTCTCCCAGAGCTTCTCGGGATCATCAGACTGTTCTCCAGGCTCTACCTCGCTGACTGGTGGGTTTGTTGGCTCCTGTGTTCACCCGCTTGCTGCATGGTGGGGTCTTCTCCGACTGTGCCAAGCTTCAAACAGCAGCACCCCGAGGACCACCAGGATCAAGCCAGACACACCCAAGCGGATGAGGTTTCCCACTGTGTAGTCTTGGGGTTGATAAGATAGGAATTGTTGGTAAAGAGGTCACAGAAGTCAGGACAGATCAGATCACCCCAGTCCCCTACATGTCCACCAGGGCACCTGCATCTCATGGACTGGTTTTGATGCCCTGAGCACAGCCCATAACTGAGAATTTCCCCTACTCTGTACTCTTGGAATCTGAGTTGTTTTCCCATCATCCCAGAGGATCAGCTGCTCCAGAGGAAAATAAAACTGATAGGATATGAGAGAAGAGATGTAGGCTAGCTTAGGTCATCTCTTCTCTAATCTTCAATGGGCCTCTCAAACGAATGGTACCCAACCCAAATCCCCGAGGTGAGCATCTCTGGGGTCTGGTCTTGCATTGCTTTGGAAAGCCCAGATGCACACGGGGGACCTCAATTTGTCCCGAATGTCAGGACATGAAGGAGTGACGGCCGGATGTACATTTTCACTGCTCCACCTCAGCTAGCTGCTTATGTCCCTGACTTGGGAACATAATTTCCACGTCAGGTTCCTTTCTTCCTTCTATCAGTCTTTCTTTTCTAAAAAATAAATAATTGACTATGTACAACACAGGCATTTTGGGTATTGAGAATTACCAAAATTAACTTCTAATTAGCTTCTAAATGATCATTCAGTTTGTAATCTAATAGGAAGATTGCTAAGAAAGTAGCAAAAAGATAAATGAAAAAATAAAATCTTTAGGTGCACACCTGCATGAAAGTACAGATCTCTATAGATCACAGACAGGCTCTGATGACTCGACAAATGAAATAGCAGGAAACACAGGGAACTCTGGGAGGGGGAAGGGGGCACAGACAGGAGTTGTGATGGGAGGTGTTTTGCAGGATGACCTGACCCAGCTGACCACCTGGTGCTGACAGAAACGCAGCAGAAATCCTGCCGTCCTCCCACCCCCACGTGCTGACAGTGGTCCCCCATAGAGAAAGGACAAGCTCACAGTGGGTTTATGTTCTTTCTCCCACAGGAATTCACTGGCATCAAAGTTGTAAACTGATTGAGCTTTTTCAAATCCTGGACTGGAGTCTGCTTTGATAGATGGGAGAACTGAGTCCCAGATACAGGAAGCTTGTGCTCCCTGTGCTGTCCTCGTGCTGCCCCCAGGTGGACACCAGCTCTGAGCTCTGGGCTCCTCATCAGCAGGGGCCTGTCCTGTCTCACCTGGAGCTGAGGGTCCTTCTCATTACCTGCCCCCAGCACAGCAGGGACACAGGAGGGGCAGGGCTGTGCAGTGAACCCTGATGCCCCCTTCAAATGGTCGGGCTGGGCTGGGGCTCTGCCTTCCCAAGCTCTGTGAGGCTCCTTCTGGCACATAATGTCACCACAGGCCAGTGAGCAGAAGGGAACCAGGGGTGAGCAGACATGAACCCGACTTTCAGAGAAGAGAATGGATTCTGGGCCCCACCGAGGAGCAGCAGAGCCGGGACCTGGACCCGGTCTGACTCCAGCCCATGTTCCCTCCTCTGAGCTGAGCACCCGAAATGAGGGAAAGGACTTATGTTCCCAGACCTTGCTCTACCTGTCCCTTCCTGTACAGTGTCACCATCCATGCTACAAAGGGGTCAGTCCCTATAACATCATGTTCTCAGTGGCTTCCCTATGAGGCCCCTCTCCCAGGAGGGCAGAGCCAGAACTGAAAGAAATCTAAGCTCTGGGCCACGATTCTCTCCTTTTACCCTTGGAGACACTGAGGCACAGAGAAGGGAAGGACATGTCCAAGTCAGAGCCCCCAGAGGTGCCTGAACTTGCACAAGACTCAGTCCCTCCTCCCTCTGGACACACCCAGCACCTCCCCACACACACCCTCACTTATTGATCTGTGGGCCTACATTGTACTGGAGGATGCTCCATCCTTGGAGCCTGCTAGAAATTAAGGATGGGGGTGAGTAGTAGAGGCTGCCTTCATTCCACTTGAGCCTGGCTGCCTGGGGGCTCCCTGTACACACCTGGGGAGAATGGTCATTGTCACCCAGAGGACACATACATCTACCACCCACATGTCCCTCCCTAAGTCTCCTCCCTGTTGTTCTGTCCCCAGTAAACCAGTGTCACTGATCCCCAGAAACTTTAGGGCTTTATCAGGCACAAGGTTTACATCAGTTATTTGGGGCACAGGAAAGAATTGAAGCCAAGTGTCGGCCACCTCACCTGTGACGTCAAGGTGCAGGGGGTCACTGGACTGTGACCACACATTGGGGGTGGAGCTGGAGGAACCATAGCATCTGTAGGTCCCCCCGTGGGAGGAGCTCACAGGGCCCACAGGGAAGACAGCCTGCCACCTCCTCTCAGAGGATCTCCATTCTGATTTCCTGTGTTGGGGTGGCTCAGCTCCTCCTTCCTTCAGCAGGTGGAAAGTGTCCCATGTGGACTGTGAGTTGCATAAGAGGGACACGATCCCTCCTGAGGCCACCACCAGGCCTGGGTGGGCTGAGAGGGAGGGTGCGCTGTGCTCTCCTGAGGGAGAAGGAGGATCTGAGTTAGAGGGGACCATCACCCCACCTTCCCCAGGAGTGGGTTGTGAGGGGTGAGGTCCCCCTAAAGCCACACTCTGTCCCCTTCATCTTCTGAGGAGGAGCCCGCAGTGGAGAGGAGACCTGGGTGCCCCCTTACCTGTCACCGCCAGGAGCAGGGGCTCACTCAGCTGGGACAGCGAGCCCCCAGTGCTGTATGCACACTGGTACGGCCCTGCGTTCTGTGAGTTCATGGACTGAATGAGGAACCCAGTCTTCTCGATGGAGGCCTCTGGGATGCTCGTCATCCAGGGCTCAGAGTTCCTCTCTTTATACAGAATGTAGCCATCTGCCTGCAGAGACCCCTGACACCAGATGGTCACAGGACTCCCCTTGCTGATGATGGGGCCTGGGTCAGCCCAGATGGAGGGTTTGGGGGGAATTCCTGGAAAGGAATCAGATCTAAAGTGTCAGGGGTGTTCTTGTCCTTTTGCTGTCCCCAACTCTCACTCCAAGGGCCCCTCACCCTGGTCACCATCAGCCGAGACCCACTGTGTGCACCCCAGCTGCCAACGGACATCATTGTGCTGAAGCAGGAAATCTGGGGGAGGACTCACCTGCCTGGACCTGGTCCCACCAGCCTCGACACAGCCCTGGAAGAGAGTTCCTGTGAGATTATCCTTCACCCACACACAGTAGCTCCAGCCTGGTCTGGGCTTCTGAGTGCTGGAGTCAGACCTGGAGCTGAGCCATCTCTTCTCCCACCAGAAGTAGTGTCCCCACTTAGACTCCTCAATCTGGGGGTCTTTTGGGACTAGGATCTTGGGCACGACAGGATCCCATCCCTCTTCTTTCCCCCAAAGCTCACCGAGGCAGAGAAGGACAGTGAGGGTCTGGCTCGTGGTGCTTCCTGCCATGGTCAGCAGTGTACAGACGATGTATAAAATTCACTGGCAACAGAGTGACAAATGGGGTGTTAACATGGTCTCAGCTCTGAGTGGCAGGTCATGGGTTCCTCATCAGGAGCCTGGCAGGAAGGGAAGTGGCCCCTCCCTGAAAGATGGACCCAAGGAGACAGGAAGTTCTGGACATTTCAGCCTGATCTGAGTCTCCGCAGACCCCACATATGCTCTGCACCACCTCATGTGACACCCAAATCCAGAGGTTGACACCTATTCCGGATCATGAGGGCAGAGGATGCTGGCAGGACTCAGGAGCAGCCCAATATCTGTTCAGATTCTGATTCTGCCTTTTCTTGAACTTTGTGTCCTTGGGTAAGTCACTTCCCTTTCCTGAGACTCTCCACGTGCCATTTTTCTTCCTCTTTCTCACTGGCCAGCCCATCAGGCAGCATATATTGAGCAATTGCCCTGGGCGGTCACCGTGCCAGGCCCTGGAGAGTCACTGCTGAAGCTGATGGATTCTTTCCCTGGACCCACAGGGCTCCGAGGAATGAAGACAGACATGCAGATATGTAGGTGGCAGACATATCAGTTTCAGTCTGGTGACACTGCCCATGTCGGGAGAAGGAACAAGGCAGCGAGGTGCAATAACAGGTGGACGTCATGCAACCTGGGTGCTGGCTGTGAGGGCGTCCTTCTCAGGGATGGGCTGACCCAAGGCATGAGCAGGGTGATCAGTGCAGAGACCATGGGCAGGCGACGTCCTTGACCAGAAAGAGCTCGGACTGTTCTCTGAAGTGGCCACCATCAGGTAAAGGTTGCATCCTGGGAACACAGGGCCTGGAGCACCGTGCAGATAGTTTGGGTTTCATGTTGGAGCCAGTGGGCTGAACAGATTTATGTTTTAGAAAGGCTGCCCCTATGTGATAACATCGTGCCAGCAGGCACTATTGAGAATGAACTCTGTCAGGAATAAAACTCCACCATTCACTGGGCCATGGATGGCGTGTTGACCAGTATTTTAAGTCATTCACACAAACCCATAATGCTCTCTGCACTTGCAGTTGACTGGGATGAGACAGGATGTCTCTCTGTCATGTCCCGGTCTTGGGAAGGAGGTGACTTGGTTCAGAATGGCTGAGGGAGCAGCAGAAGAAAGCACAGGATTTTTAAATAGCTCAGTTTCTGTGTGTGGTTTGGGGTGAAGGGAGTGTGGTTAATGGGGTTAATTTGTTTGTGGAGGGTGAGTCATGTTTGCTGAAACTGGTGAGTTTAGCTCCAGCCTCATCTCTCATAGCCTTGAATGTCAGGTGGCGCAAAGTGGATCCGTTTGGAGCAGGCAGGTTCAGACCAGGTGTGTTGGAGAAAGAGTCCTGAGGAGGTGGAGAGAGGCGTGAACTGGAGGAAGGTGTGGGGCCTGCATTGGAGGTGCAGGAAGGAGGCTGATGTGATGACAAGACAATTGGTCTTGTGATGGATCCGGGACATTGTTCAGAGGGGCTCAGTGGGAAATAGTGGAGTGGAGTCGATGACTGACTGGGAAGTTCCAGAGTGGGAAAGGAAGGCTATTGCACCTTCTTCTAGGTGTATGGAGGCACCAGTGGGGCTGTCACTGGGAGGATGACCCAAGAGGAGAGGGTGGTATGGGGAGGTGCTGTGGAGATGGGTTGCTGTTTGTCAGAAGAAAGTATGGCCATGCTGGGACCCTGGATTTTTTTTTTACCCAAACAGTTCCCTTAGCTGACTATTGCTTGTACAGGTCAGTACCAGCCTTTCCTTCATAGCTGCCCTTGAAACCTCTGGGTCATTTCTGCCTCCTCAGGGCCCCTCCTCCCCTGAGTAGAGCTCTTGCTCTCACACTGGGAACTCCCTCTGCAGGACTGGGAAAGGGCCCCGGGGGAGGCCATCCAGGCTTTTAAATGAAAAGAGACAGTCTCAGAGATCTGTGAGGCCGTTTATGTTCCTGAACTAGGAGCCAAATGAGAACGATAGCAATGAAGAATCACCACGTTGGAAGAAATAGGTAGCTGACCTTGCTCTAAATTTCTTGAAATCCATGAATTTACCCGTCCAAGGAACTGAGCTATACATCTTTGAAAACCAAGCCCACCCACATCAGGAGCATCATCAAACTAGTCAAGGAAAATCGAAACCCCCCAGACAGAAATGGCACATCACACATAGAGGGACCATGATTGGATTGACTGCAGATTTCCCATCAGAAACCATCAAAGTCAGAAGAGTTTAAGGTCCTGAGACGGGAGAAAAGTTCACCTGGAATTTTTCTAGATATATTTTTCAGGAATGGAAGTGAAATATAGGAAAACTGACCATAAGACCTGATTAAAAAGAGAGAAGTTCGTCAGGCAGACAAGAGATAAATCAAAAAGGACACTTGAAAATTCAAGATTCAAAGGAGAACAATCATATCTAAGTAAATTGCTAAGTAAGTGTAATAGCGGTTTTTCTCATCTTAAGTTTTAAAAAACAGGCATGGCTGTTGAAGGCAGAAATGGGCCCGTCATCTGGTGGGGTGTGTGATGTGTGTGGATGTACAACAGATCACAGCGGCTGCGTAAGGCAGTGGGCGTAAAGGGAAGTGCACAGTTGTGCGGCTTCTTCACTGACCTTGAAGAGGTTCAATATTACCTCTGTGTGGAGTCAGTGAAATTAGATGTGCATGATATGATACAGCAGTCACTTAACAACAGCAAAGCATTATGAGAATTCCAGTGGATAAGTTAGGATGGATACTAAAAAGACATCCACAAACACAAAGAGGGCAGTCAAAGGAAACCTGAAGTGCCAGCAGCAGATGTGACACGCAGAAGCGAACAATGAAATGGGAAAGCTCAAGCATCCTACGTTACACTGAATGTAAACGGGGAAAGCACAAGGACACGGCAGTTTTTACAACTGGAGTAAAATACTGGGTTCCTTTACTCTAGTATATTGTATTAATGCATGGGTTTATTCCTTTTTTAAGATAGATTTTATTGATTATGCTATTACAGTTGTGTCATTACCCCCTCCCCTTTATTCCCCTCTGCCCTGCGTCCCCCTCCCACCCACATTCCCCCCTGTTTAGTTCATGTCTATGGTTCGTACATATAACTTCTCTGGCTTCACCATTTCCTATACTATTCTTAACCTCCCCCTGTCTACTTTCTCCCTACCATTTATTCGACTTATTCCCTGTACCTTTTCCCCCTCTCTCTCCCTCCCACTGCTCCACTGATAACCCTCCATGTGATCTCCATTTCTGAGGTTCTGTTCCTGTACTAGTTGTTTGCTTAGTTTTAATTTTAATTTAATTTAATTTTTTAGGCTCAGTTGTTAATAGCTGTGAGCTTGTTGTCATTTTACTGTTCATATTCTTTTTGATCTTCTTTTTCTTAGATAAGTCCCTTTAACATTTCATATAAGGGCTGGCTGATGATGAACCCCTTTAACTTGACCTTATCTAGGAAGTACTTTATCTGCCCTTCTATTCTGAATGATAGCTTTGCTGGATAGAGTCATCTTGGCCTCCTTTCCAGCCTCTTCTTGCCTGCAAGTTTTCTTTCGAAAAATCAGCTTATAATCTTATGGGGACTCCTTTGTAGGTAAGTGTCTCCTTTTCCCTTGCTGGTTTTAAGATTCTCTCCTTATCTTTAATCTTGGCTAAGGTAATTATGATGGGCCTTTGTATGTTCCTCCTGGGGTCCAACTTCCTTGGGACTCTCTGAGCTTCCTGGACTTCCTGAAAGTCTATCTCCTTTGCTGAAGTTCTCCGTCATTATTTGTTGAAATAAGTTTTCAATTTTTTGTTCTTCCTCTTCTCCTTCTGGCACTCCTGTGATTTTGGATGTTGTATTGTTTAAAGTTGTCTTAGAGGTTCCTAAGCCTCACCTCATTCTTTGGAATTCTTGTTTCTTCATTCTGTTCTGGGTGAATGTTTCTTTCTTCCATCTGCTCCAAACCGTTGATTTGAGTCCTGGCTTCCTTCCTGTCACTGTTGGTTCCCTGTACATTTTCCTTTATTTCACTTTTCATTGCCTTCATTTTTTTCCTGTAATTTGCAACCATATTCAACCAATTCTGTGAGCATCCTGATTACCAGTGTTTTGAACTGTGCATCTGATAGGTTGTTTATCTCTTCATCACTTTTTTATTTTTTCTGGCGCTTTGATCTGTTCTTTCATTTGGGCCAATTTTTTTTTGATGTTTGTTTCTTCATGCCTGTTAGGTGGTAAGGGGCAGAGCCCTAGGCGTTCACCAGGGCGGGGCAACCCACGTCTCTGTGTTTTGATACTGTATGTGGTGGGGGGCAGGTGGTGGTCCAAGGAGGAACAGTGCCACTTTCTCTGCTTTCTGCAGGTTTTCCGTCACTTCCTCTGCTACTCACAATGAAATTAGGCCCTTTGCTTGCTGATTCCTGGGTGGGTGGGTTTTTGTACATTTTAGGACCCTGTGGGTCTCTCCAATGAACTGTGCTGTGAGGCTGGGAATTTCTCCAGCTCCACCTCACCCCAATGTGTGTTTTCAGTCAGAGGCTTTGAGGCTTTATTTCTCCATACTGGTACCCTGGGTTGCTTGGTCTATCTTGCTCCCCATGTGTTCCCCCCAAATTATCTGCATGTGAATATGGGACCATCCAGTGCACAAGCTGCTGCCTCATGGGGTCCACCAACTGCTGCCTTGCCTGCCTGCCCCCTTCCTCCAGTGGCAGCTGTGCCCTGAGT
The DNA here is from genome assembly GCF_022682495.2 of Desmodus rotundus. Classification (NCBI taxonomy): domain Eukaryota; kingdom Metazoa; phylum Chordata; class Mammalia; order Chiroptera; family Phyllostomidae; genus Desmodus; species Desmodus rotundus. The sequence goes on from NC_071398.1 coordinate 48,821,140, forward strand.
CCTCTCCACCAGGCTGTCCACCTCCACCTCTCCTTCCCATCTGGATGAATGTTTCTTCTTTAACTCTGGTTGTTGGACTTCCATATAGTTCGATTTTCTGTCAGTTCTCTTGTTTTGTTTCTGTTAAATTTGTTGTTGTCTTTTTTTTGGTTGTGCAAGGAGGAACAGTGTGTCTACGTGCGTCTCCAACGTGGACAGAAGTGATGGGTTTATATCTGGAGTTTTGATTCTGTTCCATTGGTCTGTATGTCTTTCTTTGCAATTTCTGTGCTGTTTTAGTTACTATAGCTCTGCAGCATAATTGGATATGAAGCAGTGTGATGCCTTTAGCTCTGTTCTTCTTTTTCAAGATTTCTTTGACTATTGGGTGTCCTTAGTGGTTTAATATGAATTTTATTATTTCTGTTTTCTGTTTTATTGCCTTTTCTGTTTCTGTGAAAGTGCTTTTGAAATTTTGATAGGGACTGCACTGAATTTGTAGTTTGTGTAGTATGCACATTTTAAGGATTTCTTGCGAACTGTAAACACAGCATATATTTCCATTTATTTGGGTCTTTTCAATTTCTTTTACCAGAGTCTTAGAGTTTTCAATGTCCAGACATTCTACCTCCTCGGTCATAGTCTCTTGTGTTTGATGCTGTTGTAAGTGGGGTTACTTTCTTTCTTTCCTTTTGTGATCTCTCATATTTTGCATACAGAGATGCCACTGAGTCCTGAATGGTCATTTTGTATACTGCCACTTTACTGGATTTGTTTTTTAGATTTAACCATTCTTTGGTGGAGTTTTTATGGGTTTTTATGTATGAGGTTGTATTATCCGCATATAGTTTTATTTCTTTCTTTCCAGTCTGGATCCCTTTGTCTCTTTTCCCTGTCTGACCGCCCTTCTAAGGCGGTTGGCATGGGTTGCACAGGAGTGGGGAGAGTGGGCTTCCTTGTGCTGTCGCTGATCTCAGAAGAGAAACTCTCAGCTTTTCTCTGTTGAGTCTGATGTTAACTGTGGGCTTCCACACGGACCTTCATTTTGCTGAGGTGTGATCATTCCATCCCCAAGTTGTTGACAGTGTTTATTTTTTTTTTATTTTTATTTTTTATGCATTCATGGTTTATTCTTTTTTTTTTTTTTAATTTTTTTTATTGTTATGCAATTACAGTTGTATGCCTTTTCTCCCCATCCCTCTACCCCACCCCAGGTGAACCCACCTCCCTCCCCCCTCTCCACCCTCCCCCTTGGTTTTGTCCATGTGTCCTTTATAGTAGTTCCTGTAATACCCTCTTCCCACTATCCCCGCCCCCACCCCCCACCCCCGCCCTGGCTATTGTTAGATTGTTCTTAACTTCAATGTCTCTGGTTATATTTTGTTTGCTTTTTTCTTCTATTGCTTATGTTCCAGTTAAAGGTGAGATCATATGGTACTTGTCCCTCACTTCCTGGCTTATTTCACTTAGCATAATGCTCTCCAGTTTCATCCATGCTGTTGCAAAGGGTATAAGCTCCTTCTTTCTCTCTGCTGCGTAGAATTCCATTGTGTAAATATACCATAGTTTTTGGATCCACTCGTTTGCTGATGGGCACTTCGGTTGCTTCCAGTACTTGGCTATTGTAAATTGTGCTGCTATGAACATTGGGGTGCACAGATTCTTTTGGATTGGTGTTTCAGTGTTCTTAGGGTATAATCCCAGCAGCGGAATTACTGGGTCAAAGGGCAGTTCCATTTTTAGTTTTCTGAGGAAATTCCATATTGTTTTCCACAGTGGCCTCACCAGTCTGCATTCCCACCAACAGTGCACAAGGGTTCCCTTTTCTCCACATCCTCTCCAACATTTGTTTGTGGATTTGTTTATGTTGGCCATTCTGACTGGTGTGAGATGATACCTCATTGTGATTTTAATTTGCATCTCTCTGATGGCTAGTGATGCTGAGCATCTTTTCATATGTCTCTGGGCCCTCTGTATGTCTTCCTTGGAGAAGTGTCTGTTCAAGTCCTTTGCCCATTTTTTAATTGGGTTGTTTGTCTTCCTGGAGTGGAGTCGAGTGAGTTCTTTATATATTTTGGAGATCAGGCCCTTGTCTGAGGTATCGTTGGCAAATATGTTTTCCCATACTGTTGGTACTCTTTGTAATTTGGTGCTGTTTTCTTTAGCCATGCAGAAGCTTTTTATTTTGATGAGGTCCCATTTGTTTATTCTTTCCTTTATGTCCCTTGCTTTAGGGGATGTGTCTGTGAGGATGTTGCTGCGTGGAATGTCTGAGATTTTCCTGCCAATGTTTTCCTCAAGGACTTTTATGGTGTTACGGCTTATATTTAAGTCTTTTATCCATCTTGAGTTTATTTTCGTGTATGGCGTAAGTTGGTGATCGAGTTTCATTTTTTTGCACGTAGCTGTCCAGATCTCCCAACACCATCTGTTGAAGAGGCTGTTTTTGCTCCATTTTATGCTCCTGCCTCCTTTGTCAAATATTAATTGATCGTATAGACTTGAGTTTATTTCTGGGCTCTCTATTCTGTTCCATTGGTCTATGTGCCTGTTTTTATGCCAGTACCAGGCTGTTTTGATTACAGTGGCCTTGTAATACAGTTTGATATCAGGTATTGTGATCCCTCCTGCTTTGTTTTTCTTTCTCAAAATTGCTGCAGCTATTCGAGGTCGTTTATGGTTCCATATGAATTTCTGCAATGTTTGTTCTATATCTGTGAAATATGTCATGGGTACTCTAATAGGGATTGCATTGAATCTATAAATTGCTTTGGGTAGTATGGCCATTTTGATAATGTTGATTCTTCCAATCCATGAACATGGTACATGCTTCCATTTGTTTGTATCTTCCTTAATTTCTTTCTTCAGTGTTGTGTAGTTTTCTGAGTACAGGTCTTTTACCTCCTTGGTTAGGTTTATTCCTAGGTACTTTATTTTTCTTGTTGCTATATCGAATGGGATTTTTTTCCTGATTTCTGTTTCTGCAGTTTCGTTGCTGGTGTACAGGAATGCCTTTGATTTCTGGGTATTGACTCTGTATCCAGCTGTTTTGCCAAATTCATTTATTAGGTCGAGTAGTTTTTGAGTGGAGTCTATAGGGTTTTCCATGTACACTATCATGTCGTCTGCAAACAGTGACAGTTTCATTTCCTCCTTTCCAATTTGGATGCCTTTTATTGCTTTTTCTTGTCTGATTGCTGTGGCTAGGACTTCCAATACTATGTTGAATAGGAGTGGTGAGAGAGGGCATCCTTGTCTAGTTCCTGATCTTAGTGGGAAAGCTCTAAGTTTTTGTCCATTGAGTGTGATGTTGGCTGTAGGTCTCTCATATATGGCCTTAATTATGTTGAGGACTGCTCCCTTTATTCCCACTTTGCTGAGTGTTTTTATCAGAAATGGGTGCTGTATCTTATCAAATGCTTTTTCCGCATCTATTGATATGATCATGTGATTTTTGTCTTTGCTGTTGTTGATGTGATGTATTATGTTTATTGATTTGCGAATATTGTACCATCCTTGCATCCCTGGGATGAATCCCACTTGGTCATGGTGGATGATCTTTTTAATATATTGCTGGATGCGGTTTGCTAATATTTTGTTGAGAATTTTAGCGTCTATGTTCATCAGCGATATTGGCCTGAAGTTTTCTTTCTTCGTTGTGTCTTTATCTGGTTTTGGGATTAGGATGATGTTGGCTTCATAAAAAGAGTTTGGGAGTCTTCCATCAGTTTGGATTTTTTCGAATAGTCTGTGAAGGATAGGGGTTAGTTCTTCCTTAAATGCTTTGTAGAAATCTCCTGTGAAACCATCTGGTCCAGGGCTTTTGTGTGATGGGAGTTTCTTGATGACTGCTTCAATTTCCTTTGCTGATATTGGTCTGTTCAGGTTTTCTGCTTCTTCTTCATTCAGTTTTGGAAGGTTATATTTTTCTAGAAATGTGTCCATTTCATCTAGGTTTTCAAATTTCTTAGCATACAGGTCTTCATAGTAATTTCTTACGATCCTTTGTATTTCTGTGGTATCAGTTGTAATCTCTCCACTTTCATTTCTAATTCTGTTTATTTGGATCCTCTCTCTTTTTTTCTTGATGAGCCTACTTAAAGGCTTGTCGATTTTGTTTATCTTTTCAAAGAACCAGCTCCTGGATTCATTGATCCTTACAATTGTGCTTTTAGTCTCTATGTCATTTAGTTCTGCTCTGATCTTGGTTATTTCCTTCCTTCTGCTTGCTCTGGGCTGTCTTTGTTGTTGTTCCTCCAGTTCTTGTAGGCGTAGGGTTAGGTTGTTTGTGTGAACTGTTTCTAACTTCTTAAGGTAGGCCTGTATTGCTATGAACTTCCCTCTCAGGACTGCCTTTGCTGTGTCCCATAGGTTTTGGGTTGTTGTGAGTTCGTTTTCATTTGTTTCCAGGAAGTTTTTTATTTCTTCCCTAATCTCGTTCTTGACCCATTCATTGTTTAATAGCATGCTATTCAGTCTCCATGCTTTTGAGTGTTTTGGGTTTTTACCCTTGGCGTTGGTTTCTAGTTTCAGACCCTTGTGGTCAGAGAAGATGCTTGATATGATTTCAATTTTCTTGAATTTGTTGAGGCTTGCTTTGTGTCCTATCATGTGGTCTATCTTTGAAAAAGTTCCATGGACACTTGAAAAGAACGTGTATTTTGCTTCTTTGGGATGAAAAGCTCTGTATATATCAGTTAAGTCCATTTCCTCTAAGGTATTGTTAAGTGACACAATATCTTTGTTGATCTTTTGTTTGGAAGACCTGTCCATTTTTGATAGTGGGGTGTTAAAATCCCCTACTATAATTGTGTTGCTGTCAATATCTTTCTTGAAATCCTCCAATATTTTCTTTATGTATTTGGGTGCTCCTATGTTGGGTGCATATATATTTACAATGTTTATGTCTTCTTGGTGGATTCTTCCTTTGAGTATTATGAAGTGACCTTCTGGGTCTCTCTTTATGGCCCTTCTTTGGAAGTCTATTTTGTCTGATATGAGTATTGCTACCCCTGCTTTTTTTTCCTGTCCGTTTGCTTGGAAAATTTGTTTCCAGCCCTTCACTTTCAGTCTGTGTAAGTCTTTTGTCCTGAGATGGGTTTCTTGTAGGCAGCATATGTGTGGGTCATGTTTTCTTATCCATTCAGCTGTTCTATGTCTTTTGATTGGAGCATTTAATCCATTTACATTTAAGGTTATTATCGATAGGTAGTTATTCATTGCCATTATTTCCTACCTGTGTTCCTCTGTCTTTCTCTTTTCCTTCCTTTCCTTAAAGCAGTCCCTTTAGCATCTCTTGCAGAGCTGGTTTGGTGGAGCTGTATTCTTTTAGACTTCTTTTGTCTGGGAAGCTCTTTATTTGGTCTTCTATCTTGATTGAGAGCCTTGCTGGGTAAAGTAGTCTTGGTTGGAGGCCTCTGGTTCTCATTACTTGGAATATTTTTTGCCATTCTCTTCTGGCTTGGAGCGTTTCCATTGAGAAGTCAGTTGCTAACCTTATTGGGGCTCCCTTGTATGTTACTTCCTTTTTCTCCCTTGCTGCCTTTAAGATCCTCTCTTTGTCTTGGAAATTTGCCATTTTAATTATGATGTGTCTTGCAGTGGGTCTCTTTGGGTTCCTCTTGCTTGGGACTCTCTGTGTTTCCTGGATTTGGGTGACTTTTTCTCTCCTCAGATTAGGGAAATTTTCCATCATTACTTTTTCAAACAGGTTTTCTATCCCTTGCTCTTCTTCTTCTCCTTCTGGTATTCCTATTATACGGATATTGTTACGTTTCATGTTGTCCTGCATTTCCCTTATTGCCTCTTCATTCTTTCTGAGCCTCTTTTCCTTTTCTTGCTCCTTCTGGGTGTTTTTTTCTACTTTATCCTCCAGCTCGCTGATCCGATCCTCTGCTTCATCAAGTCTGCTTTTAATTCCTTCTACTGTGTTCTTCAATTCAGAAATTGTATTCTTCATTTCCGCTTGGCTCTTGTTGATATTTTCTATTTCCTTTTTCATGTTGATATAGTTTGCAGTGAGTTCATTGTAGTTTCCTTGTAGTTTCTGGTAGTTCTCTTTGAGCTCAGAGAGCTCAGTGAGTTTCCTGATGACCATTGCTTTGAACTCAGTATCTGATAGTTGACTTGCCTCTTTTTCGGTTAGTATTCTTTCTGAGACTTCCTCCTTTCCTTTCATTTGGGAATTGTTTCTTTGTCTTCCCATTGTTTGTGAGGTTCTTCTTGTTGGCCTCTGCGTCTTAAATTGCTTTGTTCTGACTCCCTGGATTTATGATATGAACTTCTATGGTAGAATGCCAATGGGATTCGGTGGTGCTGTCTCCTTACTCTCCTGTGCTCACTGGTCTTGAGCTGACGTTTATGTGTTTAACACGGTCTATCTCTAGTCTTTTCAGCACTCCAGGTTTTGTTGTCTCACCTGTGGGAAAAAGAGAAAGGGGGGGCGAAAGAAAAGAAAAAAAAAACACACACACACACACACAAAACAAACCAAAAGAAAGATGGGAAGGAGGGAAAAAGGAAATAGGAAAGGAGGAAAGGAAGGAAGGAGGGAAGAATAAAGAAAGATCGGAGGCAAGATAAGAAGGAATTTTAGCAAAAATTAAAACATAGAAATAGATAAAAGAAGGCAGGAAGAAGACATAAAAATGGTAAAGGATGGGAGGAAGAAGGAATGAAAAAAAAGAAAAAAAGAGAGAGGAAGAAGGAATTCAGGGGGAAAGGAAAAAAAAAAGAAAAAGGATAAAAAAAAAAAAACAAAAAACCTTCTGTTGGCTTTAAACCGGTCAGGTTATTTCTGCTGGTGTCCTGTCTGTGCAACGGGAGGGGGTGTTTGGAAGGATTGGTTTCACTTTTCTCTCTTCCTGGGTCACACTCTTCGCTGTTTTGTAAGTGTGGTCCCTGGCAGTCAATCAGTCCGTTGTTCAGCCAATCCAGCTGCTTTGGCTTGTGACGCGTGCGCGCGCAGCAGGGGAATCCAGCCGCTTTGGGTCTGTGACGTTATTTTGTGCCCTGAGCGCGCAGCCCGCGGACCAATAGAGCCGCCAGGGCTTGGAACGCTGGCGCGCAGGTGGCGGATTCAGCCGCCTTGGGGTTAGGACACTTGCCAGCAGCTTTGTATTTAGAAAACTGGCACCCAGCCGGCCCTGTGCTTGGTGAGCGCGCGCAGCCCGCTGAGCCACAGGCTCTGTGCTTGGGGGCCCGATCCAGCCGCCCTGGGCTTGAGTCTCTCGGGCGGGCGGGGCCGCCCTGGGACTGAATCACGCGGCACTCGGTTCCGAGGTTTTGGGCCTGTGGGTAGAGCAGCTAGACTCTGGTCCAAATTATCTCGGAGGTTTCAGGTGTGGGCGCCCCTCCGGGGTTTCAAGTGTGGGTCCCGTTCGCTAATCTGCTCGCGCGCGCGACCGGACCTCAGGTGAGCGTAGCAGTCCAGGGGTGGAGGGGGAGGGGCGCCAGGGGCCTCGGCTGCTACCGAGAGTTCTCTAATTAGCCCCTGAGTGTCTCTATTTTCTTTTTCTTTTTGAGAAATTCCTCCTTTTCAAGCCCCCCTGGTCTAATCAAGCACCTGGCTGCTCACAGCGCAGCCTGGCCCTCTCCCAAGACTCCTGCAGGAGCCCCTGCGCCAGGGCTGGCGCTTCTGCCGCCCTTGTACCGCGCGGTCCTGGGTCCCGTGGACCTTATTGTCCTTGAGCACTCTTCTTACCGTCAGATCTTTCAGTGTCCTCTATCTTTGGTCTCTGATCTTCGTATATGCTGGAATACTGTTGGCTGTTCGCTCTGCTCCTCAGATCAGCTAGGTATTTCCCTGGCGTTGAGGGGAAGTGGACTCCGCTCCCACCTATGTTGCCGCCATCTTCCCCCCAAAAAACGACAGTGTTTATTATGAAAAGTTTATTTTGAATGATTGGTGCATTTTCTCCAAGGTCGTAAGTGCATCTATTCAAGCAAGCGTATGTTTTATATCATTTACTTTATTATTGCAGTGAAAACTTTTATTGGTTTCACATGTTAAAGTGTTTTTGACAATTTTCAGGACTCTGCATTAAATCCCATTTGATCATGGTGTATAACACTTTTAATGTGCTCTTGAATTCCTTATGGTAATATTTGTTGAGAAATTTTGCATCTATATTCAACGAGAACGTTGGCTTCAGTTTTTTCTTTTTTATGATCTATTCAAGGTGCGGTGGGTCCTGGGCTTGTAATCAGTTCCGGCAGAAGCCAGGGTGGCTGCGAGGGAGCTTGGACCAGGCGGGATGCTGGTGAAGCGCTTGGAGCAGAGAGGGCAGGGGAAGAGCTTCTGCCGCCCGTGCATTGGTTGGTGAAAGGCACCTCGTCGCAGTGAGCGAGCTTGTAGTCTCAGTGAGACATATCGCAGGCACGGGGTGCTCACCTGTGTGTGTTCCCATGGCCAGGTGAGGGGCACGGACTTGGAGGCTCTTTGGCACAGCCCGGGAAGGGAGTGCGGTGGCTCTTGGCAGCAGCGACCCAGGCACAGTACCAGAACGAGGTGCAGGTAGAAAGGGACCCTGGTGGCGGGGATGGGAGACAGGCAGGGCATCTCCTCCAGAACCCGGGTCCCTCCACGCAGGATCTTGGAGGCCAGCAGAGGTGTTGCGGCCGTGCCTTCGGGTCCAGACAAGACACGCTGCCAACACCCAGGCCCTTGGCAGGCCCTCGCTCTGGGCAGGTCAGCGCCGTGGGCTGTGTCCCCGTGGAGGTGGCCCTGAGCCCGCTGTGGCGAAGTCATCCAGGCAGGCCATTGCAGTGGGCCGGTCTGAAAAGGCGTGTGGTTGGCTGGGCCTCGGGGAGGCTGATGGCGAAGGAGGAAGATGGGGCACAGGAGAGGGAGTGGTGGCGGCTCTCAGCACCCTCCAGCAGCATTTACACCCAGGAATGAGGCAAATGCCAGAAACCAGGGCTTTTGGAAAAAACGGTGTTTTCCGGGAGCTGGTTTACAAACACACTGCCGGACCGTCATTTCACACACCAGTGTGCTCTTTCAGACTCACAGCGTTTCTGGAGGAACCAGCACCAAGTACATTCCCTGGTACACAGAGGAGTAGTTGATGGGACCAGGCAGCGTTTTTCACGATGGTTTTGGATATATTTGATCCAAAGTAGTCTTTTAAAATAAATTTATTGGGGTGATATTAGCTAAGGCCTGGCTGGCGTGGCTCAGTGGGTTGAGCACCGGCCTGAGAACCAGAGGGTCCCCTGCTCCATTCTTGCTCAGGGCACACGACCGGGTTTCAGGCCAGGTCCCCGGCTGAGAGTAGTTAGTGGCGTGTCAGAGGCAATAAATCTGGGTATCTCTGGCACGTATATGTTCCTCTCCCTCTCTCCATCTCTTCCCCTCTCTAAAAAAAGCATTACAGAAGTTTCAAGCACAAAATTCTATGACACATCATCTGTGTATGGCATTGTGTTCTTCCGAATTCAGATCTCTCGTCACCATAGATTTCACTCTCTCTACCCTCCTGAGTCTCACTCCGACCCCTTCCCTCTGGGGACCTCCACTCCGTTTTCCGTGTCCATCCGTCCACACTACTCCTGGTATTTATCCCTTTAATCAGTCATTTCAACAGATTGGTTGTCTAATTCGAAGACATGCACAATTAGTGAATGTGGTAAATGAAAGCGAGAAAAACATCTTACAGGAAAGTGGACCAGAGATTGAGGGTGAGCCCAGAAGTGGAGAGGGGCCACTAAAGGAAAATCAACTGGGCAGTGAAGTGAGACACCACAGTTTACCTGTGGAGGAGCCTCTGCAGCACCAGCCCCGACCTCTCCCTGCACATGACCCACACCCACACCCTCCTCATTCTCAGCAGACACTCTCCCACGGGTGCCCACATTTTCTCCCAGAGCTTCTCAGGATCATCAGACTCTTCTCCAGGCTCTACCTCGCTGACTGGTGGGTTTGTTGTCTCCTGTGTTCACCCACTTGCTGCATGGCGGGGTCTTCTCCGACTGTGCCAAGCTTCAAACAGCAGCACCCCGAGGACCACGAGGATCAAGCCAGACACACCCAAGCGGATGAGGTTCCCCACTGTGTAGTCTTGGGGTTCATAAGCTAGGAATTGTTGGTAAAGAGGTCACAGAAGTCAGGACAGATGAGATCACCCCAGTCCCCTGCGTGTCCACCAGGGTACCTGCATCTCATTGACTGGTTCTGATGCCCTGAGCACAGCCCATAACTGAGAATTTCCCCTACTCTCTACTCTTTGAATCTGAGTTGTTTTCCCATCATCCCAGAGGATCAGCTGCTCCAGAGGAATAGAACACTGATAGGATATGAGAGAAAGATGTAAGGTGGCTTAGGTTATCTCTTTTCTAATCTTTAATGGGTCTCTCAAACTAATGGTACCCAATTCAATTCCCCAAGGTGAGCATCTGTGGGGTCTGGTCTTGCATTGCTTTGGAAAGCCAGATGCACACGGGGACCTCAATTTGTCCCGAATGTCAGGACATGAAGGAGTGACGGCTGGATCTCCCTTTTTATTGCTCCACCTCAACTAGCTCCTCATGTCCCTGACTCGGGAACATAATTTCCATGTCACGTTCCTTTCTTATTTCTATCAATCTTTTCTTGTTTAAAAAAATAAATAATTGGAGTTCCTGCCAAGATGGAAGCGTAGGTAGAAATCCCTCCTTTCCTCGTACAACCAGAAGGAGGAAAACAACCATCTAAACTCAATAAACAACCAGAAGTGCCAGAAAATCAAACTGCATGGAACTCCAACAACCAAGGAATTAAAGAAACAGTCAACAACACCACCCAGGCCGGTAGGACGGGTGGACGGAGAGCACCCCCAGCAAGGCAGTGGACCGTGCAGGCGGGTCTGGCTGAATGGGAAACTGAGACTCAGAGCTGACTGTGTGACTGTGGACTACGGTGGGGCTCGCTGTGGAGGGAGAAACTCCCAGTCTCATTTGAGGGTTCCTTGGAAAGTGGGGCTAGAGGCAAGCAGGCGAGTTGCATTGCTCCCTCACCGGCCCCTCCCCCACAGGCAGCACTGCACTGCATCAAGGAGGGTTGCCCTAACCTGGTGGATGCCCAGGCCCCGCCCACTTACAACCTGGTAGATGCACTCAGACAAAGAAATAGGGCAAATGAAAGAACACAGCAAAACTCTGGAAAGAGAGCTAAGTGATGAGGAGATAGCCAACCTATCTGATGGAGAGTTTAAAACCCTGGTAATCAAAATGCTCACACAATTGATTGAGCTTGGTCAAAAAATGAATTTATATGGTCCAAGTGGATGAGGGTTTGCAGACCCTGAATGGTGCAGGGACCAGGAGGTAGAGGAGGCTGTGGCTGTGCCTGCCTCTTCATGCCTCCTACAGTCCAATAGATTTCCCCCAAATGTTGGCCCTTCACACTGTTCAGTCTCCTCCCTACACACACCAGCACTGGATGGGCCCTCAGGTGGGGTGAGGCATAGAGAGAGAGGGGGACTCCTCATCTTCCCCATCTCTTTATGGGGTGGGATTCCCCCTATTGATGACCTCACTGTTTTCCAATCCCTCCCATCCCAGCCCAGAGTATTCCTGGGACAGAGTCTGCTCCCTCAATGGACATGAGGTGGGAGTCCCTCAGGAGCTCCAGGGGGTCACTGTGCTGTGACAGCAGGAAGGGGGAGGAGCTGTGTGAGCTGTAGCACCTGTAGGTCCCATTGTGGCTCCAGGTCACTGGGCTGATGGTGAAGTTGGCCTGAGAGGGGGCAGCTGTGTCCTGCAGATGAAGCTGCCAGGAATGATCAAGCGAATCCTCCTCGTGCAGGAGGAAGGTATCAGCCCTGAACTCAAATTGACACTGCAGGGTCACGTTCACTGCCCAGGACACCAAGGACCCCGGGTGGGCCAAGAGGGAGGGTTTCCTGTATGTTGCTGGGGAGAGGAGGGCTGTGGTGTGCAGAGAGCCGTCCTGCTGTCCCTGCCCTTAGCTCTGAGCTGAGGACCAAGTCCTTCCCCAGGGACGCTGACTGTGACTCTTCTCAGCTCCTCTCAGTGGGCATCCTTTATCTTCACACCACTCACTCCCCTTTCTCACTCCCTCTCCTACATTCCAGCCCCTCTCTGCCTCTACTCTAGGACCCTCACCTGGACCCCATCACCAACACAGTGACCCTGGGCCAGAGCCCTGAACAGACGGTCAGGACAGGGGCCAGGGCAGGGCTCCTCACCTGTGATCAGGATGTCCAGGGGGGTGCTGGGGGCCGACCACACATAGGAGAGGTTGTGTCCACTGTAGCACCTGTACCGGCCCTCGTGGGTGAGGCTCACAGGGCCCAGGGGGAAGTCGGGGCTGTGCTGCCCATGGAGGCGCTGGGGGTGTGTTGACCCCTCATCTTTGGTCAGAGTGAATCTGTCAAAGCCAGGCTCTGAGCGACACTGGAGGGTTAGGGTGTCTCCAAGCGACACCAGAGGGCCTGGCTGGGCTGAGAGGGAGGGCTCCCTGTACACACCTGGGGAGAAGGGTTGTTGTTACCCAGGGGACACACACCCACTGCCCACTGGGGCTTCAGGGAGAGCTCTCACATGTCCTTCCCTAAACCTCCTGCCTGTGGTTCTATCCCTAATAAATCCATGTCACCAGCCCCCACAGCACCCAGGGCTTCACTAGGCACAAGTTTTATATCAGATATTTGTAGCACAGGAAAGAATTGAAGCCAAGTGTAGGCCATCTCACCTGGTTTGACCTTGTGTGACCTGGCTTCACTTGGTGTGACCTCGAGGTGCAGAGGGTCACTGGGCTGTGACAACACATTAGGGTTGGAGCTGGAGGAACCATAGCATTTGTAGCCCCCTCCCCCGCATGGGAGGACTCACAGGGCCCAGGGGAAGACAGTCTGCCACCTCCCATCATAGGATCTCCCTTCCAATTTCCTGCGTTGGGGCAACTTAACCCCTCCCTCCTTCAGCAGGGAGAAAGGGCCCCTTGAGGAATGTGAGCTGCACAAGAGGGACATGTTCCCTCCTGAGGCCACCACCTGTCCTGAGTGGGCTGAGAGGGAGGGTGTGCTGTGCTCTCCTGAGGGAGAAGGAGGATCTGAGTTTAAGGCGACTGTCACCCCACCTTTCCCAGGTGTGGGCTGTGAGGGGGGAGGCCTTCCTAAAGCCTCACTCTCTTCCCTTCATCCTCTGAGGAGGAGCACACAGTGGGGAGGAGACCTGGGTTCCCCCTTACCTGTCACAACCAGGAACAGGGGCTCACTCCTCTCAGACAGCGAGCCCCCAGTGCTGTATGCACACCGGTACAGCCCTGCGTACTGTGAGCTCATGGACTGAATGAGGAACCCGGTCTTGTTGCTGGAGTCCTTTGAGATCTTCCTATCCACGGGCTGAGAGCCCCTGTCTCTATACAGAATGTAACCATTTGCCTGCAGAGACCCCTGACACCAGATGGTCACAGGGCTCCCCTTGCTGACGATGGGGCCTGGGTCAGCCCAGATGGAGGGTTTGGGGAGGACTCCTGGAAAGGAATCAGACATGCAAGATTAGGGGGCGTTCTTGCCTCCTCAATTTTCCCAGTTGTCACTTGAAGGCCCCTCAACACTGGTGTCCACCAGCCCAGACCCACTGTGTGTCCCCCAACTGCCCAGGGGTGTCATTCTACTGATGCAGAAAGCCTGGGGGAGGACTCACCTGCCTGAACCTGGTCCCATGGGCCCTGAAACAGCCCTGGAAGAGAGCCCTTGTGAGATTATCTTTCAACGCACATTGAGAAGCTCCAGGCCTGGTCTGGGCCCCTGAGTGCTGGGGTCAGACCTGGGCTGAGCCACTTCTCCTTCCCCTTGGAGTCCTGTCCCCATTGAGCCTTCCGATTCCTAGACCTGGGACAGGAGGGGACCCTTTCTTCTCTTTTCCCCAAAACTCACCAAGACAGAGAAGAGCAATGAAGGTGAGTATCATGACGTGTCTCCCAGGGTCCCCAGTGGGACAGTTGATGTATGAAGTCCACAGGGCCCAGCTGGACAGACAGACACTGGGTGTGACAAGATCCCAGCTCTGCGTGACAACTCACAGTTTCCTCTGCAGCCACAATCTGTGTTGCCTGAAGGGTGGTTGAGGAGACAGCAGGATCTGGGACCTTTCAGACCACATCTGAGACTCAGCAGACCCCACATGCACTGCCTCCGCCTCATGGGACACCCACGATGCGGTGACACATGTTCCAGAACACGAGTGTAGAGGATGCTGGGCAGGACTCAGGAGCAGCCCAATTTCTGTTCCAGTTCTGACTCTGCCTCTTCTGAAACCACTGTGACCGTGGGCAATTCACTTCCTTCTCCTGAGACAATGTAAATGCAAATTTTCTTCCGTCCTTTGTCAATGCCAGTATCTGGCCTATGTTTCCTGAGCAGGTGCCCTGTCCAGGCATGAGTTTCATTAGGGAAGGTGTCTGATTTCCCATGGGCACACCTGAGTTTTTTAGTGACATCAGACAGTGCCATTATTTAGGCAATGGATGAAGTGGGTGTCGTCTTGGTAAGTTTCAGAGAAGGAGAAAAGTGGAGCACAGAGACTCCATATAGGTGGATGTCATGGAGTGTGGGGACCTGCAGGTGAGGGAGGGACCAGGACACACTAGGGGTCAGCACAGGGGGGTGAGAGGACCCTCGACCAGGAAGAGGGTGATTATTCTAAGAGCTGTGAGTCCCCAGGCTGTGCTGTGCCCTGGTCACATGCAGCCTCTGCTCCCTGCAGGGACTCGTGGGTTTGATCTTTCAGGTAACAGAAATCTTTTCAGTAAAGGAATGTGAGCAGGTTGCTCCTTTGAGAAGATACAGCTCTGTGGGAATGAACTGTAGGAGTGAGGAAAGGATGATAAACTGTGATAAAACTCCAGCACTAATGTAACACAGAGCTAAGGAGCTGATCAGTACTCTCTGTGGTTTATGAGAATTTCTCATGAAACCCAAACAGAAATCTCATAACACAAATACATTTGAAGTTGAGTGAAAGGAGGCGGGAACATTTCCTTGTCATTATCTTGGTCTAGGAGGAGTGCAGAGAGCGTGCTCTGAGCAGATTGGCTCAGGGGGCGCCCCTGACAAGCACAGTGTAGCCATGACCCAGGTGTGTGAGTCTGGGGAGGGGAGGTGGGCGCTGGGAAGGGTCTGGTTTGTAGGGAGGAGCTGGCTCTGCTTGGGATGCAGTTTAGCTCAGCCTGATCTCCAACAACATGGATCATAGGGTGGGGCTCCTTGGCTGTGCTGGAGCGAGGTGGAGGCCTGTGCAAAGGCTTTGTACAGGGAGGGTCTGTGACAGATAAGTTCAGGTGCATTAGAGTAAACCCCTCAGCTGGGAGTTGGGGTCCACAGGAGGCCAGAGAGGGGGCTGATGTGGTTGCACCCGCACAATGTCCTGGGTCTTCATCTGACTGTGACTGTGGAGTGGATCTGGGTCATAGAAAGAGAGGCTCAGGGTCAGAGCTGTGGGTGTGGTCATCATGTGGGGGGAAGAGCTGAGGGCACTTCTGGGCTCGCCTGGGTGGCCTGGGCAGCCAGTGGGGCTGTCTCCAGTCAACCACCCACTGAGGGGCACGTGGTAGGGAGAGGATTACAGCACTGTCACCTGACCCACAGAGGGAACCACCCGCCCTCCTGGCCAAGTGTGTGGTTTTGTTTCTTCCTCCCACTTCCTCTCTCTGACTTCCTCATTTCTATGAGTAGGAGACCTTCTCTCCATCTCTCCCATCCAGGCCTCTGAGGCGTGTCTTCCTGCTCATCCATCCCCAAGCACTGGGCAGAACAGTAGTTACAGACAATTCACAGGTTTTAAGCTAAGACAAGGGGACACATTATTGACAGTCTGTTGTGAGCCAGTCACTTCCACTCTCCCTTTTCCCTCTGTGCAGACAAGGGTGGAAGCTCAGCTCTCCTGGGTGTTGTGAGGATCAGCAGAGCCTGAGACATGAAGAGGCTCCAGCTGTGTCATTTCTGGGGCCTCATTAAGACACGGGCATGAGAGACTTGTGGGAGGAAGGGCTACTTGGCAACTGCATGCGTGTACCCCAAGCCCTCAGGGGGCATCAGAAGCTGCAGGGCATCCTTGGTGAATGGCAGGTGAGCCCAGACTTAGGAAACAGGAAGGATGCTGCTCGTCCTGATTCTGGACTCACCACACTCAGGAGTGAGGGTGGGAATCCCCCCCAGGGGCTGAGCCTGAGCACTGGGCGCTGAGGGCATCTGGCACCTGGTGGGAGTCCCGCCACCCATGAATCTGCCCGGGGACATGAGGCCACTTCTAAGGAAAAGGGATCCAGAGGGAACCATGGCAGCTGACTTGCAATTCTTTTTAATGAGATACTTTACTGAAACATAGAATTGAGCCTTTTCAAATATAGAATTCACTAAAATCCAATATACACAGTGTCTAACCACAATTTTATCTGACTTTAATAAGAAATTTGTCCAACACCACACCCATATATATCACAAAGCTGTCAGTGTCCCATCTCTCCTCCTCATCAGCCCCTGACAAGTCCACCTGACTTCTGTGTCTGTGGGTGTCCTCATCCTGGACACTCCATACAAACGCAGTCACAGACAATGTGACCTTTTCTGTGTGGCTTCTGTCACTGAGCTGCAGAATGTTGACGTTCACCCACCAGGTAGCAGGTGTCAGTACTTTGCTTTATGGCTTGAAAACCCTCCCGGGTTATGAAGACACCACATTTTGTTTATGTGAGTGGGATCCAGCATGACGGGGTGTGTAGATGTGAACCCAACCAGCCACATGGGGCAGCCCCTCATGTCCCAGGGGTGAGAACAGAAGGACCGTCAAGGGGAGTCCATGAGGATGAGGAGGGACAGCCCCACAGTGGGATGGAGGAGGCCTCTTCACAGGAACATGGCTGACATTTCCTGTCCCCGAACCTTGCCTGTCACCTCTGCTCCCCTGGACAAATCAGCAGTTTCCCCACCTGTGATCCACAGTGTCTTTCACCACCTCCTGGGTCATCAGATGAGCTCATGGGTCCCCATCTCTGATTGGTGCCCTGTCCCCTCTGTGTTTACGTCCTGGCTGCTCCTGAGACCACCAGGACCAATCCAGCCACGCCCTTGTGGGAGAGATTCTCCACGGTGTAGTCTTGTGGGTGGAAGGTTAGGAAATATAGGCAGAAAGGTCACAGAGGTGACCAAAGTCACCCCAGGATCCAGGATGTCCACTCAGGAAACCTCCCTCCCTCTGGCAGGACCTGACCCTCTGCACCCAGCCCCACAACTGAGAGATTCTCCTGCTCCCCACTCCTGGGGTCTGACTTGTTCTGTGATGGGCTGAGGGTGTCGGCTGCCCCTGAGGATCTTGAGATGGGGGTGTGAGTGAGGAGTTAGGGAAACCCGAACCCTCCTCCTGGGGTCTGTGCTCTTGGATGCCCCACCTCTCAGGCTGTAACTTTCACAGGGTCGTGTCATGAGCCCCGACTCCACTCTGCCAGGTCCCTGTCTCCCCATTGGATCATCTTAGCCTGCCTGGGATCTCTGGGTTCAGAACTCGTTCTGAGTCACTTCCATAGGTGCTGTGCCCTGGGAGGTCAGGATGAGGGGTGAAACGGTCTCTATCCAGAAATAAGTAAGAGCTGTGTACTCTGTGCTTAGTGGGAGGCACAGAACTCATGTCTCATTCCTCTAAAGCTGAGAGACCCCAGGAATTCAACAGCTGGGGACCCAGGGTGCATGGGGGAGAGGCTGGTGTTAGGGGCTCCTGAGTGTCCCGTCCATGGAAACCCCCCTGGTCCCCTCATTTATTACTGCCTCAGACTCCCCAGAGACAGGGCCCTGGGCTGAGGAGCCCCAGAGCTGGCTGCTGGAGGGGGACCAAGCACAGCCTGCCTTTCTCTGTCTCCGGGGTTCCCTTTAAAGATACAGCCTGGCCTTCAGGGTCGTTGACCCTGGCTCACAGGCTGCCATCACTTGCTCTGGTTCACAGCCCATCGACATGACCTCAGTGACCATAGTCTCAGAGGACTGACCTGCCACAAGAGCACTTGTCACATCTTCAAAAAGGTCTGACGGGGAAGAATGTCTGGATGTCCCATGGTTGATGGGGGTTCCCGCGGGCTCTTCTGCTGTGTTCTCCTGCTTGGCTGCACCAGCAGGTGCAGGATCAGAGGAAGCTGTGGTGGGCGCTGGAGGGACAGGTGCAGGTGCAGGTGTGGGAGTGGGAGCTGAAGCAATGGCTGGGGCTGTGGGTGCTGCCTGCTGGGCGGGGCCTGTAGCTGGGCGGGGCCCGGGGTGGCCACGTTCTTGGTACCCTGGTGAGAAGGTGGTGGGGGTGGGGGTGTCACATTCACCCTGCTGGAGCGGCCCCTCCTCCACCCTCAAAATCTGGTTGAGGGGCCGGGCTGGCAAAAACGCACGGGTGTAGGGTGTGGCGAGGCTGTGGGCAAGCTCAGCTCCATAGTGACAGTGTTTGTCCCAGGCTCAGTTACAGGCAAAAAGAATTCAAGTTTTTATCGTTCAGCATCATTTCCTTTATAAAGCTTTTGAAAGGTGCTTTGATAAATGATACAAAATCTCTTTTATTTCTGAAGAGTTTCTCATTATAAATTTGTGCTGTATTTCAACAAAAGTTTTGCATCTGTTGATGTCTCTTTTTTTTGCTATTACTTTTAATGTTTGAATAATGTTTTAATGTATTACTGAATAATTTTTTAAAAATATGAAACCGACGTGCATTCCTGGAATGAGATACCTGCCTGGTGGGGAAGGATGGCACAGTTTATGCCGTGATGCATCTTGCTGAGATTGTGTTCAGGACTCTGCACTGATTCACGAGAGAGAGCTTCCTGTGAGGCTCCCTCCGTGTAGCTCCCTCGTTTGCTTTGGCCATCAAGTTACTTCTGGCCTGATAAACTGTGGTGGCAGATGTGCCTTCCTCCTTTCCTCTGAGGAGAGGCTTGTGTAAGGCTGTTGTGTGTATGTTCCTGTCTCTGTGCATGTCCACGTGTGTATTTCTGTGTTTCATACATGCATGAGTGCTGTGAAGCATTTGCCAGGGAAGCTTTTCAGACTCTGAGTTCATGTTGCAGGAACATCTTTAATTACAAGTTGAATGTAGTTAATACACAGGACAGCACAGTTTCACATTCCCCCCACACACGAGTGAAGTCACACGGCCCTTGTGCTGTGTGGTCTGACTTGTCCCACATAGCGTGACGCTCTCACGATGCATCCGTGGTGCTGCCCTGTCTGTATCTCATCTCTCTGTGGCTGCGTGACACTCCCTCGCACAGGTCACCACACCTGCAGCTCAGCACATGGGGAAGGACATGTAGATGGTCTCTCGTCTTCGCCTTTTTCTTCTCTGAGATGTTCATTCACGGTTGTAAATTTTCCAGTGTGTAGGATGGACGTGTGAGATTTACATTATCACTCATGGAAAACATTCTCTCCCTTCCATTTTTGTTCTAAATTGACACACTGATTCTGGAGAAGTTTGTTGCTTTGATTCCAAAGCGTAGGGGTATTACTTATCTGTGATTGCAGGATCAGGGGACTCCCAGAAGGTCCCAGAAGCTGCTGGGGGTCCATGTCAGGTCACCAGGCTGGCTGGGCCCATAGTGAGTGTTCTTTTGGCATCTCCTGTGCCTTCTGGGGTTCCTGCAAGCACCCCTAGAGTGTGGGAGCAGGGTCCTCCCTGGGCTAATGGACGGCCAGAGCAGCGTACACACTGCGTTCATCTGGGTGTTCCTCTGCTGGGGAGGAATGGGGTGCACTTGTCTCCCATCTGAGGGCCAAGTGTGTCAGCTGGGCGTAGGTCTCATCCTGGGGGTCACCAGATGCAGCAGCCTGGAGCAGGGGGACAGTGAGAGGGAGGAAACCTGTCTGGGGTTGGGTTGCCTGGGGTCTGGAGAAGACAGGACCCACCTGACTGTCCATCTGTCTGTCCTCATCTGCTTGTCTGCCCTTCGTGTCCAGCAATTCCTCTGACAGGGGGGAAGGAGAGGCGGCCATTCCTTTCCTGAGTCTTGATGTTGAGCTGGTCACCTGGACACACGTCACTCCCTGGGGGTCATCATGGGACCTGTTCTGCTGCAGAGAGACAGTGAGACAGAACCAGTGAATCCTTGTTCCCACAGTTGAAACCCTCCAGTCCAGTGTCCACATGGTGTCAGAGTGACAACTTAAACTTCAGATCAGAGGTCATGCTCCTGATGGAATCTGCAGGGACGCCCTGAGCCTTGGGTCTCCTGGTGCTTCTATGGGTCTGACTTGTAAGTTAATGCCCTGTCTCTTGCTCATGTGGCTCCAGCCAGAGGGCCCATCTGGCTGAAGCAGCAAGTCCTACCTCAGGACCTTTGCACCTGCTGTTTCCTCTCTTCTCCCCCCTCACCACACACCCCACCCCCTGCTCTTGCTTCATCCTCCTTCACAGCACTTGGCTCTGCAGGACGCCACCTGCCTGTTTGCAGGTGTCTCCCTCACCCACAGGTGAGATCAAGGGGTGTGGGGACAGGCTTCTCAGGGTGGCACCATGGCACCGACATGGAGCCGGTAACCAGTGAGCTCCCATCACAGCTGCTGCCTGAGTGAGTGAGGGGACCCTGGGACCTGTGGGTGTTCATTCATTCCTGCCTGCTCCTGAGACCTGGGTCTGCACAAGGTCAGACAGAGGATGAGGAGCCAGCACAGGAGACCATGCAGGAGGGGTCTTGAGGTCATAGGAAAGCAGGAGGAGTGAGTCACAGCAGGATGACCTGGTGCCCAGAAGGAAAGGTCAGTGTGGACGGTGCTGAGAACTAGGGTATGTGAGGAGAGGGAGTGACCACTGGAGTGAACTGGTTGACAGGAAGGTCCTTGGTGGGCTGGACAGGAGGAGGGGTCTTACCCAAGGGTCCAGCTCCATGCCCTCTCCAGGGTGTGGGTCCTTCATAGTAGCATCTGCAGGGGGAGAATGAGGTGTGTCTCCTGGCAGGATCCCTGAGATCTCAGGGCTGCAGACCCACCTGCTCCCAGTTGGGCCACTACCCCAGGGGTGAGATGAAGGTCCGGGTTGGGCACTGTAGATTTCAGTCCCTGTCACCCCTGACACCACGCTCTCCCAGACTGTCCCCTTCCCCATTGCCTCCTGAAATCCCTGTGCCCCCTCCCCCAGGACAATTGTCCCTTCCTCTCACAGAGGGCCTTTTTTTGAGCGTCTGCAGCAGGGCTGGGGTATAGACTTTAGCCTCTTTCTGGACTGGTCAAGAGGGACAGTCACAGCCCAAGAACTATAGTGGCCCCATCCCATGTGATTGCAGAGGAAAGAAGGAAACCTTAACACACTTGTGCGTACATTTCATATTTCAGGAGATTGAAAACTATGAAAAATTACCTTATATTTATATATATGTACAGACATTAAGTGCAATCTTTCCAGAATTTCTGACTTCAGATTCTGGAGAAATCTGTTGCTCAGCGGACCTTCCCCATCTATTTGTTTCTCCTGTGGCAGGTGCTCTGAGTCCTTCTCTCCTGTGACCAGGTCACCCTGTTTCCTACTCACCCGATGTCCTGCCTTTGCTCTGAGGCCGGTGTCGGAGAAGGAAGAAGAGGAGGAGGGAGAGGAGGAGGACGATGGCCACTGAGACCCCAATCAGGACGTTCAGGGGCCACTGGAGACCTTGGGCTGGAGTGACATCATGACTGAGTAAATGGTGCCATTTAATCAGCACCTACTGTGTGCGAGGCCTGTGCTGGTGTCTGTGGTTCATCTCCTCTAACCTCATAGCCCCTGTGCACCCAGGATGGCTGATCCCCCACTCAGTCCACTGCAGCTCACACAGGTCAGCCACGTGCCCCAGGTCACTCGGCCTGGCCGGGGCAGGGCTGGGACTGGACCCCAGGATGTGGATTTCCTTTGGAGTCCTCATGCTGCCCCCAGGTGGACACCAGCACCAAGCTCTGGGCTCCTCACCTGCAGGGGCTTGTCCTGTCTCACCTGGAGCTGATGGTCCTTCCAATTACCTGCCCCACAGCACAGCAGGGATACAGGTGGGCAGGGCATGGGGTGAACCTTGAAGCCCACTTGGGAAGGTCCAGCTAGGCTGGGGCTCTGCCTTCCTGAGCTCTGTGAGTCCCTTTATATCATCTAATGTCACTGCAGGCCTAAGTGCAAAAGGGGACCAAGGATGGACAGACATGACACCAACACTCAGAGAAAAGAAAGGACCACCTGGCCCCACAGCAGGAGGAGCAGAGCCAGGACCTGAACCAGGTCTGACTCCAGGCCTTGTTCCCTGCTCTGAGGTGAGTCTGGGAGCTGAGGGAAAGGACCTGGGTGTCTCAGGCCTTTGTCTTTCATGTCCCTCCCTGTATAGTGTCACCATCACTGCCACTGGGAGGACAGTCTCCATAACATCACCACCTGGGGTGCTTACTTATCAGACCCCCGTCGCTGGAGTTCAGTGCCACAACTGGAAAAAAGAAAACAAAAAAGCTCTGGGCCACAAGTCTCTCCTTTTACACTTGGAGACAGTGAGGCACAGGGAGGGGAAGGGCGTGTCCAAGTCAGAGGCTCCAGAGGTGCCTAAACTTGCACAGGACTCAGCCTCTGTCCCCCTGGACACACCCACCACCTCCCCACAGAGACCCTCACTTATCCCTCTGTGGGCCTGACTCCATGGTGGGGAGGGACAGACCCTCAGAGCCTTCTGGAAACTCAGGTTGTGGGTGAGGGGTGGAGGCCACCTTCTCCCTACTTGAGGCTGGCTGCCCCTGTCCTGGGTGGGAACACAGCATCTCCCTCTACCATGACCCCCCTCCCATCACCTGCCTGCCTCACAGCCCTGGAGGGCCCATGATCCCTCCAGCATCTCTGCCAAGTCCGCCCACATCCAGGGAGACAAGCATGCCAGAACAGGTTATCTTCTCTTTGGGAGCAAGGCCTCTGCTAGTCACCATGCTTGTCCAGGTTTCTCTGGGTGAGGCCATGGATGCTGGAGAAGGAGGGGGATCAGGATGGGTGCCCCTGGCCTTTCCTTGCTTTGCTTAGTCCGAGGCTTATGCAGCCTCCCTGGGCCCCCGGAACCTGTCTGGGCCCCAGGGATGAGGATAAGGATGAGGCAGAGGTGGGGTAGCTTTTGCATCCCTCTGGGAGGTGAGGGCTGACTCTCCTTTGCTGATGCCCCACCCCGTATCTATCCTAAAGTTCCCCTGGTGTACAAGGTCTGAACTGACCCTGAGGATACAGGGGCAGGGCTGGGGCTCCTCACCTGAGACCAGAAGTTCCAGGGGGTCACTGGGCTGTGACAGCAGGAAAGGGGAGGAGCTGTGTGAGCTGTAGCACCTGTAGGTTCCTTTGTGGGCCCAGGTCACAGGGCTGATGGTAAAGTTGGCCTGAGAGGGGGCACCCCTGTCCTGCAAACGAAGCTGCTGGGGAGGATCCCAGGACCCCTCCCTGTGCAGATGGAAGGTATCAGCCCTGACCTCAGATCCACACTGCAGGGTCACAGTTGGTCCCCAGGGCACCGAGGTCCCCTGCTGGGCTGAGAGGGAGGGTTTCCCGTACATTCCTGGGGAAAGGAGGACTCTGATGTGCAGAAGGTCCCCCCTGACCCCATGCCCTTGGCCCTGAGGTGAGGGACCATGTCCTTCTGCAGGGACCCTCAGTCCCTCTGTCAGTTCCTCTCAGTCCCTCAGAGTGGGTGTCTTTTACCTCCATGCCCCTCACTCCCCTTTCTCACTCCCTCCCCCTAGACCTCACCCCTCTCTGCCTCTGCTCCAGGACCATAACCAGGACCCCATCGCCACCATGGTGACCCTGGGCCAGAGCCCTGAGCAGACAGACATTCAGGACAGGGGGCAGGGCAGGGCTCCTCACCTGTGATCAGGATGTCCAGGGTGGCGCTGGGGGCCGACCACACATAGGACAGGTTGTGTCCACTGTAGCACGTGTACCGGCCCCCATGGTTGAAGGTCACAGGGCCCAGGGGGAAGTCGGGGCTCTGCTGCCCATCGAGACGCTGGGAGGATATGGTCCCCTCATCCTTGGTCAGTGCGAACCTGTGAAAGCCAGGCTCCGAGTGACACTGGAGGGTCACGCTGTTTCCAAGCAACACCAAGGGGGTTGGCTGGGCTGAGAGGGAGGGCTCCCTGTACACACCTGGGGAGAAGGGTTGCTGTCACCCAGGGGACACACACCCACTGCCCACTGGGGCTGGAGGGAGAGCTCTCACATGTCCCTCTCTAGGCCTCCTGCCTGTGGTTCGGTCCCCAACAAGCCCATGTCACTGACCCCAGTGACCCCAGGGATTTTAATCACAAGGTTTAGATCAGTTATTTGGGGCACAGGAAAGAATTGAAGCCAAGTGTGGGCCACCTCACCTGTGACCTGGAGGTGCAGGGCATCACTGGGCTGTGACCACACATTGGGGTCAGAGCTGGAGGAACCATAGCATCTGTAGGTTCCCCCGTGGGAAATGTTCATGGGGCCCACAGGGAAGGTGGCCTGGGTCCACAAATAATAGGATCTCTGTCCCAATTTCCTGCTTTGGGGAGGCTCAGCCCCTCCCTCCTTCAGCAGTTAGAAAGTGTCCAATGCGGACTGTGAGCTGCACACGAGGGACACGTTCCCTCCTGAGGCCACCACTGGGCCTGGGTGGGCTGAGAGGGAGGGTGCATCATACATTCCTGAGAGAGAAGGAAAGATCTCTGTTAAATGTGCAACAGTCACCCCACCCTCCCCAGGTGTGTGTTGTGAGGGTGAGGTCTCCCTGACGCCACACTCTGATCTTCCTTGTTTGAGAGTAGGGGACTCAGTTCCACCCTCTCACCTGTCATCACCAGCACCAGGGGGTCACTCTGCTCAGACCAGCCACTGGAGCTGAAATATTCACACCGATATCTCCCCACACTGTAGATGCTCATGAATTCAATGGGGAACCCGGTCTTGTTGCTGGAGGCCTGTGGGAACCTCGTATCCAAGGGCCAAGAGCTCCTGTCTTTATACAGACGGTAGCCATCTGCCTGCAGAGACCCCTGACACCAGATGGTCACAGGGCGCCCCTTGTAGACGATGGGGCCTGAGTCAGCCCAGATGGAGGGTTTGGGGGGAAGTCCTGGAAAGGAATCAGACATGTAGTGTCAGGAAAGTCCTTGTCCCCATAGTGCCCCTGCTGTCACTACAAGGCCCCTCCCAGACTGGTCACCATCAGCACAGTCCCACTGTGTATCCCCCCAGCTGCTCAAGGCGTCATTGTGCTGAAGCAGGAGGCTGGGGAGGACTCACCTTCCTGGGCTTGATCCCCTGGGCTCTGATACAACCCTGGAAGAGAGTCCCTGTGAGATTATCCTTCACCCACACACAGAAGCTCCAGGCCTGGTCTGAAACCCTGAGCACTGGGGTCAGATATGGGGCTGGGCCACCTCTTCTCCCCACCAAGAGTTCTGTCCTTAGTAGCCTCCTGGGTCCTGGTGTCTCTTGGGACAAGGACCTGGGATCCCACTGCTCTGGGAGCCCAGAGCAGCAGGTATCCCACTGCTCTGGGAGCCCAGAGCAGCAGGTATCCCACTCCTTCTCTTTTTCCCAAAGCTCACCGAGACAGAGAAGGACAGCGAGGATCGGGGTCGTGGTGCTTCCTGCCATGGTCAGCAGTGTGCAGACAACGTATAAAATGCACTGGCAACACAGAGTAACAAATGGGGTGTTAACATGGTCTCAGCTCTGAGTGGCAGGTCATGGGTTCCTCATCAGTGGCCTGGCAGGAAGGGAAGTAGCCCCTCTCTGAAGGATGGGGCCAAGGAGACAGCAAGCTCTGGACTTTCAGCCTGATCTGAGTCTCAGCAGACCCCACATATGCTCTGCACCCACCTCATATGACACCCAAATCCAGAGGGTGACACCTGTCCCAGAACATGAGGGGACAGGATGCTGGCAGGACTCAGGAGCAGCCTAGTTTCTGTTCCAGTTCTGACTCTGCCTTTTCTAGAATGTTGTTTCCATGGGTAAGTCACTTCCCTTTCCTGAGACTCTGTACGTGCCATTTTTCTTCCTCTTTCCCACTGGCCAGGCCATTGGTCAGCATGTTCTGAGCAGCTGCCCTGTGCAATCACAGTTCCAGGCCCTGGAGAGTCACTGCTGAAGCTGATGGATTCTTTCCCTGGACCCACAGGGCTCCAAGGAATGAAGACAGACATGCAGATATGTAGATGGCAGCAGATCAGTTACAGTCTGGTGAGACTGCCCACGTGGGGAGAAAGAACAAGGCAGCGAGGTGCAATAACAGGTGGACGTCATGCAACCTGGGTGCTGGCTGTGAGGGCGTCCTTCTCGGGGATGGGCTGACCCAAGGCATGAGCAGGGTGATCAGTGCAGAGACCATGGGCTGGGGGGCGTCCTTGACCAGAAAGAGCTTGGACTGTTCTGAGAAGTGGCCATAGTCAGGCAAAGGCTGCATCCTGGGCACAGAGGATCTGGAGCACCGTGCAGGTAGTTTGGGTTTCATCTTGGAGTCAGTGGGATGAATATATTTATGTTTTAAAAAGGCTGCCCCTACATGGAAACGTCGTGCCAGCAGGCTCTATTCAGAATGAACTCCGTCAGGAAAAAAACTCCACCATCCACTGGGCCATGGATGGCGTGTTGACCAGTATTTTAAGTCATTCACACAAACCTATAATGCTCTCTGCACTTGCAGTTGACTGGGATGAGACAGGACGTCTCTCTCTCTGTCCTGTCTCAATCATGGGAGGGAGGTGACTTGGTTCAGAGTGGCTGAGGGAGCAGCAGAGGAAAGCACAGAATTTTTACTTTTATTTTTATTTATTTATTTTTATTGTTCAATTACAGTTGTGTGCTTTTTCTCCCCACCCCTCCACCCCACCCCAGCCAAACCCACCTCCCTCCTCCCCCTTGATTTTGACCATGTGTCCTTTATAGTAGTTCTTGATAACTGCTCTCCCCACTATCCCCTCCCATTCCCCCCTGGCTATTTTAGACTGTTCTTAACTTCAATGTTTCTGGGTATGTTTTGTTTGCTTATTTTGTTGCTTATGTTCCAGTTAAAGGTGAGATCATATATTATTTGTCCCTCACCACCTGGCTTATTTTCACTAGCATAATGCTCTCCAGTTTCATCCATGCTGTTGCAAAGGGTATAAGCTCCTTCTTTCTCTCTGCTGCGTAGAATTCCATTGTGTAAATGTACCATAGTTTTTGGATCCACTCATTTGCTGATGGGCACTTAGGTTGCTTCCAGTATTTGGCTATTGTAAATTGTGCTGCTATGAACATTGGGGTGCATAGGTTCTTTTGGATTGGTGTTTCAGGGTTCTTAGGGTATAATCCCAGCAGCGGAATTGCTGGGTCAAAGGGCAGTTCCATTTTTAGTTTTCTGAGGAAATTCCATACTGTTTTCCACAGTGGCCACACCAGTCTGCATTCCCACCAACAATGTACTAGGGTTTCCTTTTCTCTGCATCTTCTCCAACATTTGTTTGTGGATTTGTTTATGTTGGCCAATCTGACTGCTGTGAGATGGTACCTTATTGTGGTTTTAATTTGCATCTCTCTGATGGCTAGTGATGCTGAGCATCTTTTCATATGTTTCTGGGCCCTCTGTATGTCTTCCTTGGAGAAGTGTCTGTTCAAGTCCTTTGCCCATTTTTTAATTGGGTTGTTTGTCTTCCTGGAGTGGAGTCATGTGAGTTCTTTATATGTTTTGGAGATCAGGCCCTTGTCTGAGGTATCATTGACAAATATGTTTTCTCATACTGTTGGTTCTCTTTTCATTTTAATGCTGTTTTCTTTAGCCATGCAGAAGCTTTTTATTTTGATGAGGTCCCATTTGTTTATTCTTTCCTTTATGTCCCTTGCTTTAGGGGGTGTGTCTGTGTGGAATATCTGAGATTTTCCTGCCAATGTTTTCCTCTAGGACTTTTATGGTGTTACGACTTATATTTAAGTCTTTTATCCACCTTGAATTTATTTTTGTGTATGGTATAAGTTGGTGATCGAGTTTCATGGTTTTGCACGTAGCTGTCCAGATCTCCCAACACCATTTGTTCAAGAGGCTATTTTTGCTCCATTTTATGCTCCTGCCTCTTTTGTCAAATATTAATTGACCATAAAGACTTGGGTTTATTTCTGGGCTCTCTGTTCTGTTCCATTAGTCTATGTGCCTGTTTTTAAGCCAGTACCAGGCTGTTTTGATTACAGTGGCCTTGTAATACAGTTTGATATCAGGTATTGTGATCCCTCCTAGGAAATCACAGGATTTTTAAACAGCTCAGTTTCCGTGTGTGGTTTGGGGTGATGGGAGTGTGGTTAATGGGGTTGATTTGTTTAAGAGTAAATCATGTTCGCTGGGCTTGGTGAGTTTAGTTCCAGCCTGACTATTCACAGCCTTGAATATCAGATGGTACAAAGTGGATATTTTCTGAGGCTCTCTGGGAACTGGTGGAGGGGGTGGAGCAGGCAGGCTCAGACCAGGTGTGTTGGAGGAAGAGTCCTGAGGAGGTGGAGAGAGGAGTGAACTGGAGGAAGGCGTGGGGCCTGGATTGCAGGTGCAGGAAGGAGGCTGATGTGAGAACAAGACATCTTGAGTCTTGTGATGGATCAGGGACATTGTTCACCAGGGCTCAGTGGGGTGTAATGGAGTGGAGTGGATGATCAGCTTGGAATTGGGAGAGAGGGTGAGGAAGGCTGTTCCAACCTCTTCTTGGTGACTAGAGGAGTCAGTGAGGCTGGCATTGAGAGGACGACCCCTGGGAAGAGGGTGGCATGGGGAGGTGCTGGGGAGACTGGTGACCCTTCCTCAGAAGAATATGGCCCTGCTGTGACTGTGGATTTTCTTTCCCCTAACAGTTCCCTTCACTGACTTCCTGTCTGTGTCAGTCAGCACCAGCCTTTCCTTCATCACCCCCTTCAAACCTCTGGGTCATTTCTGCCTCCTCAGGGCCCCTCCTCCCCTGAGCAGAGCTCTTCCTCTCACACTGGGAGCTGCCTCTGCAGCATCAATCAGGTCAGAGCCCCTGTGGAGGGCAGCCAGGTTTTTCAATGAAAAGAGACAGACTCAGGGATCTGGTAGGCTGTTTATGTTCCTGAACTGGGAGCAAAATGAGAACGATATCAGTGAAGAATCACCGTATTGGAAGAAATAGGTAGCTGACCTCGTCATAAATTTCTTGAAAGCTGTCCAAGGAACTGAGCTATGAATCTTTGAAAACCAAGCCCACACACATCAGGAGCATCATCAAACTAGTCAAGGAAAATCGAAACCGCCCAGACAGAAATGGCACTTTGGATCGAACGCAGATTTCCCATCTGAGACCATCACGGTCAGAAGAGTCTCAAGTCCTCAGGGACATGAAAAGTTCAGCTGGAATCCTTCTGGATATATTCTTCAGGAAAGGAAGTGAAATAAAGGAAACCTGAGCAGCAGACCTGATTATAAGAGATAAAAAGTTCATCAGGCAGACAGGAGATAATTCTAAAGGGATCTTTGGAAATTTGACAATTAAAGAAGAACAATTGTATCTAAGTATATAGCTAAGTAAATGTAATAGCATATTCTTCTTCTCTCAACTTTAAAAAAACAGGCATGGCTGTAGAAAGCAGAAATGGGCACGTCATCTGGTGGGGTGTGTGATGTGTGTGGATGTACAGATTACAACAGCAGCGTGAGGCAGTGGGCGAAAGAGAACTGCACAGCTGTGCGGCTTCTTCATTGACCTTGCAGAGGTTCAACATAACTTCCTGTGTGCAGAATCTGTGAAATTAGGTGTGTATGTTATAATACAACACTCACTTAAAAGACAACATACAAAAACTTCTAGTTAGAATTCCAGTGGATAAATTAGAATGGATACTAAAAATGTATGTCTATGGTTCACACATAGAAGTTCTTCGGCTTCTACATTTCCTATAGTGTTCTTAACCTCCCCCTGTCTATTTTCTACCTACCATTGATGCTACTTATTCTCTGTACCTTTTCCCCCCATCTTCCCCTTCCACTCCCCCACTGATAACCCTCCATGTGATCTCCACTTCTCTGCTTCTGTTCCTTTACTAGTCGTTTGCTTAGTTTTTTGTTTTTGTTCTTTTTTAGGTTAGGTTGTTAATAGCTATGTGTTTGTTGTCTGTTGGGAACTGCCCTGCCTGGTTTCAGAAGCTGTAAACCCTCATGGTTAAGGCTGAGTGAGAGACCTTGGGACCATAAGCCACTAAGGAGACAAAGCTTACCTCTCTGGCAGGGGTGCCGCCTCTGCCCACTTTACTTTACCCTGCTTGGCCCTGAGCCTGACCCGTTAGCCAATGACGGGTAAGATTCCTCAAGGGAGGAACGACCTAAGACAGGCATGGTCACAAAAAAGGCCCACAGGGAAGGACTCGGGGGGGCTATAGAAAAAGGGGGTGAAGGACCCTTGCCCCTCAGCTTTGACATAGCCTGAGTCCTGATTCTGTCTGCAAGAAGTCTCCTAATCTCTTGGCTGCCTTACTTCCCCTGCCTGACTTAAGCCTGAAACAATGACAGAGGGTGGTGCAGCCCTGTGCTGGAAAGGGTGGATTCCATCCCACCCCCGGCCCCTGGGGGATCAGGTCTAAGAAAGAATGCATAAAATCCTGTGAAACCTGCTTTGCTAATACCCTCAATTTAAATGATAAGGGTCCAAGCCTGAAATGAGTTTGTTTTCCAAAATCTTATAGCCCCTAACTAACTGACCCTGACTCAGAATAAGCCCTCAGAGTTCTTTGTATGTTATCTCTTGTTTGATCCTTACTGCCTGACAATGATTGATGAACTTTACCTACATTCCTGTGCAAATTGAACCCAATAAAAGCCCATTGAGGAAAAGGCACTTGGCCCTTCTCCTTTGAGAGATGGGCCACCCTTCCTCCCCAACCAGATCATGTCTGAGTAGACTTATTCTCATTCATGGCAGCCGGGGCGGGGGGCGGGGGGGGGGACCTGCAGGCGGAGCAGTTGGGGGTTAAGAACACTATAGGAAATGTAGAAGCCGAAGAACTTCTATGTGTGAACCATAGACATACATTTTTAGTATCCATTCTAATTTATCCACTGGAATTCTAACTAGAAGTTTTTGTATGTTGCCTTTTAAGTGAGTGTTGTATTATAACATACACACCTAATTTCACAGATTCTACACAGAGGTATATTTAACCTCTGCAAGGTCAATGAAGAAGCCGAAAAACTGTGCAGTTCCCTTTTCCCCACAGTTGTCATTTTACTGTTGATATTTTTGATCTTCTTTTTCTTAGATAAGTCCCTCTAACATTTCATATAATAAGGGCTGGGTGATGATGAACCACTTTAACTTGACCTTACCTGGGAAGCACTTGATCTGCCCTTCTATTCTAAAGGATGGCTTTGCTGGATAGAGTGATCTTGGATGTAGGTCCTTGCCTTTCATGACTTAGAATACCTCTTCTCAGCCCCCTTTGCCTGTAAGGTTTCTTTTGGGCAATCAGCTGACAGTCTTATGGGAACCCCTTTGTAAGTCAGTGTCTCCTTTTCTCTTGCTGGTCTTAAGATTCTCTCCTTATCTTTAATCTTGGCTGAGGTAATTATGATGTGCTTTGATGTGTTCCTCCTTGAGTCCAACTTATTTGGGACTCTCTGAGCTTCCTGGACTTCCTGGAAGTCTATTGCCTTTGCCAGACTGGGGAAGTTCTTCTTCCTCATTTGTTCAAATAAATTTTCAATTTCTTGCTCTTCCTCTTCTCCTTCGGGCACCCCTATGATTCAGATGTAGAAATGTTGAAAGAAGTCCTGGAGGTTCCTAAGCCTCTTCTCATTGTTCTGAATTCCCATTTCTTCATTCTGTTGTGGTTGAATGTTTCTTTCTTCCTTCTGCTCCAAACCGTTGATTTGAGGTCCATTTTCCTTCCCATCACTGTTGGCTCCCTGTACATTTTCCTTTATTTCACTTTTCATTGCCTTCATTTTTTATATATATATTTATTGATTATGCTATTACAGTTGTCCCATTCCCCCCCCACTCCACTCCGCCCTGCCCACCCCCTCCCTCCCACAATCCCCCCCTATAGTTCATGTCCAGGGGTCATACTTATAAGTTCTTTGGCTTCTACATTTCCTACACTATTCTTACCTTCCTCCTGTCTATTTTCCACCTATCATCTATGCTACTTATTCTCTGTACCTTCCCCCACTCTGTCCCCCTCCCACTCCCCTATTGACAACCCTCCATGTGATCTCCATTTCTGTGGTTCTGTTCCTGTTCTAGTTGTTTGACTAGTTTGCTCTTGTTTTTGTTTTAGGTGTGGTCGTTAATAACTGTGAGTTTGCTGTCATTTTTACTGTTCCTATTTTTGATCTTCTTTTTCTTAGGTAACTCCCTTTAACATTTCATATAATAAGGGTTTGGTGATGATGAACTCCTTTAACTTGACCTTATCTGAGAAGCACTTTATCTTCCCTTCCATTCTAAATGATAGCTTTGCTGGATAGAGTAATCTTGGATGTAGGTCCTTGCCTTTCATGACTTGGAATACTTCTTGCCAGCCCCTTCTTGCCTGTAAGGTCTCCTTGGAGAAATCAGCTGACAGTCTTATGGGAAGTCCTTTGTAGGTAACTGTGTCCTTTTCTCTTGCTGCTTCTAAGATTCTCTCCTTCTGTTTCCATCTTGGGTAATGTAATGATGATGTGCCTGGGTGTGTTCCTCCTTGGGGCCAGCTTCTTTGGAACTCTCTGAGCTTCCTGGACTTCCTGGAAGTCTATTTCCTTTGCCAGACTGGGGAAGTTCTCCTTCATTATTTGTTCAAATAAGTTTTCAATTTTTTGGTCTTCCTCTTCTCCTTCTGGCACCCCTATAATTCAGATGTTGGAACGTTTCGAGATGTCCTGGAGGTTCCTAAGCCTCTCCTCATTTTTCCGAATTCTTGTTGCTTCATTCTTTTCTGGTTGGATGTTTCTTTCTTCCTTCTGGTCCACACTGTTGATTTGAGTCCCAGTTTCCTTCGCATCACTATTGGTTCCCTGTACATTTTCCTTTGTTTCTCTTAGCATAGGCTTCATTTTTTTCATCTGGTTTTCGAACCAATTCAACCAATTCTGTGAGCGTCTTGATAACCAGTGTTTTGAACTGTGCATCCAATAGGTTGGCTATGTCTTCCTCGCTTAATGTATTTTTTCTGGAGCTTTGAAGCGTTCTGTCATTTGGGCCTTTTTTTTTTTTGGTCTTGGTGCGTCTGTTACTTAAAGAGGTGGAGCCTTAGGTGTTCCCTGGGGCGGGGTAATGCTGGTCGCTGCGCTGTGAAGCTGTATGTGGGGCAGGGGGCCGAGAGGGAGCAATGGCATCCGCTCCAGTCTCCACCGGATTTCAATCTTTCACTCTGCTACCCACAATCAAACTGGGCCCCTCTGGTGCTGGTTCCCGAGTGGGTGGGTTTGTGCATGCCCTAGGTCCCTGTGGGTCTCTCCAACGACCTCTCCTGTGAGGCTGGGAGTCTCTCCTGCTGCCGCCCCCACCCCCACGGGCGTTTTCAATCAGAGGTTTGAGGCTTTATTTCCCCGAGCTGGAGCCCTGGGTTGCATGGTCTGCCTCAATCCCCGCCGTTAGTCCCGGTTTATCTGTGTGCGAATGTGGGGCCGCGGGGTGCCACCCGCCACTCTGCCTGCCCCGTTCTCCGCCACTCTGAGTCCGGCCCTCTCGGTTTATCTGCACGAATGTGGAGTCGCAGAGTCTGCCAGTGGTCAAACTGCCTGCCCCATTCGTCCCACACTCCGCCAATCTGTGTCACGCCATGGCAACGCGAGTCCTCTCTGCCCTGGCTGCCTGTCTCCGCCCCTCCTACCGGTCTGGATGAATGTTTATTTTTTATTTCCTTGGTGTCGGACTTCCTTGCCGTTCCATTTTCTGTCAGTTCTGGTTGTGCGAGGAGGCGCAGTGTGTCTACCTATGCCGCCATCTTGGTCGAAAGGCATGGGTTTATTTGTGGAGTTTTGATTCTATTCCATTGGTCTGTATGTCTTCTTCTTTTTTTTTCTGCAGTTACTGTGCTGTGTTAATTATTATAGCTGTGTAGCAAAATTTGATATCTGGCAGTGTGATGTCTTCAATACTGTTCTTTTTCAAGATTGCTTTGGCTATTGGTGGTCTTTCGTGGTTTTGTATGAATTTTATTATTGCCTTTTCTATTTCTGTGAAAAGTGCATTTGAAATTTTGATAGGGATTGCACTGAATTTGTAGATTGGGCAGTATACACATTTTAGTGAATTCTTGCTAACTGTAAATACAGGATGTATTCCATTTATTTGTAACTTTTCAATTTCTTTTACGGAAGTCTTAGTGTACAATGTCTAGACTTTTCACCTCCTTGGTCATGGTCTCTTGTGTTTGATGGTGTTATACAGGGGATTATTTTCTTTATTTCTTTTCCTGATCTTTCATATTTTGCATATAGAAATGCCACTGGTTCCTGAATGGACATTTTGTAGGCTGCAACATTACTGAATTTATTTTCTAGTTTTAAGCATTTTTGTGTGGAGTTTTTAGGGGTTTTTATATATAAGATTGTACCATCCATACACAGTTTTCTTTCTTTCCAATTTGGATCCCTTTATTTCTTTTTCTTGTCTGACGGCTCTGCCTAAGGCGGTTGGTATGTGTTGCACAGGAGTGGGGAGAGTGGGCTTCCTTGTCCTGTCGCTGATCTCAGAAGACAAACTCTCAGCTTTTTGTTATGGAGTCTGATGTTAACTGTGGGCTTCCACACGTGCCCTCTATTTTACTGAGATGTGATCATTCCATCCCCAGTTTGTTGACACTGTTTATTATGAAAGAACGGTGCATTTTCTCCAATGTCTTATGTGTATCTATTCAAGCAACCATATATTTTATATCATTTACTTTGTTATTGTGGTGAAAACTTGTATTGATTTCCACATGTTAAAAGTATTTTTGACAATTATCAGGACCCCGTGTTAAATCCCATTTGATCATGGTGTACACAACTTTCAATGTGCTCTTGAATTCCTCATGATAATCTTCATTGAGATATTTTGCATCTATTTCCGACAAGAATATTGGCCTCTGGTATTTTTCTAGGTCTATTTTTCTGGTTGATGCCCTCTGTCCCATTGTTCATTTCATTCACTTAATTTTTCCACCGCAGAATTTATGGGTTTTATTTGATGATTTCTGTGTCTTTGTTGAATTTGCTGTTTTGTCTGTGTAAAGTTTTCCTGACTTTATTGAACTGTCTTTCTGTTTTTGTCTTGTGGTTCATGGATTGTGTTTTGTATTACCTGTTGGGTAAATTTCAGTTCTCCATGACTTTGGGGTCAGTATTGGGATGTTACTATGATCTTTGGTGATGGCTGAGATTGTGATTCTTCCTGATCTTTGGAGTGTTGTGTTCCCATTTTGTATTTGCCATCAGAGTCACCTCCTGCAACCTTGACCAGCTGCCCTCAGGTGAGAGATGCTTTCTGTTGGTCCTTCGTGTGTTCTGTGGTGGTGGGAACTTGTGTGGATGCACCAGCTTGGTGCTTCTGGCTCCCTCTTGTGGCAGGATTCTCAGGTTGTGTGTCTGGTCCTCATCTTTCAGTGTATCTGGCCAGTTGATAAACTCTTTTTTTTTTCTTGAATTCATTTTAAAAAATAAGCCATGACATTTACAGACACGGGCCCCTGCCCCCCATGCCATCTCCAAGTCCAGCTGACCCCAGTGCAGTCTCAGGCCTCCTCCTTGCACTCTTGAGGGGATCAGAGGTATCTTAGGGTCCTCAGGGGTCTCCGGGAAGGGAGCCTTGATGACAAGCGAGTTGCTGCTGCTCTGGGCGGGATGAGGACCAGGCCGGCTGCACCGGGCCCAGCAGGCCGGTAGGGGCTGAGCTCTGGGCTGCGCTCTGCACGGGGCTCTCTGGCCAGGCTGCAGGGGTGATGTGTGGCGGACCCCGGGCTTCTGAGCAGTTAGGGTGGAAGCAGGGAGGAGACGAGAGAGCTTGGACAGGTGATCAGTGCTGGTGAAGCCCCTGGAGCAGACAGCGCCTGGGAAGCGCTTGTGACCCCCGTGCATTTGGTGGCGACCAGCTGGTGCCCGCGCGTGACCTTCCTGTGGCAGCCAGGCGTGTGGCAGGCGCGGTGATGTGAGGCGCGCAGACTAGAAGGAGCTTTGGTGCGGCCCAGGAAGGGAGTGCGGTGGCTCTTGCCGGTGGGGGCACAGACTTAGGACCCGGACCAGGTGTGAGAGGATGGGGACCAGAGGGACAGGGACAGAAGGGTTGCTCAGCGCCTCCTTGGGACTCCGGGGCTGGCCACCCACTTCGGCTAGGATTCTGGCCGCCAGAAGAGGTGGCGCGGCAGTGGCTTTGGGCCCGGTGAGACACCTTGAGCACACCCGGGGCCGCTGCAGGGGAGGTGCTCTGGGCCAGACTGGCCTCAGGGAAACATTCATCCAGGAGCCGGCCCTGAGCAGGTGGGGCAAAGTAATCCACTCAGGCCACCGTGCCCATCGGCCCGAAATGGTGCTCTACTGGGACTCAGTAAGGGTGAGGGAACTGGGGAGATCTCAGGGGACACAGGAGACCGGTGGTGGGCGGCTCTCCCACCCCCAAGAAGAAAGGGGAAGGGACGGACACAGACAACAGGGTGGGATGTCTGTTGGAGTGGGGGGGGCGTGGAATGGGTGGAGGAGGGCAAACGGGGGAAATTGGGAGAACTGTAATACAATAATAATTTTAAAAGATTTAAAAATAAGGGGGAGGGAGCTGGGCATGGCTGGGGTGGGGAGATTGGTGGGTGTAAATGCAGGAAACTGTACTGCAACAACAATAAACAAATAAAATACATAATAATCCTTCAAAAGACTTTTGAGTCTGTATTTTACCCCTTTTCTCTATACTGGGATCATACGGGGGAAAAGAGTTTAAAAATTAAAAAAACTGAATAACTGCAAAAAAAAAGGAAGGAAGAAAGAAAGGAGCATTTACACCCAGGAATTAGAGAAATGCCACAAATCAGGGCTTATGAAAAAAAACAGTGGTTTTTTTTGTTTTGTTTTGTTTTTTGGAGCTGGTTTACAAACATACCACCTGAGCCTCATTTCACACACCGTTTCTGGAGCAAACACACCAAGTTCTTCATCTGCTACACAGAAGAGTCCTTGATGGGACCAGGCAGTGGTTTTCATGATGGCCTTGGATTTATTTCTCCCAAACTAGTCTTTTAAAATGAAATTTATTGCGGTGCTATTAGTTTGTACAATTACATAGGTGTCCGCCCTGGCTGGTGTGGCTCGGTGGGTTGAGCACCGGCCTGTGAACCAAAGGGTCCCCTGCTCCATTCTTGGTCAGGACACAGGACCGGGTTTCAGGCCAGGTCCCTTGGCAGAGGGCGTGTCAGAGGCAACAAATCGGTGTTTCTCTGGCACATGGATGTTTCCCTCCCTCTCCACCTCCCTTCCCCTCTCTAAAAATCATAATAAATGAAATCATAAAAATATTACAGAGGTTTCAAGCCAACAATTCTAGGACACATAATCTGTAAATGGCATTGTGTCCACCTTCCGAAATCAAGTCTCTCCTCCCCATAGTTTTCTCTCCCTTCCCCCTCCTCTGCTCACTCTGACCCCCTCCCTCTGGGGACCACCACTCCGTTGTCCGTGTCCATCCATCCACACAATTCCTGGTATTTGTCCCTTTAACCAGTCATTTAAATAGATTCGTTGTCTGACCCAAAGACAAGCACAATCAGTGAATGCAAAAAATAAAAGTGAGAAAAATATCTTACAGGAATGTGGACCAGAGATAGAGGGTGAGCCCAGGTGTGGATCCGAGCCTGAGATGTGGGCTGAGCCCCAGGTCATAGGGTGAGAAAAGAGGGGCCAATCAAGGGAAGTCAACAGGGCAGTGAAGTGAGACACCACAGTTTACCTGTGGAGGAGCCTGTGCAGTACCAGCCCCAACCTCTCCCTGCACATGACCCACACTCACACCCTCCTCATTCTCAGCAGACACTCTCCCACGGGTGCCCACATTTTCTCCCAGAGCTTCTTGGGATCATCAGACTGTTCTCCAGGCTCTACCTCGCTGACTGGTGGGTTTGTTGTCTCCTGTGTTCACCCACTTGCTGCATGGTGGGGTCTTCTCTGACTGTGCCAAGCTTCAAACAGCAGCACCCCGAGGACCACGAGGATCAAGCCAGACACACCCAAGTGGATGAGGTTCCCCACTGTGTAGTTTTGGGGTTGATAAGCTAGGAATTGTTGGTAAAGAGGTCACAGAAGTCAGGACAGATCAGATCACCCCAGTCCCCTGAGTGTCCACCAGGGCACCTGCATCTCATGGACTGGTTTTGATGCCCTGAGCACAGCCCATAACTGAGAATTTCCCGTACTCTCTACTCTTGGAATCTGAGTTGTTTTCCCATCATCCCAGAGGATCAGCTGCTCCAGAGGATATGAGAAAAGAGATGTAGGCTGGCTTAGGTTATCTCTTTTGTAATCTTTAATGGGTCTCTCAAAATAATGGTACCCAACTCATTCCCCGAGGTGAGCATCTGTGGGGTCTGGTCTTGCATTGCTTTGGAAAGCCCAGATACACACAGGGGACTTCAATTGGTCCCGTATGTCAGGACATGAAGGAGTGACGGCTGGATGTACATTTTCACTGCTCCACTCCAGCTAGTTGCTTGTATCCCTGACTCGGGAACATAATTTCCACGTCAGGTTCCTTTCTTCCTTCTACCAATCTTTCTTTTTAAAGAAATAAATGATGGAATATGTACAACATAGATATTTTTGACATCAAGGATTACCAAATTTAACAAACTTTAAGTGATCTTTCAGTTTGTAATCTAATTGGACGATTGCTAAGAAAGTAGCAAAAAGATAAATGAAAAAGTAAAATCTTTAGATGCACAGCTGCATGAAAGTGCAGATCTCTATAGATCACAGACAGGCTCTGATGATGTGAGAAATGAAATAGCAGGAAACACAGGGAACTCTGGGAGGGGGAAGGGGGCACAGACAGGAGTTGTGATGGGAGGTGTTTTGGAGGATGACCTGACCCAGCTGACCACCTGGTGTCATGGAAATGGAGCAGAAATCCTGCTATCCTCTCACATCCAGGTACTGACCATGGTCCCCCATGGAGACAAGAAGCCTCACAGTGAGCTCATGTTTTTTCTCCCACAGGGGTTCACTGGCATCATCAAACTTCTAAACTGAATGAGCCTTTTCAAATCCTGTATTGGATTCTGCTTTGATAGCTGGGAGAACCGAGTCCCAGATACAGGTAGGATTTTGTCACTGGGATTCACTTCAAGGTGCTGAGGCAACTCCACTTGGTTTATACTGTCAGTGGATGCCCATCACCCTGACTCATAAATGAGAGGCCCCCTTGACTACACCTCCCATTCGGGCCTGATTCCACAGTAACCAGGAAAACTCAAGGGCCTGGTATCAGCAACATGGACACAGGCAGGCATGGCTCCTGCTCTTTTCTCCCCACCTGAGCTGGGCATCTTCCCCTTCATGTGTTTCCTCCCCACTGACCACATGGGACCCAGTGACCTCCCTGCTACTGGAGACAAGAGGCTCCTTCCTTATGTCTCCACCTTTATCCCAGGACTGTAGGAAACAAGGCCTTCTGGAACTATTTGATGTGTTAAGTATAAAGTGAGAAATAGCAGAGCCTGGTGGCATCTGTGTCTCCTCTAGGCTAAGATGACTCTGCTACCCAACAGACATGAAGTTTGTCTGTGTGGAGGAGGGTCTGCAGACGCCAGGTGCTGCATGACACAGGAACCAGGGGAGGCTGTGGGTGTGCCTCCCTCCTCATGCCTCCTACAGTCGGATAGATTTCCCCCAAATGTTGGCCCTTCACACTCTTCATTCTCCTCCCTGCACACACCAGCACTGGTTGGACCTCAAGTGGGGTGAGGCATGGAGAGGGAGGGGGACTTCCCATCCTCTCCATCTGATTATGGGGTGGGATTCCCCATACTGATGACCTCACGGTTTTCTAATCCCTCCCATCCCAGCCCAGAGCTGCCCTGGGACAGAGTCTGCTCCCTCAATGCACATGGGGTGGGAGTCCCTCACCTGAGACCATGAGCTCTAGGGTGTCACTGCGCAGGAAGGGGGAGGAGCTGTGTGAGCTGTAGCACCTGTAGGTCCTGTGGTGACCCGAGGTCACAGAGCTGATGGTGAAGTTGGCCTGAGAGGGGGCAGCTGTGTCCTGCAGACGAAGCTGCTGGGGAGTATCCAGGGACCCCTCCCTGTGCAGATGGAAGGTATCAGCCCTGACCTGAGATTGACACTGCAGGGCCACAGTTGATCCCCAAGGCACCGAGGGCCCCGGCTGGGCTGAGGGGGAGGGTTTCCTGTACTTTCCTGGGGAGATGGGGCTGTGGTGGGCAGAGGATCACCCCTCCCCCCATGCCCTTGTCTCTGAGCTGAGGGACAATGTCCTTCTCCTTCCCCAGGGACACTCTATGACCCATCTCAGCTCCTCTCTGTCCCTCTCAGTGGGCGTCTTCTATTTCCATGCCTCTCACTCTGCTTTCTCACTCTCTCCTCTGGGCTCCAGCTCCTCTCAGGCTTCCTCCAGGACCCTCACCTGGACCCAATCATCACCATGGTGACCCTGAGCCAGAGTCCTGAGCAGACAGTCAGGACAGGGGGAAGGGCAGGGTTCCTCACCTGCGATCACGATGTCCAGGGCGGCGCTGGGGGCCGACCACCCATAGGAGAGGTTGTGTCCACTGCAGCACCTGTACCAGCCCCCATGGGCGAGGCTCACAGGGCCCAGGGGGAAGCTGGGGCTGTGCTGCCCGTGGAGATGCTGAAGGGGTGTGAGCCCCTCATCCTTGGTCAGAGCAAATCTGTTAAAGCTGGGCTCTGAGTGACACTCAAGGGTCACGCTGTCTCCAGGCAGCACCAGGGGGCCTGGCTTGGTCAAGAGGGAGGGCTCTCTGACCACCTCTGGGGAGAAGGGTTGTTGTCACCCAGGGGACACACACCCAGCACCCAGTGGTGCTGTAGGGAGAGTTCTCACACATCCCTCCCTAAGCTTCCTGCGTGTGGTTCTGTCCCCATTTAACCCATGTCACCAACCCATACAACACCCAGGGCTTTACTAGGCACAAGGTTTAGATCAATTGTTTGGGGTAGAGGTAAGAATTGAAGCGAAGTGTGGGCCACTCACCTGTGACCTTGAGGTGCAGAGGGGCACTGGGTGGTGACCACACATTGGGGTAGGAGCTGGAGGAACCATAGCATCTATAGGTGCCCCCATGGGAGGAGCTCACAGAGCCCACAGGGAAGACAGTCTGCTGCCTCCCATCATAGGATCTCAGTTCCAATTTCCTGCATTGGGACAGTTCAGCCCCTCCCTCCTTCAGCAGGTGGAAAGTGTCCCATGTGGACTGTGAGCTGCACACGAGGGACACGTTCCCTCCTGATGCCACCACCGGGCCTGGGTGGGCTGAGAGGGAGGGTGCGCTGTGCTCTCCTGAGGGAGAAGGAGGATCTGAGTTAGAGGGGACTGTCACCCCAATTTACCAACAAGTGGGCTGTGAGGGGTGTGTCCCCCCTAAAGACATACTCTGTCCCCTTATCCTCTGAGGTGGAGATCACAGTGGGGAGGGGACCCAGGTTCCCCCTTACCTGTCACCACAAGAAGCAGGGGCTCACTCCGCTGGGACAGTGAGCCCCCAGTGCTGTATGCACACTGGTACAGCCCTGCGTAGTGTGAGCTCATGGACTGAATGAGGAACCCAGTCTTGTTGCTGGAGGCCTGTGGGATCCTTGTATCTGAGGGTTGAGAGCCCCTCCCCTTATACAGAATGAAGCCATCGGCTTGCAGACACCCCTGACACCAGATAGTCACAGGGCTCCCCTTGCTGACAATAGGGCCTGGGTCAGCCCAGATGGAGGGTTTGGGGAGGACATCTGCAAAGGAATCAGACATTTAAGTTCATGGGGTGTACTTGTCTCTTCAGTGTCCCCAATTATCATTCAAAAGCCCCCCCCCCACACTGGTCACCACCAACCCAGACCCACTGTGTGTCCCCCAGCTGCCAAGGGGTGTCATTCTACTGAAGCAGGAGGTCTGGGGGAGGACTCACCTGCCTGGACCTGGTCCCACCAGCCCTGACACAGCCCTGGAAGAGAGTCCCTGTGAGATCCTCCTTCACCCACACACAGAAGCTGCAGGCCTGGTCTGGGCCCCTGAGCACTGGGGTCACACGTGGGGCTGAGCCACTTCTCCTTCCACCAGGAGTTCTGCCCCCACTGAGCCTCCTCAGTCCTGGGGGCCTTCGGGGAAGTGGACCTGGGAGGGGAGGGGACCCCTTCCCTCTCTTTTCACCAAAACTCACCGAGACCGAGAAGAGCAACGAAGGTCAAGGTCATAACGCTGCCTCTCTGGGTTCCCAGTGGTGCAGATGATGTGCAGTGTCCACAGCTCAGCAGGACAGACAGACCCACGGGGTGAAGCTCCGTGTGACCAGTCTCAGTTTCCTGGTGAG
This sequence comes from Desmodus rotundus, assembly GCF_022682495.2. Classification (NCBI taxonomy): domain Eukaryota; kingdom Metazoa; phylum Chordata; class Mammalia; order Chiroptera; family Phyllostomidae; genus Desmodus; species Desmodus rotundus. The sequence continues at coordinate 48,863,569 of NC_071398.1, forward strand.
CGGCAGTCTGCCCTCCCTGAGGGGTGGTCAGGGAGACAGCAGGCTCTGGGACTTTTCAGAAGACCTCTGATTCTCAGCAGACCCCACATGCACGGCCTCCACTTCATGTGACACCCAAGTCCAGAGGGTGACACCTGAACATGAGGGTAGAGGACTCTGGGTAGGATGCAGGAGCAGCCCAATTTCTGTTGCAGTTCTGACTCTGCCTTTTCTAGAACCCACGTGACCGTGGGCATTCATTTCCTTTCCCGAGACAACGTAAATGCAAAGTTTCTTCCGGCCTTTCTCCATTCTGGCATCTGGCCAGTATTTAATTAGCAGGTGCCCCGTCCAGCACAGGATCAGCCCGGGGGGTGAGAGAGAGGACATCACTATGGGCCAGGAAGAGGGTGATTATTCTCAGAGCTGTGAGTCCCTAGGCTGTGCTGTGCCCTGGTCACATGGGGCCTCTTCTCCCTGCAGGGGCTATTGGGTTTGAGCTTTAAAGTTACAGAAAAAATGCAGTAAAAAAAAGTGTGAGCAGATTGGTGTTTTCAGAAGATAACACTCTGTGGGAATCGACTGTAGCAAGATTTTGGATAACAAACAGTGGTAAAACTCCAACATCATAGGGTACCCGGTGATGAGCTACCCAGCATTCTCGGCGGTTTGTGAGGATTTCTTATGAAATCTTAAGCAATCCCTAAAACAAAACCATGTGTAGAGTTGAGTGAGAAGTGCTAGAAGACTTCTTTGTGTTTCTTGGTCTAGGAGGAGTGCAGAGAGTCTGCAGAGAGCAGACTGGCTCAGGATGCCCCCTGACACGCACAGTGTGGCCAGGGCCCAGGTGTGTGAGTCTGGGGAGGGGAGGTGGGCGCTGGGAAGTGTCTGGTTTGTAGGGAGGAGTTGGCTCTGCTTGGGGTGGAGAGTATAGCTCAGCCTGATCTCCAACAACATGAACCATTGGGTGGGGGTCCTTGGATGTGCTGGAGTGAGGTGGAACCCTGTGGAAAGGCTTTGTACAGGGAGGGTCTGTGACAGGTAAGTTCAGGTGCATCAGAGGAAACCCCTCAGCTGGGAGTTGGGGTCCACAGGAGGCCGGAGAGAGGGCTGATGGGGTTGCACCCACACAATGTCCTGGGTCTTCACCTCAGTGTGACTGTGGAGGGGACCTAGGTCACAGAAACAGGGACTTGGGGTCAGAGCTGTGGGTTTTTTCATCGTTTCGGGGGAAGAGAGGGAAGAGCTGAGGGTTCATCTGCTTCCTGACTGGGTGCAGGAAGGGTGGGGAGAGGGTTGTAAAACTATCCACTGGCCCACAGCAGGATCCACCTGCCCTGCTGGCCAGGCATGTGGTTTGGTCTCTCCCTCACACTTCCTCTCTCTGTCTTCCTCATGTCTGTGAACAGAACACCTTCTCTCCATCCCTCCCATCCAGGCCAATAAGCATGTCTGCCTCCTCACTGTCCTGCTCTGTGAGGGGCAACCCTGCATCTGACACTGGTCACTCTGTCCCCATGTGCTGGGCAGAAGCTGTAGTTGCAGACAATTCACAGGTTTTAAGCTAAGACAAGGGGAAACACTATTGACAGTCAGTTCTGAGCCAGTCACTTCCCCTCTCCCTTTTCCCTCATTGCAGACAAGGGTGGAAGCTCAGCTCTCACAGTTGTGAGGATCAGCAGAGCCCGAGATATGATCGGGCTCCGTCTGTGCCATTTCTGGGCCTGATTAAGACATGGGCATGAGAGACTTGTGACAGGAAGGGCTACTTGGCAACTGCATGCCAGTACCCCAAATATTTAGGGGGTATCAGAAGCTATAGGGCATCCTTGGTAAATGGCAGGTGAGCCCAGACTGAGGAAACAGGAAGGACACTACTCGTCCTGGATCCTGGACTCGCCACACTCAGGAGTGAGGGTGGGAATCCCCCCAGGGGCTGAGCCTGAGCACTGGGCGCTGAGGGCATCTCGGACCTGGTGGGAGTCCCACCTCCCATGAGACTGCCCAGAGACATGGGGCCACTTCTAAGGTAAAAAGGATCCATAGGGACCATGGCAACTGACTTACATTTCTTTTTAATGACACCTTTTCCTGAAACATAGAATTGAACCTTTTCAAATACAGAATTCACTAAAATCCAATATACAGTGTCTAACCACAATTTTATCTGACTTTAATAGGAAATTTGTCCAACACCACACCCATATATATCACAAAGCTGTCAGTGTCCCAACTATCCTCCTCATGAGCCCCTGACAAGTCCACCTGACTTCTGTGTCTGTGGGTGTCCTCGTCCTGGACACTCCATACAAACGTAGTCACATGACCTTTTCTGTGTGGCTTCTGTCACTGAGCTGCAGAATGTTGATGTTCACCCACCAGGTAGCAGGTGTCAGTACTTTGCTTTTATGGCTTAAAAAACCCTCCTGGGTTATGAAGACACCAGATTTTGTTTATGCAAGTGGGATCCAGCGTGAAGGGGTGTGTAGATGTGAACCCAACCAGCCACGTGGGGCGGCCCCTCATGTCACAGGGGTGAGAACAGAAGGACAGTCAAGGGGAGTCCATGAGGATGAGGAGGGAGAGCCCCACAGTGGGATGGAGGAGACCTCTTCACAGGAACACAGCTCACATTTCCTGTCCCCAAACCTCGCCTGCCACCTCTGCTCCCCTGGACAAATCAGCAGTTTCCCCACCTGTGATCCAGAGTGTCTTTCACCACCTCCTGGGTCATCAGATGGGCTCCATGGGTCCCCATCTCTGATTGGTGCCCTGTCCCCTCTGTGTTTATGTCTTAGGCCCATCAAGACCAATCCAGCCACACCCTTGTGGGTGAGATTCTCCACGGTGTAGTCTTGTGAGTGGAAGGTTAGGAAATTTAGGCAGAAAGGTCACAGAGGTGACCAAAGTCTCCCCAGGATCCAGGATGTCCACTCAGGAAACCTCCCTCCCTCTGGCAGGACCTGACCCTCTGCACCCAGCCCCACAACTGAGAGATTCTCCTACTCCCCACTCCTGGGGTCTGACTTGTTCTGTGATGGGCTAAGGGTGTCGGCTGCCCCTGAGGATCATGAGATGGGGGTGTGAGTGAGGACTTGGGGAGACCCGAGCTCTCCTCCTGGGGTCTGTGCTCTCGGATGCCCCACCTCTCAGGCTGTAACTTTCACAGGGTTGTGTCATGAGCCCCGACTCCACTCTGCCAGGTCCCTGTCTCCCCATTGGATCATCTCAGCCTGCCTGGGATCTCTGGGTTCAGAATGCGTTCTGAGTCACTTCCATAGGAGCTGAGCCTGGGAGGTCAGGATGAGGGGTGAAAACGGTCTCCATCCAGAAATAAGAGTTGTGTGCTCTGTGCTTATTGGGAGGCACAGAACTCATGTCTCATTCCTCTAAACCTGAGAAACCCCAGGAACTCAACAGCTGGGGACCCAGGGTGCATGGGAGAGGGGCTGGTGTTAGGGGCTCCTGAGTGTCCCGTCCATGGAAACCCCCCTGGTCCCCTCATTTATTACTGCCTCAGACTCTCCAGGGACAGGGCCCTAGGCTGAGGAGCCCCAGAACTGGCTGCTGGGGGCCCCAGCCTGGACCCAACATGTCCCTCTGCCATGCCTACCCCTCCTGTCATATGCCAGACCCAGAGCCCTGTGGGCCCTGTGGTTCCTGGCATCTCTGCCTGACTCCCAGCCCCTGGGATACAAGCCTATCCCTGAGTGTCTGGGGGGACATGACACCCTCTAATGGATGCTCAGAACTTTCTAGGGCTGCTCTATGTTCCTCTGAGCAGAGTTCTCAGGGACTCAACAATTATGGGGATGGGCTCTGTGGGTGGGGGTTGAGGGCCTCCAGAGGGTTCTGGGAATGAGGACAGAAGGGAGTAAGGGTCTGGGACTAGCCCTGGAGTTGGCAGATAACCCAGGATCCTCTGCCACATCTCCTTTTTGGCCCCCTAGACATGCCTCCTGCCCACCTGTCATGTTTGGAACCCACATGAAGAGGAGGGGTGGGAAGGACCGGGAGGGTCCCTGGGGGCAGATCTCTGCTGGGTGACCACCACTCAGAGCCCCTCACTCTCATCCAACTCCAGACGTCTCCTGGGGACAGGACCCTGAGCTGACTGTGCTCAGAGAGGATGGGGCCAGGGGCCCTCACCTGAGATGGGGACCTCCAGGGCATCTCTGGGCTCTGACCACACATGGGGACGGGTGTTCCTGTAACAGCCATAGCACCTGAATGTCCACCTGTGGCTGTGGATCATGGGGCCCACAGTGAACTGGGCCAGGAAGTGCCCACTGGGGTGTGGCTGTGAGTCCAGGGTCCAATAGGGCCTGTGTTCTCCTTCCTCAGTCAGAATGAACCTGTCAAATCCCCTCTGTGAGCCACACTGGAGGGTCAAGGTCCCTCCTGAGGTCACGACAGGCTGGGCAGGGCTGAGAGGCTGGGTTTGCTGTAGGCTCCTAGGAGAGAAGGAGGCAGCATGTTAAATGGGGCTCACACCTCCCTCATGTCCCCCAGGGCTAGGCTGTGAGGGGGAGACACCCTGAGAGCATCCCCCTTCCTGAGAGCAGAAGCTGAGGCTGGGACCCCTGAGTGTCCCCTCACCTGTCACCACCAGGTCCAGGAGGTCACTGTGGTCCAAGCAGCCAATGGGGCTGGGGTATTTACAATAATAGCTCCCTACATAAAAGTCTTCCATGAAGAACTTGGCCCTGTCCCCAGGAGCCAGAGGTTTCTGTCTATCCAAGGGCGTATCCATTTCTTCTGTATACAGATAGTAGCCCAAGGCCTCCGGGGTCCCCCAGCAGCAGATCATTAGAGGGCTCCCTAAAGGCAGCACAGAGCCTGGCCAAACCAAATGGTGGGTTCGGGGAGGGTCCCTGGAAGGAACCAGAGGCTGCATTAGACGAACCTTCCCCACTCCCTCATTCCCCAGCTCAGCCCATATCCCGCCTCTGCTATCACCTAATCCCAGGACCTCTGTGCTGCCTCCTGAGCCCCAGATGTGAAGTAGGACAAAGGATTGGGAGACAGGGGAGGACTCACCTGCCTGTACATGGGTTTTTTGGCCCGGAATCAGCCCTGGAAGAGAGTCCCTGTCAGATTTGCACCCAGATGTCTCAGCTGATTCCCTTCTATTAGGGCCTCATCTGCTCCAGCTGCCTGAGCTCTGAGGGTCCCCATTGATAAGTATGTGCCGCTGCCCCATCCCCTCCTGCTGCATCCCATCCCCACGTCCCACCACTGACCGAGGCAGAGAAGAGCAGGGAGGATAGACTTCATGCCGTCAGCTCTGAGTGCTCCCGCTCTGCAGGTGGATGAGATCCTGGGCTTGGAGGACAGAGACACACAGGATGTGGTGAGGCAGGGGCTGCTACTGCCCTTCCGGGTTCCCACACCTGTGGACCCACAGCAAGGGGATGGCCCCACCCTAGGCCTGGCTCCGGGTTTTTCCATGATGAGGGCCCGGGAGGACTTCTCGCCCTCTGGAGATGCTCAGCCCAGATCTGGGATCTTGTCTCAATCCCAGAACCCTATGCCTGGTCTGTGCCTCTGCTCAGAGAGGGTGGGACCCAGGCTCTGGTCCTCCATCCACCATCCACAGTCTGATGCTAAATAAAACTCAGTAGTCATTGTCTCAGCCTCCCACAAACAGCATTTACTTATTTACTGATCACCTAGGAAGGCCGAGTATTTGTGTCAGAGCTAGAAATGCATCCATGATCCAGCAGACTCATTTTCTGTATCTTGAGAATGCTTCTTAGCAGAAAATGAGCATTCTAAGTCTAAAGAGGAAATGCCTTTACTTACAAAGTAGAAATGAGAAAAATATGAGAACACCTAGGACCATGACTAGACTGTGGTTGAGGGAATAGCTGTTTTTCTTTTATCCTCACCAAAGAACATGTTTGTTGATTTATAGAGTGAGGGAGAGACAGACAGAGAGAGAGAAAGACATTGATGAGAGAGAGAAATATTGATTGGTTGCCTCCCCAAGACACCTGGGCTGGGGATGGAACTCACAACTTTTTGGTGTAGGGACAACACTCCAAGCAAGTGAACCACAGGGCCGGGGCGGAGGGAAGGGCTGTGGAATGAGGTGGAAGCCTAGGAGGTGGGAGTGAGAATACTCTCGAGAGGAAAGAGTATCAAGGGAAGTCTAGAGACAGACTGTCTGACAGGAGTAAGGGCAGGTGAGGTGGGGGCTGGTCATGGGTGTGCTCCCCACCCCCTAACGATGTTGGATTAAGTGTGTGAAGCAGAGGCATATCCAGGAGTGAACTGTTACAGCCCCACTGAGTTATGAATCTCATACGTGCCGTGTGTAACGGGGGAACTAGAGCAATGCAGTATGTGTGAGTGATGTATGATGTGAACAGTAATGGAACTCCAGTCCTGTGTGCCCAACAGTACTAGATGGATTTACCATCATTTCATGCATATTTTTTAGCTGTCACAACTCATGTAGAGAAGAGAAATGAGGAGAAGAAATCTCAGCATTATCTCTAACCCAGTGTTTTTAGCTGGAAACTTGGGGAGGGACTCGCTAGTTCTATAGAACTCTAAGAAAGCAGACATAGAGGAGAACAGATATGGTCCATAGGAGATGGTGCGTGTGTGTCTGTGTGTGCAAGTGTGCATGTCTGTGAGAGTATATGTGTGAGGGGGTATCAGTGAGTGTGTATGTGTGTGAGTGTGTGTATGTGTGTGTATGACTGTGTGTTCACAGAGTAACTGCACCCATGTGGGTGAGGGAAGCAGCAGTGAGAGCTGAGGATGGAGGGTCATAGGTGGGTGATCACAAAGAGCTGTTAGTTCAGAAGAAAGAGTCTAAATTTACCCTAAACACAGTGAGGACCGTGGATGGATTGGAGCAGAAATGGACAGATTCTGAGAAGGAGGGGGAGGGACTGATGTGGAGGGTGAACAGAGGAAGAGAGTGAGGACCTAGAGCTCAGATCCCAGGCAGGTGATGGATGTGACCACTGCTGTGGGGACATGAAGGGTGACCTTCCCTCCCTGCCTCATTGACTGCAGACCCCAAGGAGCACTCATGGCAGTGAGTCAGAGTGGGGCAGGGCCGAGCCTGGGGTCTGTGCAAACCCTCTGCTCCCACAGGAGAGCTCAGCGCTCCCTCCTGGCCCTGGAACACAGCGGCTGCTTCTCATGCTGTTTCCACCTGACTGTGTCTCTGTGAGACGTGGGCTCTCTCTTTCTCCATTCCCTTGGGGTAAATTGTTTGGTTCATTTTTTCCACCTCAGAGCAATTTTGATGCTGGGTGACACTTTCCTATTCAAACTGTGGACATTGTTGAAGATTCAGGAAAAAAATGGTCGTTCGTGGGAGCTCTGTTAGAGGCAGAAAACACTCCCCACACTTTAAATGTCAGTTGCTGCCACACCACATCCTGAGTGGCTGAAGGACCCTTGAGCAACCTTCTTCCTCTGCTGCTCTCACTTTTCTCACTTGTAGCTCAGTGATGCCAGCCCCACCCCCGCAAGTGTGATCAGAATTCACCCTGCCTGAGATGGGAGGGAAAGGAAACCAGACATTCAGACTTAGAAGGAGACATTGGAGGTTCAAGAAACTGAAAATTGGAGATACCTCATCCAATGGAGCAGATGAAGGATCAGACTCAGACCCAGTGCAGAGTCACGTGATCACGACAGAGACCCTGGCAGTGCAGTGCGCAGCTCCTGGTCCTTCCGTCATGGGTGCTGGGCCAGCTGGGGAGTTTGTGGAGCAAGGGGAACTTCACAACTGCTCCACTCCGTACACAAAATCGATGCTAGATGCACGACAGACTGAAGAGTCAACCAATTACTTTTTCTTTAGTGAACTATGTAGGAAATGTCTTTTTTTTCTTTGTGGGAAGCTTTTAAAAACATCTCTTAAAAACTCCTTTAAAATTTTAATTCTATTACAGTTGTCCCAATTTTCCCCCTTTGCCTTCCTCTGCCCATGCCAGGCCCCCACTCCCACACAGTCAATCCCCACACTGCTGTCCATGCCCACAGGCCATTCATACGTGTTCTCTGACTAGTCCCTTCCCCTTTTTCCCCACTATTATCCCTCTCCCCCTCCCCTCTGGTCATCGTCAGTCCGTTCTATGTTTCCATGACTATGGTTCTATTTTGCTCATTAGTCTTTTTTGCTCATTAGATTCCTCTCATTGGTGAGGTCATATGGTATTTGTCTTTTGCTGACTGGCTTATTTCACCTAACTAGCATAATATTCTCCAGTTCCATTCATGCTATTGTAAAATGTAGGAGTCCTTCTTTCTTTCTGCTGTGTAGTATTCCATTGAGTAAATGTACCTCAGTTTTCTGATCCACTCATCTACTGGTGGGAACATGGGCTGTTTCCAGCACTTGGCTATTGTAAATGACACTGCTATGAACCTAGGAGTGAATAGGGATTCTTAGGTCTATTCCCACAGAAACAGAGGATGGGATGGGCAGAGGAAGGCAAAGGGAAAAATTGGAACAACTGGAATAGAACAACAATAAAATATTGAAACACACACACACACACACACAGAAACAGAAAAGAGACACAGCCAGGTGGGCTGTAGTTGCGGGTGGAGCTGTCCAGTGCTGAATTCTCCAGCACCTCTCAGGATTCACAGACAAACCAGGACAGAATCAGGGGAGACGCAGGTGACCCATGGCTTTGAGGAAAGCCTCCTACATACACGTGCACATTCCTGGTCACGGCTAGCCTTGGTCTGGGTCAGCAGGACCTCTGGACAGTAGATGAGTTGTCCTCACTTGGGGATTCTATGATGACTTTTGTGAATTTACTTTGCAGTATCAGGTTTGTGTTGTTCTTATGTCGGGAAAAGGGGTAAAGTCTCAGTGGACAGTGTTATAGCAGAGCTTTTGATGACTTGTTTTTCAGTTGTTAAAGTGAAGCTGAAGAGACACAATCACAGGATGTGGTGGGCAGGGTCCCCACACCACAGTCTGTACAGGGCACAAGGTGCCTGTCACACAGGAAGAGGACCAGCTCTTCTCACCCTAAAAATAGCAGGTGCTGAGGGTCTGACCCGAGCCACATCACTCAACACCCCTCATGTCTAACGTGTCATATTTCTCTTTCCTAAACTCTACAATCACAGATAGATTTTAACATAGTTTGCTGCCATTGGAAAGTGCTAACAAGACCTTAGTTCATAGTATTCAATATCTCTGGGCCAAGCTGATGTATGAAATGGTTAATGATATACAGCTATTTTCAGGAGAAATATGAAGTCTCTCTCTTCCAATATCTATTAGGTTTTATACCAGATGCACATTTTTTATTCTCTTGCCAACCATAAAGCAAAGTAAACAGCTTGATTCTACATTTCTAGAAAAGAAGGAAACCTATGAAGTCTGTTTTTTTGTTGTTTTATTGAAATCATGTTTTTGCATATGAGTCAAAACCGAGTTTCTTCTATGAGAGAGAAGGGGACAGAGAGAAAAAGAGAGAGAGAGAGAGAGAGAGATTGAGGGAGAGGGAGAATTTATTAGTTTTGTAAGTTTGCCACAATAAAATGCAACGAAGTGGGTGGCTTAGGATGGAAGGAATTAGTTTGATTAGATTCCAGATGTCAGACAGATTGATTGACAGATGAATATTATATATTATAAATATATATTAGTTATATATAAATATATGAAATATATTTCAAATATAAGTATACTTATATAATTATATATAAATGTATACAATTATATATAAATGTATACAATTATATATAAATGTATACAATTATATAATGGAAACATAAACATAATATAATAAATATATATTATAAATGTAATATAAATATATTACATTGTATATTGTAAGTGTATAATATAAAATATGAATATATAAATGTATAATATATAAGTAACATAATATAGAATGTTTATATATTATATAATATTATACATTGTTATGCAATAAATATAATGCGACACATGATTATATTATATTATACATTATATTATATATAGTATACACTGTTCACATATTATATATAATATTATATTTATATTATATATATAGACACACAGATATATAGACACACAGATAGTAGGTAAATGGGAATATATGTAGATACATTCTAAACTTTCCAACATTTGCTATGGTCATCCCCATTACTTGTCCAGCTTTTTAGGTAAGTTGTTTTTACATAAAGCCTGAGGATAACTTTTTCCAGTTTTACTGACATATAATTGACAAAAGTGTTAGGTTGCAATGTGTTTATTTGGTACATTTAAATATTATAATATGATATCTTCGTAGCTTTAATGGCAGGGGGGTGGCATGAGAGGAGGAGGGCACAGGGGGCAAAATTGGGACAACTGTAAAAGAATAACCATAAAAAATAAAAATGAGATATGAGAAAAAGTCCCATAATTGTTACTTTTTGTGCTGAGAAAGAATATTTGAGATATATTCTCTTAGCAACTTCCAGGTACATAATCTGGTTAACTGTCCTCACCAGGCTGTATGTGAGACCCCAGGGAGCAGTAACCTCATAACTGAAAGTCCATGCTCTTTGACCAGCTTCTCTCCTTCCCCGCCCCCACTCCCCATGGTCACCACCATTCCACCCTCTGTTTCTACATGTTTGGATTCTTTAGGTTCCACATATTCATGAGATGATTCAGTCTTTGTCTTTATCTGTCCCATGGATCTCACTTAGCATAATGCCCTCAGGTTCTTGATGTGTTGTTGTGAAGGGAGGGATTTCCTTCCCTTTGTGGCTGAATCACATTTCAGCTCAAGGACACTCAGACAGGGCCAAACGCCACCCAGGAGAGCATTCTGAAAGGGTTTTCTTCTGAAGCAACACTCCTTCAACCCATCCCTTCAAACACTGTTGTGTTGATTCTAAATGATGGGATTTCTCCAAAAATGAGGCTGGTGGCACCTGGGGGGAGAGAAAGAATTGTGGGGTCCAGAGAGGGTGGTAGGCATCACTTTAGGTTTATTTTCTCCACACGTGTGTCTCACTTTCCCCATTTATTCAGTGATTGAATTTAGGTAAAGTCCTGTGAACTGAACTGTTGAAGATTCAATAACATTCATCTGGTAATGTGGTTATTAGAAATTTAAAAAATTTGTTAGGCAAAGTTGGAGGAGGGCATGAGACTTTAGAGGTGTGGACCCAAACTGCCATGGGGGATGGGCCCTCATGTCACAGGGCTGAGAATGAAGGGAGCCGTGGCAGGGAGAGAAAATACACAGTCAGTGGAGGAAGAGTCCTCAGCCCCAGGGGCTGAAGTAGGGATGGGGCGTGGCGCTTGGACACAGATTTCTCCTGCCATCTTCTTTGACCCGCACTCAGCCCTGAAAGAGAGCCTGGAACTTCCTGAAGCTGAATTTCTCCACAAACAAGGTGGTGTAGCCTCCCCAGTCCCTCTTGCTGCCCAGACCCCATGTCCCCACAACTGACTGAGGCAGAGAAGAGCAGGGAGGATGGACATAGTGCCATCCACTCTGAGAGTCCCCGCCCTGCAGGTGGGTGAGACCCTGGGCCTGAACCAGATGCACAGGCTGTGGTGAGTCAGGGGCAGCTGCCACTCTTCCAGGTTCCCACCTCTGTGGACCTACAGCAAGGGGACGGCCCTGCCTGGGTTTTTCCATGACGAGGGCTCAGGGTACTCTCGACACTCAGGAGTCACTCAGCGCAGTTCTGGGGTCTCTCTCACTCTCAGGACCCCCTGCCCGGTCTGTGCTCCTGCTCAGAGAGGGTGGGCTCTGCTCAGAGAGAGATGGCTCTGGTCCTCAGTTCATCTCTTACTGTCCTGCTGTAAATAGGACGATCATTTATTTTTCTCAGCGCTCCACAAGTGAAATAGAGTTTTCGACTTTGACTAGTCAATAAACAAATAATTAGTGATCACCTACTACCTGCCGGGTATTTGTGCCAGAACCAGAAACACATCCGTGATCCAGGAGACCCACTTCCTGATTTTCCAAAACTCTGATTAGAAGAATATGGAAAGTTTAAGGCTAATATTTCAGTTAAATTATGTGCAAAGGAGGAATAAGTGAAACTATAAGAACAACTGGGGACCATGACTAGACTGTGGTTGGGGGAATGGGTGTTTGAAGAGATGGACACTAAACAGGTGAATTAGAGCACATTCGAGAGAGGAAAAAACATTCCAGAGAACCCTAGAGCCACAGAGACTGTCTGAAAGGGAGGCGGAGAAGGTGAGGTGGTGGCTGGTCACGTGGATGCTGTCCATCATGCATGGACGATGGATCATGTCTGTAGGACAAGGGGAGTTTGGGAGGAATGGACTGTGATGGACAGATTGTGTTATCGAAGGCCTATGTACCCTGTGTTACAAATGGACTGGAGACCTGCAATATTTGTTAATAAAAAGAAAATATCCGTATTTGCTGAACTCCAACATTGTGTCTTCAACTATGTTCCATAAATATCTTCCCTGAATACATCATGTGATTCTCACATACCCCTTAGCGGTCATGAACATATCTAGAGAAGAGAAATAAAAACACGGTAGTGCAGTATTATTTCTTGTTCTGTGACTATCTCTGGGGCTTGGTAGTGATTACTAGGTCTACGTGGCTCTGTAACAGCCTACACGAAAAAAAGAGAAGTGTTGAGTGGCAGATTGTGTGTGAGTCTGTGTGAGTAGATGTGTGTAAATATGTGCGTGTGTGTGAGTGTGCATGTTTCAGTCTGAGTGTGTGTGTGTGTGAATATGTGTGTGAATTTATATGTGTATAGGTTTGTGTGTGTGTGAGTGTATGTGTGTGTGACTGTGTGTTCACAGGTAACTGCGCACGTCTTGTTGAGGGAAACAGAAGTGAGAGCTGAGATTGCAGGGTCCCACCTGGACGATCGTGAATAGTTTTCAGTTCAGCAGGAAACGTCTGGATTTGCCCTGAAGACAGTGAGGACCATGGAAGAATTTTCAGCAGAAACTGAAGTTAGACTTGTATATGAACGGTGAACATGAAGCAGGGTGCAGCCAAGAGGAGGGCCCCAAGAAGGGATTTGTAATGGGGTGCAGGACTCGGGGTGTCCAGGAAATATTAGAAAAATATATGTAGGATGTCCTCACCCCCACAGGCCTGAGCCAAGGGGGATGGGACACATGGAACAGGGCCATTCAGAGCTGTTTTGGGTAGCAAGAGCTTTGCAGCTAACCCCTGGCACAGTCATTTAACATATCTATAACCTTTAACTGGTTTCATAGATATGTTAAATAGCTGTGGCCCTGCCTTGAGCCAGGGAGATGGGAGGGACTTCCACCCAAGATGGGTCTGGGAAGCAACTCCCCCTGGTTACAGGGCCTGCGTGAGAGCTTGGAGATGATTGGCTCCATGCCATGGGGCCACACCTGCCCAGACTTACTATGGCAGCCCAGTAAAGCTGGAAGAATACGGGGATGCTGGCAGGTGTAGCTGACTGTAGGAGGAGTCGGAAATGGGGCTGCAAAGGAAGCTGGGTGCTGGGATTTAAACCTAGGCCCAGCAGCCATAGGAAGGGAGACCACGCGGCTGCATAGTAGTAGGAGGAGGACCACAAGGTTTTGGGGAAGGAGAGAAAAAGGACCACGCAGTTCTGAAGGAGAGTAGAGAGGACCATGAGGTTTTGGAGTGCTGCTTCTTGCCACGCGGCTTAGGCAGCAGAAGAGACTTTGCTGGGAAGAAAAGGGGAGAAAGGACTCTTGCTGGTGGGCCGTGAGAAGGTGCTGAAGCAGGGTGCAGCCAAGAGGAGGGCCCCAAGAAGGGATTTGTAATGGGGTGCAGGACTCGGGGTGTCCAGGAAATATTAGAAAAATGTATATAGGATGTCCTCACCCCTACAGGCCTGAGCCAGGGGGGATGGGACACATGGAACAGGGCCATTCAGAGGCTGTTTTGGGTAGCAAGAGCTTTGCAGCTAACCCCAGGCACGGTCATTTAACATATCTATAACCTTTAACTGGTTTCATGGATATGTTAAATAGCTGTGGCCCTGCCTTGAGCCAGGGAGATGGGAGTGACTTCCACCCAAGATGGGACTGGGAAGCAACTCCCCCTGGTTACAGGGCCTGCGTGAGAGCTTGGAGATGATTGGCTCCAAGCCATGGGGCCACACCTGCCCAGACTTACTATGGCAGCCCAGTAAAGCTGGAAGAATACGGGGATGCTGGCAGGTGTAGCTGACTGTAGGAGGAGTCGGAAATGGGCTGCAAAGGAAGATGGGAACTGGGATTTAATCCTAGGCCCGGCAGCCATAGAGTGAGGAGAGACCATGCGGCTCTGAAGTAAAGAAGAGACCACGCGGCTCCATAGTAGTAGAGGAGGGCCACAAGGTTTTGGGGGAGAAGGAGGAGACCACGCGGCTCCAAAGTAAATGGGGAAAAGGACCACGTGGTTCTGAAGGAGAGTAAATGGGAGGACCACGAGGTTTTGGAGTGCTTCTTCTTGCCACGCGGCTTAGGCAGCAGGAGAGACTTTGCAGCCATAGAGAAAGGGGAGAGAGGACTCTTGCTGGTGGGCCATGAGAAGGTGCCACATGGCTTTGGATTAACTGGGGATTGCAGCAGCCACACAGCTGATGGTGCCGGGAGCCTGAATCATGGACTTCTACTTCTTTTCCTGAGACACGGTATCCCGGACTGGGCACAGGGAGAGGGAAGGACTGTGCATCTGTGGGTGTTCTAGAGGACTTTAGTATCTTATTGAAGACATTAGGTCATTATTCTAAGTTTGTGTAACTTTTGAATAAACAATTCCTTTCCTTTTCACCAGTCTCTGGCATTGAGAGACGTCCTTCCTCTGGCGGCGGGCATTGCGAACCTAGCAGGTGGAGGCGTGGGGGAAGGAACCTCCAGAGACAGAAAGGCGGAATCCTTTCTGTAATAATTTATCGTGAACCACCCCCCCCCCCCTCTGCTCTGTAACAAACAGGAGAAGGGAGTGAAGTCTTACAGCTCAGAACCCAGGCAGGTGGTGGATGTACCCCCTGCCACGGATGAAAATAAGTCTACCAAGACCTGATCTGCTTGGGGAGGAGAGGGGGATGATCTCTCAAAGGAGAGGGACCAGGAGCCTTTTCCCCAATGGGCTTTTATTGGGTTCAATTTGCACAGGAATACAGGTAAAGCTCATCAATCATTGCCAGGCAGTGAGGATCAAACAATAGATAACAAACAAAGAACTCTGAGGGCTTATTCTGAGTCAGGGTCAGTTAGCTAA
Organism: Desmodus rotundus; assembly: GCF_022682495.2. Taxonomy (NCBI): domain Eukaryota; kingdom Metazoa; phylum Chordata; class Mammalia; order Chiroptera; family Phyllostomidae; genus Desmodus; species Desmodus rotundus. The sequence goes on from NC_071398.1 coordinate 48,878,748, forward strand.
GGGGCTATAAGACTTTGGAAAACTAACTCATTTCAGGCTTGGACCCTTATCATTTAACTTGAGGGTATTAGCAAAGCAGGTTTCACAGGATTTTATGCATTCTTTCTTAGGCCTGATCCCCCGGGGGCGGGGGGTGGGGTGGAATCCACCCTTTCCAGCACAGGGCTGCACCACCCTCTGTCATTGTTTCAGGCTTAAGTCAGACAGGGGAAGTAAGGCAGCCAAGAGATAGCAGACTTCTTGCAGACAGAATGAGGACTCAGGCTATGTCAAAGCCGAGGGGCGAGGGTCCTTCACCCCCTTTTTCTATAGCCCCCCAAGTCCTTCCCTGTGGGCCTTTTTTGTGACCATGCCCATACCTCTGTCCCTCCCTTGAGGAATCTTACCCATTATGGCTAACAGGTCAGGCTCAGGGCCAAGCAGGGTAAAGTAAAGTGGGCAGAGGTGGCGCCCCTGCCAGGGAGATAAGCTTTGTCTCCTTAGTGGCTTATGGTCCCAAGGTCTCTGACTCAGCCTTAACCAGGAGGGGTTACAGCTTCTGAAACCAGGCAGGGCGGTTCCCAACATGTGGCCCCTGCTGTGGGGACACGAAGGATGACCTTCCCTCCCTGCCTCATTGACTGCAGACCCCAAGGAACCCTCATAGCAGTGAGCCGGAGTGGGGCAGGGATGAGCCTGGGGTCTGTGCAAACCCTCTGCTCCCACAGGAGAGCTCAGCGCTCCATCCTGGCCCTGGAACACAGGGCTGCATCTCACACTGTTTCCGCCTGACTCTGTGTCTCTGAGAGATGTGGGCTCTTTCTCTCTCCCTCTCCTTGGGGTCAATTATTTGGGTCATTTCCGCTTCTTCAGGGCACCTTCGATGCTGGGGGTCACTCACCTCTTCAACCTCTGGAGGGTCTTCAGTATTCAGACAAGAATGATATTCATGAGTGTGTTTATTAGAAGGCACTAAAGACACACACACACACACACACTTTAAATACCAGTTGTTGCAATTTGACATCCTGAGTGGCTGAAGGACACTTGAGCTGCCTGCTTCCTCTGCTGCTCTCACTTTCCTCATTTATATCCCAGTGGTACCAACCCCACCCCACAAGTGAGGTCAGAGTTCACCCTGCCTGAGGTATGGGGCGAAGGAAACCAGCCATTTAGATTTACATGGAGATGTTGGAGGTTTGAGAACCTGAAAAGCAGAGATACCTCATCCAATGAAAGAAGGATCAGATTCAGACCACAGTGCAGGGTCACGTAATCAGGAAGGAGACCCTCGCAGTGCAGTGGGCAGACCACAGACGTCTGACCACACGGTGCTGGGCCAGCTGGGGGAGTCTGGGGAACACGACCAACCTCATAGCTGCCTCACTCCATTAACCTTTCTTGTCTACCTCCAATCCTGCCATGTTGAGCTGCACTTACATCTAAAACGTATATATTGCTCATTGATTACTCTTGAAAACTTACTGAAGCTAATATTTTCCAATCTGTTTGCAGCCTGCCAGACATCTCCCCAGGGGCCAGATATCAAGGAGGTAAAAGGAGGGAAGACAAGGTTTTGTGAGGGGCATCCCACCCATCCAGGACCAGACTGTTTAAGGGAATAAAGCTACAGGGAGTTTCCTGCACTGGAGCCAGGCTGAGGTGGAAGATACCCTGGTGGGGTACCCTCGTACCCCACATTTTTATTCCAGTATCACTGTGTTTTTAAGGCATTGTATGGGATCCATATGTGGTCTCCCCACTCACCACAGCCCAGGGTGCCAGGATCTGAGTCAGAGAAGGGAATGACAGTGTCTCACAGCAATGTCTGTTTTCCAGGCTTGGTGTTCGAAAGCATCAGCTCAGGGTCTCCCTACCCACACGGTCCCCTCGACAGAGACACATGCTCTTCCACAACCATCTGCCTAGTTGTGCTTGTACTCACCCCCTGATTCCACACACACCCCTGCACACACACACAGACAGAAACCCAGACACACTCCCCTGACCCCCAAGCCTGCACCCACGTCCAGGAAACAGCAAGTTCACCTTTTCCGTGGTATGAACGTTAGAAAAACAACAGCGAGCTTTGTGGACAGTAGTCTCTGTGGGCTTTCCTGTGTGAGCACACAGAGAACAAACTGCGGTGTCCTTGTAAGGGACACTGCCATTTTTGAAAATGTCACTCGTCATTGACAAGGTATTGGAGTGCACACTGTCAGTGACAGTAAGTTTCCGTGACTGCCTGTGACAATGAAATTACTCAAGTCCCAGAATCCTGTGCACTTTCTTCCAGTTTCACACAACGCACCGCCAAGCAGGGCCTGTCACCCAAGCTGGGATGAGTTTCCAGGTCATGGGGTGCTTGGTCCTAAGCTCAGGGCTCTGGTCAGTCCCCAAACTTGAGACATGTTTTTCCTGGACAGGACGCACTCGGTGGGTTTGTTCAAACACTCTTTTACAACAAAGGAAGGGAAAAGAAAAGATGTTAAGATTACCAACATCTTCCAAAAACAGTTACAGGTCCCAAATACCTTTTCTAGAAAATAGGCTAATAAACCAACAAAAAAGTGAAATGGGGTCAAAGTAAAGTAGTGTCATGACTTAGAATTGCTGGGTGGAGGCCTAAGCAAGACTCTGTCTCTGGGCAGCTGGTAATGACCTTGCGCTTGTCAGCGTGGTCCACTCCCCTTGGACCATTTTAAAGCATTTTCTTTCTACAGACTGTTGGGGCATCTGGTAACCCTACTCTGGGCTGGAACATGCTGGAGGCACCATGGCCTTGATGACCTTTGTTCTAGTCAGGGTCCCACAGACCCCCGAGTGGACCCACCACAGGGGCCCACAGGCAGGGCCGTGCCAGGATCACAGCATCCGGGAGAGCTGTCCTGCTGCTGCTTCATGGGTCCAGCATCACGGAGTGTGGAGGGTCAGCAATTAGAAGTCAGCCTGGTGGGCGTGTGAGCATGGACACAGAGTGCCCCTGGGGACAAGAGCAACTGAGACTGTGACAAAGAGACACTGCCGTGAAAGTAATGTCTACACCGAAATGCTCTAGAAATCTAGGGATGTGTCTGGTAGAGGAATAGCACCTTCTACTTCCAAGAGCTGAGCAGGAGTTTTTATTGTATGTAGCAGTTGGTGGGTTGTTTCTGTAAATGCTGATTCCAGTAGAAAGGAAAGGAATAAAGGGTGAGACGGGAGGTCAACAGAAGCCAACGTTCCCAGGTGCACGGTGTGCTAGGAGCAGATGTTTGGATTTCCTCCAGAAGCCAGTGGTTACCAAACAAAATGCGCAAGCAGCAGGTGGGAGCCTCAGAGTTTGTGGGACACTGTACATGGCAGAGATTTTCCTGAATTTGGGACATGATAAGACATTCCAGGACATTCAGCTTGTTGCTCACACTTCACTAGAGACGGGCATCTCATAACAGGTGCTAAATATGACCATTTCCTGTAGGACTCTTGCATCAGACTGAGACCCACAAGAATGTGGGCTCTCTCTTTCTGGGCCCCATCAGCCTACAACAGCTATCCCACGCTGCAGAGGTGACAACTCCTGTAGTTTCTCTGTGGTATATGTCACTGCTCAGTGACGTGTGTGTGCAGTCACTGAGAACTTGGGTTCAGGCTAGTGTAGCTGGGGAACTAAGGTTGGAAATGTATTTAGTCTGGGTGTTTATCCAAAGAAATGAAACATTAATTTGAAAGGATACATGCATCCCCCTGTTCACTGCAGCATTATTTACAAGAGCTAACATATGGAAGTAACCTAGGTGCTTATCAATAGATGAATAGATAAAGAAGTGGTATGTATATACAGTGGAATATTACTCACACACGAAAAAGAATGAATTCTGGCCCTTTGGGACAACATGAACGGATGTAGACTCATTGTGCTGAGTGAAATAAGTCAGGTAGAGAAAGAAAAACGCCATATTATTTAACCAGAATTTTTTTCTTTTTCCCAGCTTTTTGAGGAATAATGACAAATAGGAGTTGTGTATATTTAAGGTGTACACCTTGGTGTATCGATATATCTGTACACTCTGAAAACAGCACCACAGTGAAATGACTGACATATCCATCACCTCACACAGTTTCCATTTTTTTCTGTTGTGGGGTGAGAACACAGCAGATTTCCAGTCCACAATTCATAACTGTTTAACTACGATCAACACTCTGTGCATAGGTCTCCAGAATGTATTTATCACACAGCAGAAAGTTTACAGGTATTGATCAACATTTTCTTCTTTCCCAATCCCCAGTCTCTGGTAACCACCACCCTCCCCTATTTCACTTGAGTTCACATCTCTAAGAAACGTGCTCTACACATAAGGGAAATCATGCAGGATCGACCTCACTGTGTCCGGCTCACGTCACTCAGCACAATGTCCTCCTGGTGCATCCGTGTGTCTCCAATGGCAGCACTTCCTGCTTCTTATGGCTGAAGAGTATTCCCCAGTGTACCTAGACACCACGTCACCTTTATCCACCGCTCTCTGATGGACACTCAGGTGGTTTCCATGTCTCTGCTGTTGTGAATGAGCCTGCAGTGGACCTGGGAGTGCAGATGTCTCTTCGAGATCCTGATTCCATGTCCTCTGAACAGACACTCGCAGTGGAAGTGCTGGACCCTATGAAAGTTCTAAGAGGTACACACTGCTAGTTACAGGACAGTCATGGGACGTCAAGTCCAGCCTCGGGAACAGAGTTGCCAAAGAACAGAGTTGCATAACCCACGGACATGGACAAGGGTGTGGGAACTGGCTGAGGGACTTGGGGGATGCTGGGTGGAGGGGGGCAAAGGGAAACTTGGGACAACTGTAATAGCATAAATATAATTAAATAAAGAAAGTTCTATTTTCATTTCTCTGAGGAACTGAATGCCAGCTGCAGGGTCTGTGGGTGTGCTGGTTGTTGACACCCACACATCAATTACCCTGAATGCTCCCCATTTCCTCGTCCTCAGCTGCCCCCAGAGGATCCAGCCTGCAGACCCCTCAGCCAGACAGAGGCTGGCCCTTTGGGCAGTGATGGAAAGGCTGTGGGGGCAGAGGCCCCTGTTCTCTCTGCCCCCCAGGAGAAATCACAGGGGGAGGGCATCTCCCTGTGCAGAGCAGGGCCAGCAGGTGGGAGGGCCGATTCGGGTAAAGGGAAGCTGTTCTTCTCACCCTTGTCAAGGTGATATTTCTTGGGTGTTTTGCTCCACAGGGTGCTGGAACCTCAAACCTTCACCCCGGAGTGTGAATGTAGTCTTGCTCTTTGATGGTGGCTGAGCTGTAGCTTCTGTGGGTGAGCAGAGCCTGGACTTCTTATCTCGCCGCCATCTTGCTGACCTTGATCTCTGTCATTTTCATGGTCATTGTCCTGATGACTGGCCATGGTGAGCACGTTTTCCTGAGCTCATCTGTTTGCTGCTATTGCCTTTACAGATTATCTTTTTGGCAGAAATACCGACTCACATCCTTTGACCATTTTTATGAATTGGATTTTTTTTTTTTTGTGGTTGAGTTATAAGTATGCTTTAGATATTCTGGACCAGATCATTATCAGATATAATTTGAAAATATTTTCTTCAGTTTTGTATGTCATTTTTTTTCACTCACTTGACAGTGTTCTTTGATTCACACACATTATTATTTTGATAAAATCTAACTTTTTTTAGTTTATTGTGCTTTTGGTGTCATTTCTACGACAATGTAAGTAAGCCCACACTCATGCAGGTTTACCCACTTGATCCTAAGTTTTATAACATTAGCTGCTATACTGATCCATTTTGAGGTTATTTGGTGTGGGGTGTGCGGTACACATCCAACTTCATTCTTCTGCATTTTTTGTCCATTTGTGGATCCAACACCATCTGTTAACAATGAGTCTTATTGATACTGAGTCTGTTTTTCAAAGTCAGCACCCAGTGAGTTTCCATCCAGGAGTGGAATCAAGTCAAACCTGACCTTAACATCTGGTGTCTCCTCCCTACTGCTGCCCTCCCCTGAGTCCTCCTCAGTGGGCTCCTGGGCGAGATGAGGAATCCTGAGCCTTGTTCAGTCCGCAGCCAAAACCTGTGTGATCCCACATGAGTTCCTGATGGAGTTGAACCCCATTCTGTGAAATAACCCCCACGTCCATCCTGGTGACCTACAAGCATCCAGACGGTTGGAGCAACATGGGGTCAAAAGCTGCTGGGGACGTTTAACATGGCCAGTTGCGTGTCAGGTGGCGATGCCCAGGGTGTCTTCTGAGAGCCAGCGTCTGCCTCGAGCAGGGACTCCTTGTTTGGTTGGACTTAGTACATCTGGTCAGGCAGGTGCTGATCACGTTTTGAGGCAATGGCATTGCCAAGGTGACACTTTTCCGCCAACATGTCCACAGCCGTTTGTAGGAAGTGCATTGCCCAGGTTAGCCCGTGGGTTTTACCACCTACTTCAGGAGAGCTCCCTGAATTGTCTGAAGACATAGACAAGTCACCAAATAGAAGGGTGGCGTTTTCCTATGATGACAACTGGACTTGGAAGTCAGCAAACGAAAGTCACAAAGGACATTTGAACAAACCTTCAACACTGCATATGTTTAACCCCTGAACAGATCTCATGGGATCTGCCGCTACTTTAGTTCATCGGGTTTCTCTTAGGTGTGCCTGCCTGAGTGACAAGTGGCATCTCTTTATGAAGGTTGTGTAATGGAACCGCCCTGCCTGCCTTCTGTTGAGAATCTTCTTTCATGGACTCACCAGCGTGTTTGAAGATTGGCATGGCATTGTTCTTGCTGATTTAATTTGTGCTTTTGCATGGCTACCTCTCACATGCCCCCAAGTGGGGACCCAGCCTGAAACCCAGGCTTGTGCCCCAACCAGGACTCCAACCTGGGACCCCCTGATTCGCAGGTGGGCACCAAATCCACTGAGCCACACCAGCCAGGGATTTCTCATTTCCTTTTAATGTTTCCACTGTACTGATTAATGTTTTGAATGTGAAACCAACCATGCATCTCTAAAAATGCATACCTGCCTGGCCAAGATGGATGGCAAAGTTTATGCCGTGATGCATCTTGGTGAGATTGTGTTCAGGACTCTGCACTGATTCACGAGAGAGAGCTTCCTGTGAGGCTCCCTCTGTGTAGCTCCCTCGTTTGGTTTGGCCATCAAGTTACTTCTGGCCTGATAAACTGTGGTGGCAGATGTGCCTTCCTCCTTTCCTCTGAGGAGAGGCTTGTGTAAGGCTGTTGTGTGTATGTTCCTGTCTCTGTGTATGTCCACATGTGTATTTCTGTGTGTTTCCTACATGCATGAGTGCTGTGAAGCATTTGCCAGAGAAGCTTTTCAGACTCTGAGTTCACGTTGCAGGAACATCTTTAATTACAAGTTGAATGTAGTTAATACACAGGACAGCACAGTTTCACATTCCCCCCACACACGAGTGAAGTCACACGGCCCTTGTGCTGTGTGGTCTGACTTGTCCCATGTAGCGTGACGCTCTCACGATGCATCCGTGGCGCTGCCCTGTCTGTATCTCATCGCTCTGTGGCTGCATGACACTCCCTCGCACAGGTCGCCACACCTGCATCTCAGCACGTGTGGAAGGACACGTAGGTGGTCTCTCGTCTTTACCTTTTTCTTCTCTAAGATGTTCATTCACGGTTGTAAATTTTCCAGTGTGTAGGATGGTCAAGTGAGATTTACATTATCAGTCATGGAAAGCATTCTCTCCCTTCCATTTTTGATCTAAATTGACACACTGATTCTGGAGAAGTCTGTTGCTTTGATTCCAAAGCATAGGGGTATTACTTATCTGTGCTTGAAGAATCAGGGGACTCCCACAGGGTTCCAGCAGCTGCTGGGGGTCCAACTCAGGTCACCAGGCTGGCTGGGCTCATAGTGAGTGTCCTTTTGGCAGCTCCTGTACCTTCTGGGGTCTCTGCAGGTCCCTACTCTGCAGTGTGGGGACTGGGTCCTTCCTGTGCTAGTGGACAGCCAGAGCAGCATATACGCTGGGCTCTTCTGGGGGCTCCTCTGATGGGGAGGAAGGGGGTGCACTTGTCTCCCATCTGTGGGTCATGAGGGTCAGCTGGGCATATGTCACATCCTGAGGTACAGCATATGCAGAGGCCTGGAGCAGGGGGACAGAGAGAGGGATGAAACCTGGTTGGGTTTGGGGAAGCTTGGGGCCTGGGGAGGATGGGTCCCACCTCACTGTCCATCTGTCTGTCCTCTTCTGCTTGTCTGCCCTTCATGTCCACAATTCCTCTGACGGGGGGAAGGAGAGGCGACCATTCCCTGCCTGGGCCTTGATGTTGAGTGGGTCACCTGGGCGCACTTCACTCCCTGGGGGTTGTCATGGGGACTGTTCTGCTGGAGAGAGACAGTGAGACAGAACCAGCGAAACCTTGCTCCCACGGTTGAAACCCTCCAGTCAGGTGTCCACATGGTGTCTGAGTGACGACTTAAACTTCAGATCAGAAGAGGTCACTCTCCCGATGGAATCTGCAGGGAATCCCTGAACCTTGGGTCTCCTGGTGCTTCTACAGATCTGACTATTAACCTAATGAGCTATATTTGCTCATTTTGCTCCAGCCAGAGGGCCCATCAGGCTGAAGCAGCAGGTCCTGCCTCAGGACCATTGCACCTGCTGTTTTCTCTGTTCTCCCCCCTCACCACACACCCCACCCCCTGCTCTTGCTTCATCCTCCTTCACAGCACTTGGCTCTCCAGGACTCCATCTGCCTGTTTGCAGGTGTCTCCCTCACTCACAGGTGAGCTTGAGGGGTGTGGGTACAGGATGATCAGGGTGGCACTGTGGCACCAACATGGAGCTGGTAACCAGTGAGCTCCCATCACAGCTGCTACGTGAGTGAGTGAGGAGAACCTGGGACCTGAGGGTATTCATTCACTCATGCTTCCTCCTGAGACCTGGGCTGCATAAGGTCAGACACAGGATGAGGGGCCAGCACAGGGGACCATGCAGGAGGGGTCATGAGGTCATAGGAAAGCAGGAGGAGTGAGTCACAGCAGGACGACCTGGTGCCCAGAGGAGAGGCCAGTGTGGATGCTGCTGAGAACCAGAGTAGGTGAGGACAGGGAAGTGGCCATTGGAGTGAACTGGGCAATAGGAAGGTCCTTGGTGTCCTGGACAGGAGCAGGGGTCTCACCTGAGGGTCCAGCTCCACACTCTCCCCAACCCGTGGGTCCTTCACAGAAGTGTCTGCAGGGGCAGAATGGGGTGTGTCTCCTGGCAGGTTCCCTGAGATCTCAGGGCTGCAGACCCACCTGCCCCCAATGGGCCACTAACCCAGGGGTGAGGTGAGGGTCCAGGTCAGGCTGTGTGGTTTTCAGTCCCTCTCACCCCTGATCACCACACCCTCCCAGGCTCTCCCCTCCCCTATCGCCCCTGAAATCTCTGTGCCCCCCTCTGGAGGGCAGCTGTCCCTTCCTCTCACAGAGGGGCTCTTCCTGGGCGTCCACAGCGGGACTGGAGGACAGACTACAGCCTCTCTCTGGGCTGGTCAAGAGGGACAGTTTCAGCCTTGGGAGGGTAGAGGCCCCTCCCCGTGTGATTCCAGAGGAAAGAAGGAAACTTTAATACTTGCTTGTGGGTATGTTTCATGTTACAGAAGATTGAAAATGATCAAAAACTAACTTATACTTATTGGTAAACCTGTGCTGACATTGAGTGTCTTCTTTCTAGATTTTCTGATGTGAGGTTCTGGAGAAACCTCTCTCAGCGGACCTGCTCCACCTATTTGTTTCTGTGGCAGGTGCTCTGAGCCCCTCTCTCCTGTGGCCCTCGTCACCCTGTTCCCTACTCACCTGATGTCCTGCCTTTGCTCAGATGCAGGTGTCAGTGGTGGGGGAACAGGAGGAGGAGGAAGAAGAGCAGCAAGAGGAGGGTCACTGTGACCTGGATCAGGATGTTCAGTGACCGTGGGACACCTTGGGCTGGAGTGACGTCATGAATAAGCCAAAAGTGCCATTTAATGAGCACCTACTGTGTGTGCGGCACAGGCTGGGGTCTGTCCTTCATCTGCTCTAACCTCACAGCCCTCATGCACCAGGGATGGCTGACCCTCCACCCAGTCCACTGCGGCTCAGAGAGGTCAGCCATGTGCCCCAGGTCACCCAGCCAGGCCAGGGCAGGGCTGGGACTGGACCCCGGGGTGTGGGTTCCCTGTGCTGTCCTCCTGCTTCCCCCAGGTGGACACCAGCTCCGAGCTCTGGGTTGCTCACCTGCAGGGGCCTGTCCTGTCTCACCTGGAGCTGAGGGTCCTTCTTATGACCTGCCCCCAGCACAGCAGGGACATGAGATGGAAGTTTGATGTGTGGTGAACCTGATACACCCTTGGAAGCCCTGCCTTCCTGAGCTCTGTGAGACTCCTTATGTCACCTAATGTCACTGTAGGCCTGTGAGCAGGAGGGCACCAGGGATGGACAGACATGAACCCAACACTCAGAGAAAAGAAAGGACCACCTGGCCCCACAGCAGAAGCAGCAGAGCCAGGACCTGATCCAGGTCTGACTCCAGCCCTTGTTCCCTGCTCTCAGTGAGCACCTGAGCTGAGGAATAGACCTGGATGCCCCAAACCCTTGTTACTCCTGCCCCTCCATGTCCAGTGTCACTGTCACTGCTACAGAGGGGACTGTCTCCATAACATCATGTCCTGGGGGACTTCCCTTCAAGGCCCACCTCCTCCGAGGAGGTCAGAACCAGAACTGAAAGGAAATCTAAGCCCTGGGTCACGGTCCTGTCCTTTTACACGTGGAGACACTGAGGCACAGGGAAGGGAAGGGCGTGTCCAAGTTGGAGCCTCCAGAGGTGCCTGAGCTTGCACAGGACTCAACCCCTGTCCCCATGGACACACCCACCACCTCCCCACACAGACTCTCACTTACTGGTTTGCAGGCCTGACTCCACTTGGAAATGGGGCGATGGGCCAAACCTCAGAGCCCCTGCCACGCTGTTGTTCCCCCTTGGATCTGTCCTCCACGTCTAGCCCACCTGGGACTCAGCCTGTCTGTCTCTAAGACCTGAGGGCATTGAATTCCCTGAGAGACTCATAATGCCCTTAGGTAGGCTGTGCTCCCCTGAACAAAGGGCCCCACTACCTCGCTGGCTGTGGAGAGAGGCCCAGTGGGAGGTGGACTGGGACCTCAGAGGGTTCTGGGAAGGAGGACACCAGTGGGTTAGAGTCTGGTGCTGACCCTGGAGCCCCAGATCTCTCAGAGGCTTCCCATGCAGCTGTGCTGTGGCCCACTCAAACCCCTGCTGCTGAGACCCGGGCATCTTCTGTATTCAGGTGAGGGACAGAGATGGACAGGTGTAGGAGGGTCTCCGAGGGGCAGCTCTCTTCTGGGTGACCACCCCTAGAGCCCTCTTCCTCCCCTTGCAGCCCACAGTTCTTCTGAGGAAGAGAACCTGAACTGACAGCTCAGAAAGACAGGGTCAGAGGCTTCACCTGAGACCAGGAGCTCCAGGGGGTCACTGGGCTGTGACAGCAGGTAGGGGCTCCCATGGTTTGTGCTGTAGCACCTATAGGTCCCCCCATGGGCTGAGGTCACAGGTCCCACGGAGAACTCTGCCTGGTGCTGCTGAGCTTGGGACTATGATCTGAGATGCTGCGGGGGATCGGCTGCCCCCTCCTTGGTCAGAAGGAAAGTGTCCCTCGGGCTCTGTGACTGACACAGCAGGGTCATGTTCTCTCCTGGGGCCACTGTGGGGCCTGGCTGCATGGTGAGGGAGGGTCTGTCAGGGAGCCATCCTAGAGAGAAGGGGGGTGGGTGAGGGGCTGCCACCACCTAGTTCTTACCTGAGAGTCACCAGGCCCCTTTCTGGGGACCCTCCTCTCTGTCCATCTCTGTTTTCTCTGAGTCTCCCCCTCCCCTCCCATCCCCTGTCTTTGTCTCCCTCCCTGGGGAGCCCTCACCCCTTGTCCTGCCCATCACCACCTGAGACCCCCAGCAGGATCTGAGCAGACTCTGGGTCCCTGACTGAACCTGCTGGCTTCTCACCTGCAACCAGGTGAGTCCAGGGGGTCACTGGGGACTGACCACTCGGAAGACAGTCTGTGTCCATCATAGCACCTGTACCAGCCCCCATGGGAGCCGCTCACAGTGTCCAGGGGGAAGTCAGCCTGAGAGAGCCCAGCCTGGAGCTTCGGGACAGAGCTCTGGGAGAGGTCCTGTCCCCACTCCTTGGACAGAGTGAATCTGTCATAGCTGAGGTCAGAGTGACACTGGAGGGTCAGGTTCTGTCCAGAGACCACAATGGGGCCCTCTGGGGTCAGGAGGGAGGGCTTCCCTGAGCTACCTGCAGGGACCAGACACGAGTGACAGGGGATGCTCCTCCCATGAACCCTGCTCCTGGCCTGGCCCCCAGGTTCCCCCGTATCTCTGTGTCTCTGGCCCAGGAGCCCCTGTGCTCGCTTACCCCACCTCTCACATGGGGATCCACTCCCTACAAAGACCCCAGTGACCTGTCTGGTGCCTCAAAACATGGAAGAGGCAAAATAGAAAATATTTTTGGCCATTATTTTTTGTCTCAGCCAGCTTGTTAGGTAGTAAGGGGTGGAGTCTTGGGTTTTCACCAGGGCGGCGCAACCCACATCTCTACTCTGTATGTGGGGGAGGGGTCCACGAGAGAACAGTGCCACTTGCTCTGCTTTCTGCTGATTTTCAGCCACTTCCCCTGCTACCCACAATCAAATTGGGCCTTTCTGTTGCTGATTTCTGGGTTGGTGGGTTTGTGTTCAGTCTAGGACCCTGTGGGTCTCTCCAAAGAACTCTCCTGTGAGGCTGGGAGTTTCTCCAGCTGCCGTCTCATCCCCCACAGGTGTTTTCAGTCAGAGGCTTTGAGGTTTTATTTCCTGGTTCTTGAACCTGGGTTGCATGGTCTGTCTCACTCCCCAGTTGTTCCTCCTCGTTCATCTGCTTGCAAATGTGGGACCCCCCAGTCCATCAACTGCCAGGTCACCTGGTCCTCCAGCCCCCGCCTTGTGGTGAGTCCTGTCCACCTGGGTGCCCATCTCTGTCACTGGTGTGGATGAATGTTTCTTCTTTAACTCCTTATTTATCGGACTTGCATACAGTATGATTTTCTGTCAATTGTGGTTGTTTTTTGTTTTTAAATTTGTTGTTGTCCTTCTTTTGGTTGTGTGAGGAGGCACAGTGTGTCTACCTACACCTCCATCTTGGCTGGAAGGCATGGGTTCATTTTGGGAATTTTGATTCTGTTTCATTTTTCTGTATGTCTTGGGTTTTCTTGTTTTTTTTGTTTTTTGTTTTTTGTGGGGTTTTTTGCAGTTACCATGCTGTTTTAATTATTATATCTCTGTAGCATATTTGGATATCAGGCAGTGAGGTTCCTTCAGCTCTGCTCTTCTTTTTCAAGATTGCTTTGGCTATTGGTGGTCTTTCGTGGTTTTGTATGAATTTTATTATTGCCTTTTCTATTTCTGTGAAAAGTGCATTTGAAATTTCGATAGGGATTGCATTGAATCTGTAGATTGGGCAGTATACACATTTTAGTGAATTCTTCCTAAGCGTAAATGTAGGATATATTTCCATTTATTTGTGTCTTTTCCATTTCTTTTACCAGAGTCTTAGACTTTTCAATGTCCAGACCTTTCACCTCCTTGGTCATGGTCTCTTGTGTTTGGTGCTGTTGTAAATGGGGTTACTTTCTTTATTTTTTTCCCTGATCTTTCATATTTTGTCTGTAGAAATGCCACTGAGTCCTGACTGGTCACTTTGTAAGCTGCAACATTACTGAATTGTTTTCTAGTTTTAAGAATTTTTTTTTTTGAGTCTTTAGGGTTTTTATATATCAGATTGTATCATCTGTAGACAGTTTTATTTCTCTCTTTCCAGTTTGGACCCCTTTGTCTCTTTTCCTTGTCTGACAGCTCTGCCTAAGGCGGTCAGTAAGTGTTTCACAGGAGTGGGGAGAGTGGGCTTCCTTGTCTTGTTGCTGATCTCAGAAGAGAAACTCTCAGCTTTTCAGTGTTGAGTCTGATGTTAACCATGGGCTTCCACACAGGACCCTCATTTTGCTGAGCTGTGTTCGTTCCATCCCCAATTTGTAGACAGTGTTTATTATGAAATGTTTATTTTGAATGAATGGTGTATTTTCTCTAACGCCTTCTCTGCATCTATGCAAACAACCATATATTTTATATCATTTACTTTATTTCTGTGGTGAAAACTTGTATTGATTTTCACATTTAAAATATTTATGACAATCACGAGGACCCTGTGTTAAATCCCACTTGATCATGGTGTATAAAAGTCTTAATGAGCTCTTGAATTCGTCATGCTAATATTCATTGAGAAGTTTTGCATCTATTTTTGACAAGAATATTGCCCTCTTGTTTATTTTTCTTGGTCTATTCTTTGGTTGATGCCCTCTGTCCCATTGTTCATTTCATTCACGTCATTTTTCCACCGCAGAATTTGTGGGTTTTATTTTATGATTTCCGTGTCTTTGTTGAATTTGCTGTTTGGTCCATGTAATGTTTTCTTGACTTTATTGAACTGTCTTTCTGTTTTTGTCTTGTGGTTCACGGAGTGTGTTTTGTATTACCTGTTGGGTGAATTTTAGTTCTCCATGACTTTGGTTCAGTATTGGGATGTTACTATGATCTTCGGTGATGGCAGAGATTGTGATTCTTTCTGACCTTTGGAGTGTTGTGTTCCCATTTTGTATTTGCCATCGCAGTCACCTCCTGCAACCTTGACCAGCTGCCCTCAGGTGAGAGATGCTTTCTGTTGGTCCTGGTTGTGTTCTGTGGTTGTGGGACCCTGTATGGATGAACGAGCTTGGTGCGTCTGGTCCCTCATGTGGTAGGATTCTCAGATTGTGTGTCTGGTCCTCATCTTTCCGTGTGTCTGGCCAGGTGGTAAACTCTGTCTTTTTTTTTCCTTTAATGTTCATTTTAAAAATAGGCCATGACTTTTACAGACACGAGCCCCTGCCCCACATGCCGTCTCCAAGGTCCAGCTGACCCCAATGCAGTCTCAGGCCTCCTCCTTGCACTTTTGAGGGGTCAGAGGCATCTTAGCGTCCTCAGGAGTCTCCAGAATGGAGCCTTGAGGACAAGCAAGTTGCTGCTGCTCTGGCAGGGAGAGGACCCGGAGGGCTGCACCGGGCCCTGCAGGCCACCAGGGTCTGGGCTGAATGTTGGACTGTGCGTGGGCCTCTGGCCAGGCTGCGGGGCGAGGTGTTGAAAGCCCTGGGCTCTGAGCAGTTACTGCTGAAGCAGGGAGGAGGCGCGCGAGCTTGGACAGGTGGTCAGTGCTGGTGAAGCCCCTGGAGCAGACAGGGCCTGGGAAGCATTCTGTCCCTTGTGCATTTGGTGGCTACCAGCTGGTGCCCGTGCGCGAAAGTCCTGTGGCAGCCAGGCATGTGGCAGGCGCAGTGATGTGAGGTGCTCGGACTAGAAGGAGCTTTGGTGCAGCCTGGGAGGGGAGTGCAGTGGCTCTTGGAGGCAGCAGTGCAAGCATGGGACCCGGACCAGGTGCGGGAGGACTGGGACCAGAGGGATGGGGACAGAAGGGTGGCTCAGCGCTTCCCCAGGACTCCGGGGCTAGCCACGTAGGTCAGCCAGGATCCTGGTGGCCAGAAGTAGTAGCGCAGCAGTGGCTTCTGGCTCTGGTGAGACACCCTGCGCACACCCGGGGCCCACGGTGGGGAACGTGCTCTGGGCCTGGTTGGCCGCAGTGCAAGTTACGTCCAGGGGCCCAGCCCTGAGCAGGTTGGGGCAAAGTAATGCACGCAGGTCACCGACCCCATCGGTCGGACACTGTGCGTGGCTGGGACTCAGTGAGGTGATGGACTCGGAGAAAGACAAGGGGATGGGCAAGACGGTGGTGGGCGGCTCTCCCGCCCTCAAGAAGGAAGAAGTGGAAGGGACTAGAATAGAAAGTGTATGAATGACCCATCCACGCAGACAACAGGGAGAGAATTGACTGTTGGTGTGGGGTTGGGGAGGGAGGGGTGTTGAAGTAGGTGGAGGAAGGCAAAGGGGGGAAATTGGGAGAACTGTAACACAATAATAATTTTAAAAGATTAAAAAAATAAAAAATGGAATAATGCAAAAAAATAAAAAGGAAGTAAGAGAGGAACATACACACCAGGAATTAGGCATGTACCAAAAATCAGGGCTTATGAAAAAAACAGTGTATTCTGGGAGCTGGTTTACAAACACACCACCTGGGCCTCATTTCACACACCTGTGGCATTTCTGGAGCAAACACACCAAGTTCTTCATCTGCTACACAGAGCAGTCCTTGACGGGACCAGGCACTGGTTTTCACGATGGTTCTGGATTCATTTCTCCCAAACTAGTCTTTTAAAATGAAATTTATTGGGGGGCTATTAGTTCGTACAATGACATAGGTGTCCGCCCTGGCTGGTGTGGGTTGAGCACCGGCCTCTGAACCAAAGGGTCCCCTGCTCCATTCTTGGTCAGGACACACGGCTGGGTCAGGCCAGGTCCTAACAGATGGCAACAAATCTGTGTTTCTGTGGCACATTGATGTTTCTCTCCTCTCTCCCTTCTACTCTCTAAAAAAAATAATAAATGAAACCTCAAAAATCTTACAGAAGTTTCAAGCACACAATTCTAGGACACATTGTATAAGGCGTTGCGTTCTTCCGATATGAAATCTCTCGTCACTGTATGTTTCACTCTCTACCCTCCTCTGTGTCACTCCGACCCCCTCCCTCTGGGGACCACCACTCCATTGTCCGTGTCCATCTGTCCACACTACTCCTGGTATTTGTCCCTTCAACCAGTCGTTTAAAACAGATTGGTTGTCTAATTCGAAGACATGCACAATTAGTGAATGTGGTAAATGAAAGCGAGAAAAACGTCTTACAGGAACATGGACCAGAGATTGAGGGTGAGCCCAGAAGTGGAGAGGGGCCAGTCAAGGAAAATCAACAGGGAGACACCACAGTTTACCTGTGGAGGAGCCTCTGCAGCACCAGCCCCAACCTCTCCCTGCACATGACCCACACCCACACCCTCCTCATTCTAAGCAGACACTCTCCCACAGGTGCCCACATTTTCTCCCAGAGCTTCTCAGGATCATCAGACTCTTCTCCAGGCTCTACCTCGCTGACTGGTGGGTTTGTTGTCTCCTGTGTTCACCCACTGGCTGCATGGTGGGGTCTTCTCCGACTGTGCCAAGCTTCAAACAGCAGCACCCCAAGGACCACGAGGATCAAGCCAGACACACCCAATCTGACAAGGTTCTCCACTGTGTAGTCTTGGGGTTGATAAGCTAGGAATTGTGGGTAAAGAGGTCACAGAAGTCAGGACAGATCAGATCACCCCAGTCCCCTGCGTGTCCACCAGGGCACCTGCATCTCATGGACTGGTTTTGATGCCCTGAGCACAGCCCATAACTGAGAATTTCCCCTACTCTGTACTCTTGGAATCTGAGTTGTTTTCCCATCATCCCAGAGGATCAGCTGCTCCAGAGGAAAATAAAACTGATAGGATATGAGAGAAGAGATGTAGGCTGCCTTAGGTCATCTCTTCTCTAATCTTCAATGGGCCTCTCAAACGAATGGTACCCAACCCAAATCCCCGAGGTGAGCATCTCTGGGATCTGGTCTTGCATTGCTTTGGAAAGTCCAGATGCACACGGGGGACCTCAATTGGTCCTGAAGGGGGGACATGAAGGAGTGACGGCTGGATGTATGTTTTCACTGCTGCACGTCAGCCAGCTGCTTGTGTCCCTGACTCAGGAACATAATTTCCACATCAGGTTCTTCTTTGTATCAGTCTTTGTTTTTTAAGAAATAAATAATTGACTATGTGTAAGACAGGCATTTTTTTTGGTATGGAGAATTACCAAAATTAACTTAATCTCTAAGTGTTCATTCAGTTTGTAATGTAATAGGAAGCAAAAAGATAAATGAAAAAGTAAAATCTTTAGATGCACACCTGCATGAAAGTACAGATCTCTATAGATCACAGACAGGCTCTGATGCTGTGACACAGGAAACACAGGGAACTCTGGGAGGGGGAAGGGGGCACAGACAGGAGTTCTGATGGGAGGTCTTTTAGAGGATGACCTGTCCCAGCTGACCACCTGGTGTCATGGAAACGGAGCAAAAATCCTGCCATCCTCCCACATCCACATACTGACAGTGGCCCCCCATGGAGACAAGATGGGCTCATAGTGAGCTCCTGTTTTTTCTCCCACAGGGATTCACTGGCATCAAAGTTATAAAGTGACTGAGCGTTTTCAGATCCTGGATTGTATTCTGCTTTGATAGCTGGGAGAACCGAGTCCCAGATGCAGGTAGGATTTTGTCACTAGGATTCACTTCAAGGTGCTGAGCCAACTCCACTTGGTTTAGACTGTCAGTGGATGCCCATCACGCTGACTCATGAGACGCCCCCTTGACTCTGTCTCCTATGTGGGATTTGTTCCACAGGTACCAGGACAACTCAGGGGATTAGAATCAGCAGCACAGACAGAGGCAGGAGTGACTACTGCTCTTTCTCCCCACCTGAGCTGGGCATCTTCCCCTTCATGTGTTTCCTCCCCACTGATCACATGGGACCCAGTGACCTCCCTGCTACTGGAGACAAGAGGCCCCTTCCATATGTCTCCACCTTTATCCCAGGACTGTAGGAAACAAGGCCTTCTGGAACTATTTGATGTGTTGAGTATAAAGTGAGAAATAGCAAAGCCTGGTGGTGTCTGGGTCTCTACCAGGCTAAGACGACTCTGCTACCCAACAGACATGAAGTTTGTCTGTGTGGAGGAGGGTCTGCAGACGCCAGGTGCTGCATGACACAGGAACCAGGGGAGGCTATGGGTGTGCCTGCCCCCTCATGCCTCCTACAGTCCAATAGATTCCCCCAAATGTTGGCCCTTCACACTCTTCATTCTCCTCCCTGCACACACCAGCACTGGATGGACCCTCAGGTGGGGTGAGGCATGGAGAGGGTGGGGGACCCCCATTTCTCCATCTCATTATGGGAAGGGATTCTCCCTATTGATGACCTCAGTGTTTCCTTACCCTCCCATCTCAGCCCAGAGCTGCCCTGGGACAGAGTCTGCTCCCTCAGTGGACATGGGGTGGGAGTCCCTTACCTGAGACCAGAAGTTCCAGGGGGTCACTGGGCTGTGACAGCAGGAAGGGGGAGGATCTGTGTGAGCTGTAGCACCTGTAGGTCCCATTGTGGCCTGAGGTTGCAGGGCTGATGGTGAAGTTGGCCTGAGAGGGGGCAGCTGTGTCCTGCAGATGAAGCTGCTGGGGAGGATCCCGGGACCCCTCCCTGTGCAGGTGGAAGGTATCAGTCCTGACCTCAGATCCACACTGCAGGGTCACAGTTGATCCCCAGGGCACCGAGGGCCCTGGCTGGGCTGAGAGGAAGGGTTTCCTGTACAGTCCTGAGGAGAAGGGGGCTGTGATGGGTGGACAGTAACCCTCTCCTATGCCCTTGGCACAGAGTTGAGAGACCATGACTCAGGGGACACACACACCCACCACCCAGTAGGGCTGCAGGGAGAATTCCCACATGTCCCTCCCTAAGTCTCCTCTCTGTGGTTCTGTCCCCAGTAAACCCTTGTCACTGATCCCCACAACCCCCAGGGCTATACGAGGCACAAGGTTTAGATCAATTATTTGGGGCACTGGAAAGAATTGAAGCCAAGTATGGGCCACCTCACCTGTGATCTTGAGGTGCAGAGGGTCACTGGGCTGTGACCACACATTGGGGGTGGAGTTGGAGGAACCATAGCATCTGTAGGTCCCCCCATGAGAGGAGATCACAGGGCCCACAGGGAAGACAGCCTGCCACCTCCTCTCAAAGGATCTCCATTCTGATTTCCTGTGTTGGGGCAGCTCAGCCCCTCCCTCCTTCAGCAGGTGGAAAGTGTCCCATGTGGACTGTGAGCTGCACAAGAGGGACACGTTTCCTCCTGAGGCCACCATGGGGCCTGGGTGGGCTGAGAGGGAGGGTGTGCTGTGCTCTCCTGAGGGAGAAGAAAGAGATAAGTTACAGGGAACTGTCACCCCAATTTATCCACGAGTGGGCTGTGAAGGGCAAGGCCCCCCTAAAGCCACACTCTGTTCCCTTCATCCTCTGAGGAGGAGCCCGCAGTGGGGAGGAGACCCAGGTTCCCCCCTTACCTGTCACCACCAGGAGCAGGGGCTCACTCAGCTGGGACAGCGAGCCCCCAGTGCTGTATGCACACTGGTACAGCCCTGCGTAGTGTGAGCTCATGGACTCGATGAGGAACCCGGTCTTGTTGCTGGAGGCCTGTGGGACCTTCGTATCCAAGAGCGGAGAACCCCTGTCTTTATACAGAGTGTAGCCATCTGCCTGCAGAGACCCCTCACACCAGATAGTCACAGGGCTCCCCTTGCTGATGATGGGGCCTGGGTCAGCCCAGATGGAGGGTTTGGGGGGATCTTCTGGAAAGGAATCAGACCTGCAGGGTCAGGGGGTATCCTTGTCCCCTCAGATTTCCCAGCTGTCACTCCACATCCCAGCCAGATGGGTCACTGTCAGCCCAGACCCACTGCGTGTCCCCCAGCTGCCCAATGGTGTCATTGTACTGATGCAGGAGGTCTGGGGGAGGACTCACCTGCCTTGACGTGGTCCCATGGTCCCCAACACAGCCCTGGAAGAGAGTCTCTGTGAGATTATCCTTCACCCACACACAGAAGCTCCAGGCCAGGTCTGGAACCCTGAGCACTGGAGTCAGAGTTGGGGCTGAGCCAATATCTCTCTCCTTAAAATTTATGCCTCACTGAGCCTCCTGGGTCCTGTACTTGCGAGGAAAGGAGACCCATCCTTCTCTTTTCCCCAAACTCACCGAGACAGAGAAGAGCAATGAAGGCAGGGGTCATGACACGTCTCCCAGGGTCCCCAGTAGTACAGGTGACGTACAGTGTCCACAGGGCCCAGCAGGACAGAGGACCTACAGGGTGTGACAAGGTCCCGGTTCTGTATGAGAAGTTAGTTTCCTCCTGAGCCAAACCACCCTCCTTGAGGGGTGGTTGAGGAGACAGCAGGTTCTGGGACCTTTGAGACCAGATGTCAGTCTCAGCAGACCCCACACATGCTGCCTCTACCTCATGGGACACCCAAGTCCAGAGGGTGACACCTGCCCCAGAACATGAGGGTAGAGGACTCTGGGCAGGACTCAGGAGCAACCCAGTTCCTGTTCCACTTCTGACTCTGCCTTTTTTAGAATGTATGTAACGTTGGGCAATTCACTTCCTTTTCCTGAGACATTATAAATGCAAAGTTTCTTCTCTCCTTTCTCCATCGCCACATCCGACTGATGTTTACTGAGCAGGTGCCCAGTCCAGGTGTGAAGTTCATTGGGGAAGGTGACGGATCCCTCCCCTGGGCACACGCAGTGCTGGTTAGTGACATCAGACCATACAAATATTTAGGCAATGGATGATGTGGGTGTCATCTTGGTAAGTTTCAGAGAAGGAGAAAAGTGGAGCACAGAGACTCCATATAGGTGGATGTCATGGAGTGTGGGGACCTGCAGGTGAGGGAGGGACCAGGACACACTAGGGGTCAGCACAGGGGGGTGAGAGGACCCTCGACCAGGAAGAGGGTGATTGTTCTAAGAGCCGTGAGTCCCCAGGCTGTGCTGTGCCCTGGTCACACGGAGCCCCTGCTCCCTGCAGGGACTCCTGAGTTTGACCTTCAGGGGAATGGAACACTTTTCATGAAGGGATGTGTGAGCAGGTTGCTGGTGTGAGAAGATACGGCTCTGTGAGAAGAGACTGTAGGAGTGAGGAATGGATGATAAACTGTGGTAAAACTCCAGCCCTAATCTAACACCGAGGTAATGAGCTGATCAGTACTCTGTGGTTTATGAGAATTTCTCATGAAACCCAAACAGAAATCTCATAACACAAATACATTTGAAGTTGAGTGAAAAGAGGCTGGAACATTTCCTTGTCATTATCATGGTCTAGGAGTTGTGCAGAGAGCGTGCTCTGAGCAAACTGGCTCAGGGGGCGCCCATGACAAGCACAGTGTGGCCATGGCCCAGGTGTGTGAGTCTGGGGAGGGGAGGTGGGCTCTGGGAAGGGTCTGGTTTGTAGGGAGGAGCTGGCTCTGCTTGGGATGCAGAGTTTAGCTCAGCCTGATCTCCAACAACATGGACCATTGGGTGGGACTGCTTGGGTGTGCTGGAGAAAGGTGCATACCTGTGGAAAGGCTTTGTGCAGGGAGGGTCCATGACAGGTAAGTTCAGGTGCATCAGAGTAAAACCTCAGCTGGGAGTGCGGGTCCACAGGAGGCCACAGAGGAGGCTAATGTGGTCACACCCATGAGACATCCTGGGTCTTCACCTGAGTGTAACTGTGGAGGGGACCTGGGTCACAGAAAGAGGGGCTCAGGGTCAGGGCTGTGGGTGTGTTTATCATGTTGGGGCGGGGGAAGAGAGGGAAGAGCTGAGGGCACGTCTGTCCTCTGCCTGGGTGGCCTGGGCAGCCTATGGGGCTGTCTCCAGACTGACCACCCACAGAGGGGCTGGAGGCGTGGAGAGAGGATTACAACACGGTCACCTGACCCACTGCAAGAACCACCCACTCTCCTGGCTGGGAGTATGGTTTGGTCTCTCCCTCTCACTTCCTCTCTCTGACTTCCTCATGTCTGTGAGTAGGAGACCTTCTCTCCATCCCTCCCACCCAGGCCCCTGAGCTTGTCTGCCTCCTCACTGCCCTGCTCTGTGAGGGGTAATCCTGCATCTGACACTGGTCACTCCATCTCCATAAGATGAGCAAGAGCACCACTTGCACGCTATTCACAGGTTGTAATTTGAGACAGGCGGAACATTATTGACCATTGGTTCTGAGCCAGTCACTTCCCCTCTCCCTTTTCCCTCTGTGCAGACAAGGGTGGAAGCTCAGCTCTCACGGATGTTGTGAGGACCTGCAGAGCCTGAGACCTGAACAGCTTCCCTCTGTGTCCTTTCGGATTAAGACACTGGCAGGAGAGACTTGCGGGAGGAAGGGCTACTTGGAAGCCGCATACCAATCCCCCAAGCCCTCAGGGGGCATCAGAAGCTACAGGCCATCCTTGGTTGAATGGCAGATGAGCCCAGACTGAGAGGAGACAGGAAGGACGATGCTAGTCCTGGATCCTGTACTCACCACACTCAGGAGTGAGGGTGGGAATCCCCCCAGGGGCTGAGTCTGAGCACTGGGCGCTGAGGGCACCTTCGGACCTGGTGGGAGTCCCGCCGCCTCCCAAGAAACTGCCTGTGGATGTGAGGCCACTTCTAAGGTAAAAAGGAACCACAGGGGACCATGGTGATTTAGTTACATTTCTTTTTAATGAGATAATTCCCTGTAACATAGAAGTCAGCATTTTAAAATATAGAATTAGTTGGAATGTAGTAAATAACAAAATGTTGAACCACAATTTTATCTGGTTTTAATAACAAATTTGTATAACCCCACCCTCAAATACCCACAAAGCCTTCTGTCTGTCATATTTCCCTCTTCCTCAGCCCCTGACAAGTCAACCTGACTTCTGTCTCTGTGGGTTTCCTCCTCCTGGACACTCCATACAAACGCAGTCACAGACAATGTGACCTTTTCTGTATGGCTTCTGTCACTGAGCTGCAGAATGTTGACGTTCACCCACCAGGTAGCAGGTGTCAGTACTTTGTTTCTATGGTTTAAAAAGCTCCCGGGTTATGAAGACACCAGATTTTGTTTATGTGAGTGAGATCCAGCATGAAGGGGTGTGTAGATGTGAACTCAAACCAGCCACATGGGGCGGCCCCTCGTGTCACAGGGGTGAGAACAGAAGGACCCTCAAGGGGAGCCCATGAGGATGAGGAGGGACAGCCCCACAGTGGGATGGAGGAGGCCTCTTCACAGGAACACAGCCCACATTTCCTGTCCCCAAACCAAGTCTGCCACCTCTGCTCCCCTGGACATTCTCAGCAGACTGTTTCCCACCTGTGGTCAGACTGTCCATCCATCAGCACCTCCTGGGTCATCAGATGGGCTCCACGGCTCCCCCTCTCTGAATGGTGCCCTGTCCCCTCTGTGTCCACATCCTGGCTGCAGCCTGGGCCATTCTCTCGCTGTCTCGAGCCTGAAACAGCAGCACCCCGAGCACCATCAGGACCAAGACAGCCACGCCCATGCAGATGAGATTCTCCACTGTGTAGTCTGGGGGTTGGGAGGCTGCAAAATGTGGAGACAGAGGTCAGCATGGTCAGGCAGCCACAAATCTGCAGGACTCTGGTGTCTCCCCCAGGCTCCCTCCTCCCCTGGACGTCAGCATCCCTGGGACGTCTGAATCCCGCTCTGGCTCTGAGTCACCATGACAGGAGTGAGCTGTGCCCAACAGCTGAGGATCAGGGGAAAAAATGGTGTGAATTTAGGAGCAATTTAGAGCTCTTTGTTGTGTGTTCAGTCTGAGACTCAAGACCCAGAAGCTTATTGCCTTGGAGCTGAGACATCCCACGTTTTCCACATGTGGGGACCCCGGTCCGTGGAGGAGGGGTGGTATCAGGGGCTCCTGAGTGGCAGTTGCACCAAGGGGTGAAAGCCTGGGGCTGTGTCTCCTTAACCCAATCCCACCCGGACCCCTGCTCAGGGGTTGCTGTTTAATCATCACCTGCAAGTTTTCATCTATTCTTTCTTTTGAAATTCATTTTATATCATAACCAAACCTGCCATGGTAGATACAGTTACCAGATGATAAATATGGGCATGTGGATGAATATTTGTAGATATATTACAGATGCATAAATTTAATATCAATATTCGACTAAATACCAGGCGGGACAAAAGTAAGTTCACAGTTGTGACATGAACACAGAATTCATTTTTTATAATCATTTATTAATTGTTGTATTATCTTTTGTACAAACAACTTTAAACCTACTTTTGCCCCACCCTGTCTATGTACATTTTATGGAATGTATTATAAAATGTCATATAAAATGAATCTGTATATATAGTTACACATATATCCACTCTTACATAAATACTAAGTTATATATCATCATCTATACCTGCATATATTTGTGCTGTCCAATATATATTATTTGTGTGTGTATGGGAATAGAAGAAGAGAAACAGAGAAGAGACTTGAAATGAACAGGTGATAAGAAGGCAGGTCCCCAGAAGGGTCTAGTCTGGTCTTCAATAGGGAAGGAAGTCTCCCCTGTGGGATGTAGGGAGATGGCACAGGAGAAGGGGGACTGGGACTTGGGGCCTTGGAACATGAGGTCAGAGGCCAGGGCAGGTGCCCGGAGGTGGCAGGCCCCATCTTGTCTCTCTCCTTTTGCACAAACTCTGGAAATTCTGGCAAGATTTCATGGATGGATGGCTAATCACGTCATTTTTACTCCAAAACACAACCTCCACGCACTGCTTATCAGCACTGCTAACCCAGGAAGCCCGCAGTTGTGGTTTTCATACTTTGAGGAACAGAGAAATTGCCCCAAGTTGTCATATTTTCTGAGCACCAAAACTAGGAAATTATGGGAATCTGCTTCCCCATTTTGATGTAGAAAACAAGATGTAAAAAAATTACTGATTTATCCTTATTCCAAAATCCATGCCAAAATTCCAATTATCAGTTTACACAATTCAGAAAATGCACATGGACAATAAATGCAATTCATTCACAATAATATCCAAACAGTTGAAGGCAGGAATGCTTTGGAACGTGTCTTATGTGGTTATAAATTGAGAGAAAAGATAATTTTTAGGAGATATGTATCTGTCAGTAAAAAAAAAAAAAATCAACATTCCTAATAAAACCCTAAGGAAATTTTAAAAACATACTGAAACATAAAGGTCGATACTGCATTCGATATAAAACGTAGATATCGTAATGAGTTTGCCCTGAAATAATTTGGGTTATGAATAAACTGTTTTTCAGAGATAAAGCTGTGGAGTATTTTACTCAGTATTTTTATCGTGTGGAATTCGGAGTGAGAAAAACAGGCATACACTCTGGAAAAAGTGAATTTACCTTTCACTCGTCGATATTACAATTTTCTCAGTGTATCAGTGAGATCAATGAAAAACAATCCAAAGGGAGAGAATTTTAGGAAGCTTCACTGGTTCTGGAATAAATATGCCCAAAGCAATAGCTTTCCTATGAGTACTTACTACTGTGTAGACTATGTACAGGAAGCAACCAGCTACTCACACATCACATCACGAGACGTGCAGTTCTGGAAGTCGGCTCTAAGTTTACTCCGTTTTACACGTATCTGTCCAAGTGCTTCTGAAGTTCACTAAAGCCTCATTTAAAATGTGTGTAACAAGAACACTTAATAGTAACAAGAGGTAATTCCCTGCAACAAATGTGTCAATTTAGTCTTTCCTATGAAAATA
Organism: Desmodus rotundus; assembly: GCF_022682495.2. Taxonomy (NCBI): domain Eukaryota; kingdom Metazoa; phylum Chordata; class Mammalia; order Chiroptera; family Phyllostomidae; genus Desmodus; species Desmodus rotundus. The sequence continues at coordinate 48,905,090 of NC_071398.1, forward strand.
GGAATAGCATTATGTACATTTGAAAGCTGACTCCATATAATGTAAACTAACTGTTACTCTGTATACTGAGGCACCGCCTGAAAATTCTCAGAAAGGAGCAGGAACAGACAAGGGCCCCCAGAACCACGGAGCAGACAGGAGAACCCTCAGCGTGGGCAGGAGCCTCCAGTTCTTCCTGGGCCGGGCACAGCCCCTCCTCACTCTCGGGTGAGCACTGAGTGCTGGAGGCTCAGGTGAGCCCAGGGGCCTGCAGAGCTGGGCCCCCAGGGCAGAGGGTGCTCTCTCTGAGAGAAGGCCCAGTGTGGGTGGTGACCCCAGGGGCTCAGACTCTGAGATGAAGGTGCAGGAGGTGAGTGGGGGAGGGGATTTGCCCTCTCTGCTCAGTCTAATCACCTTTCTCTTCACTTCACACAAATCTCACTCCTCCCTGCTGCTCTTTTCTCTCTTGTGAGATTCAGAACACGGGGCTTAGGGGTGGGAGGGAGGCCCTGTCTCTTTCCACCTCTCAGGGGCTGGATACCCCTTTGAGGAGCCTCCTGCACTCCTCATTTATTTCTGTCCCTGAATTTCCTGCGGACAGGGCCCTGAGCTGGGTGAGTACAGAGAACACAGGGTCAGAGGCTACTCACCTGAGACCAGGAGCTCCAGGGGGGCACTGGGCTGTGACAGCAGGTAGGGGGAGGTGCTGTGTGCGCTGTAGCACCTGTAGGTCCCCCTGTGGGCTGAGGTCACAGGACCCATGGAGAACTCTGCCTGGTGCTGCTGAGCTAGGGACTGTGATCTGAGACACAGGGGGGGCTCGGCTGCCCCCTGCTTGGACAGAAGGAAAGTGTCCCTTGGGCTCTGTGACTGACACAGCAGGGCCACGTTCTCTCCTGAGGCAACAATGGGTCCTGGCTGCAAGGTGAGGTAGGGTCTGTCAGGGAGCCATCCTAGAGAGAGGGGAGCAGGTGAGGGGCTGCTGCCCACCTTGTTCTGACCTGAGAGTCACTGGGCCCCTTTCTGAGGTCCCTCCTCTCTGTCTGTTTTCTCTTACAGGTCCCACCCCCTGTCTGTGTCTCTCTCCTTCCCTGGGGACCCCACACCCTTGTCCTGGTCATCACCACCTGGCATCCCCAGTAGGGCCTGAGCAGACTCTGGGTCCCTGACTGAATCTACAGGTTCTTTGATTTCCACCAGGGTGTCCAGGGGGTCACTGGGGGCTGACCACTCGGAGGAGCACCTGCATCTACTATAGCACCTGTACCGGCCCCCATGGGTACTGTTCACAGTGTCCAAGGGAAAGTAGGCATGAGAGAGCCCAGCCTGGGGCTGCAGGACAGAATGCTCTGGGGAAGGTCCTGTCCCCTCTCCTTGGACAGAGCGAATCTAACATAGCCGAGGTCAGAGCCATACTGGCGGGTCAGGTTCTGTCCAGAGGCCACAATGGGGTCCTGTGGGGTCAGGAGGGAGGGCTTCCCTGAGCCACCTGCAGGGACCAGACAGGAGTGTTAGAGGCTGCTCCTCCCGTGAGCCCTGCTCCTGGCCTGGCCTCCAGGTCCCCCCATCTCTCTCTCTGTGTCTCTGGCCCAGGAGCCCCTGTGCTCCCCTCACCCCACCTCTCACACGGGGCTCCCCTCCCTGCAAAGACCCCAGTGACCTGTCTGGTGCCTAAATTGTGGATGGGTCCAGGATAAGACTTCTTCACCTGAGACCAGGAGCTCCAGGGGGTCACTGGGCTGTGACCACATCTGAGGGTTGTTCCTGTAATAACCATAACATCTGAATGTCCCGCTGTGTCTGGGGATCACGGGGCCCACAGGGAACAGGGCCTGGGACTGCCCACTTGGGTCTCGCTGTGAGTCCAGCGTCCAGGAGAGCCTGTCTTTTCCTTCCTCAGTCAGAATGAACCGGCCAAATCCCTCGTCTGAGTGACATCTGAGAGTCACACTCCCTCCTGGGATCACGACGGGGCTGGGCAAGGCTGAGAGGCTGGGTTTGCTGTAGGATCCTAGGAGAGAAGGAGGCAGCATGTTAAATGGGGCTCACACCTCCCTCACGTCCCCCAGGGCTGGGCTGTGAGGGGGAGTTACCCTGAGAGCATCCCCCTTCCTAAGGGCAGAGCCTGAGGCTGGGACCCCTGAGTGTCCCCTCACCTGTCACCACCAGCTCCAGGGGGTCACTGCGCTCTGACCAGCCAGTGGGGCTGAGATAGTAACACTGGTATCTCCCTGCAGTGCGCTCTGTCACGTATGTGATGGAGAACTTGGCCTTGTTCCCGGATTCCAGTATCTTCTGTCTGTCCCAGCGTGTTGAGCTCCCCTCTTTATCCAGACGGTATTCCTTAGCCTCCAGGATCCCCTGACACCAGATGGTCACTGAGCTTCCCCAGGGGATCACAGAGCCTGGCTCAGCCCAGAGGGTCGGTTTTCGGAGGGTCCCTGAAAGGAATGAGGGGCTGAGTCAGAACATTTCCTACCCTCAGTGCCCAGCTCTCAGCCCCAACATCTCAGATGCCCTTCATCTGTCATCCCAGAATGGCCGTTCTTCATTCCCAACTTCCCAGGGGATGGCCTCATGTCCCCAATGGGGAATGACACCTGGGAGCCCTGGGGACAGACTCACCTGCCTGCACTGGGGTCCTCAGGCCCACGCTCAGCCCTGCAAGAGAGGCCCTGTGAGAGATTTGCCCTGAATCCTGAGCAGATCCCTCCTCCCCAAGAGCCTCCTGAGTCCTAGGGTCCTCTCAGACTATGGATTCCCTCCCCCATCACATCTCACCGAGGCAGAGCAGGGCCGAGAGGCTGGGGGACATGGCGTCTCCTCTCTGAGCCCAGCTGTGCAGAAGGAAGAGACCACAGAGTCCTCAGGGTAGAGACTCACAGGGTGTGGCCACTGGGAGGCTGGCCGTCCCTGTCTTGGGTTGTCACGTCAGCAGCCCCTCAGGAAGGGGGACAGTGTCTCCCCAGGGGTCCAGCTCTCATTCCCATGATGGAGGAAGAAGTAGACCATCAGCCTCCTGAGACGCCCCTTGCAGGTGAGGTGACCCAGGGCACCGCCTTCCAGGGTCTCTGCCACGAGGTCCCCTTCCCCCTCAGCCCGATATCAGCCCCTCCCTGTGAGCCTTCTCCATGGATGGTGGTCACCCAGGCCCTGGAGACGCTTCAGGACGACGGGGTCCCTGTGCCTGCAGAGCCCAGCTCAGCACAGACAGGGTCTGCTCCTCACTGTGCAGTTCAGGCGAGTGTCACAGTGACCATTAGCACAGCGGGGAAACGCAGGGAAGTACGGGAACGGAACATGTCCCCTCCCCTGGCCCAGAGTGTGGTTTTCTTTCTGTCGCAGCCACCATCACCGACTTCTCGTTTTTCTTAGCAACAGTGTCCACCCCACCTTCCCAGGGACAAGCCTCTGAGTGATCCCCACCCCTCAGTGCCCCTTGTTTCCCAGTTCAAGCCTCCTCCTCCTCGTGCTGTCGTCCTGCCTTCAAAATTTAGGCAACATTGACTTGGGCCAGAATTCTGATTTTTACTTAAAGCTGATATTCACTTCAATACTCATCATCCAATGTCCATGTATCCTTGAGTGGTAATGTCCTGTCTCTGCCTCAGTTTCCTCATCTGGATCCTGTTTTCACAAACCCCAGTCCCCACAATGGCCATGGGTCAGTGGTGCTGGTTCATGGGAGGGAGATGTCCACTTCCAGACCAGATGAGGACGTGAGTGGCTGGGACATGAGAGGGTCAAGGTATCCAGGGTCAAGGGCAGGATTGTAGCACCCACTCAGGACCTTGTCTGCTCTGAGTACCAAGCACTGTCTGCTCTGACCAGCCAGTGGGGCTGAGATAGTAACAGTAATATCTCCCTGCAGTGCGCTCTGTCACGTATGTGATGGAGAACTTGGCCATATGTGATGGAGAACTTGGTCTGTGAGAACTACTCACAGCAGCTCCATAGTATGCAGGCACAGACACGGGCAGGAAAGAGAAATGGAAGTTTCCCAACAGACAGGGAACCACAGAGGAGAACAGAGACTGAAACTGAGTGGCCCCCAGTAACCGGGACCATGCAAGGGTCATAGGAAGAGGATTCCCACCTGAGTGGACAGAGAGGGACCCCAGGACTTCACAAGAAGGGGATTGAGGTGCAGGTGAAGGGTGGAAGTGTGGTCCCTGCCCTGAGATTCTGTGTGAGCTCTGGCATGTCTCTGCCCACTCGCCCAAGTTCATGGTCATCAGAGAGCAGTCTCCCTTGTGTGTCCTGAAACAGACTGAGTCCAGTATGTCAGCCATGGGTGTCTGTCCCGTGTGTGTGTGTGAGGCTCCCATTGGACCAGCCCTGATGGGCAGAATGCTGAGCAGGTGCTGAGTCTGAGAGAGTGGACGGCATGGGGCAGGGGCAGCTGCTATAGCCCTTCACCAGCCTGACTCCCAGGGCAGCCCCGGGGGAATCTCTGGGGGCCACGTGTGTGAGGGGAGAGACTCCCACAAGAGTGCACAGTGGAGAGATCTTAGTGATGACAGCCAGTGTTATGGATGCTGTCTACTGACTCTGAGGACTGTCACACGCAATGAAAGAGTCAGTAGGAAATATGAGAGCAATTTAAGATGATCATGTGAAAATATCTGAAAAATAAAGGGAGCAATTTTTGAGCCAATAATATGAACTGTTCTATATAGATGAATATAATGAGTTAGAAATCTTAGAGATGAGAAAACCCAATAGATGGACACATAAGAAGAATTCTTCCCATCAAGGAGGAGACACAGCTGAAGGTCCAGTTATGATAGTGGAATACAATATAGAGGAAATTTCCAGAATGCAGCATAGGGAGACCAGAAATGGGGACTGAAGGTACTTGGGGACTGGAGTGGGGAGGGTGGACGTCGTATCTATGGTGTCAGAAACAACTGAGCGTGACATTTAGTAGCAGCTCAAGAGATAAATAATCAAACATTTTACTGAGATGAAGAAAGACCAATCTAGTGTTAGGGAGCAGGTATATAAAAATGAAATCTGTATCTTCACCTTTTGTGGTAAATGAAGAAAATGAAGGTGAAATAAAAACACAAGAACATATCCTACAGCAAACTTTACACATTAAAAATGGTTAATTTTAGGCTCTGGCTGGGTAACTCAGTGGTTTAGAGCATCATCCCAATATCCAAGGTTGTGGGCTTGATCCCCAGTCAGTGTACACAAATCAAGCAACCAATGAATGAATGCATCAGTAAGGGGAACAACAACTGATGTTTCTCTCTCTCTCTCTCTCTCTCTCTCTCTCTGCCCCACCTCTAAAATCAATAAGTAAAAAAATATTCTTAAATGGCTAATTTTATTTCAATGTGAATTTCAACTCAAACAGAAAATCATGGAGGACTGGCCTGGGGTTCTAAAAAGGGCTATAATTACTTCCTAGAGGAAGTGCACATCACCATAGTGACAAGCTCTCTGGGACCAGACTTCCTCACAGCAGAGAGGACACAGGTGTCTCCAGAAGACAGTGGAGACACACCTTCCAGGAGCAGGTTGTTAGTGAAGATTGTGCGCGGAGCCCCATTGGCTTTCAGGACCAGGTGAGTGTGTCAGCTGGGCCAGTCCCTCAGCGGGAACCTGAGTCTCCTCCCAACCCCACCCAGTGAGGCTGCGTCTCCAGGAGAGAGAACAGATTTCTGGCGAGAGAGCCTTAACCACAGGGGGCGTTTTCCCTTCTGATGACTTGAATCATGCACTTTAATTGAAATAAGAAAGTGTTTCCTAGTTACTTGATAAAGCAAATGAGACTGAAACTAGGCATTTCCAGAGCAGCAAGTTTTTTAATGTTTTCATCTTTTCACACTCATTGAAAGGAATAAAATTCAGTAATTTATTTCAGTTAGAAGAACAAAGACACCAAACTGGAGAAAGTGAGATGCAACAGCGAGGGAAAGTGGCAAAAAAAATTAAAAAATAAATTTTAATGTCTATGTTGTGACCCAGACACTTATATAATATTTGATATGAACTGCATTGAAAAAGAAAACTTATCATAGAAGAAGGAAACGAGCTACAGGGATGTGTCTGAGGGACAAGTGAAATAAACAATCACAAAACAGCAATACGAAACAAAACCCACACACACTTTTTTCAACTCGATCAGACTTACAGCTAAACTCCAGAAAAACCGTCATCCAGAGCTTCCTGCATTAGCTGAACACAACTCCCACAACTAAGGATGTAAACTAGAAGCCACATCTAGTCTTGCAGACATGAAACAGGCTGGTCCCACACACACGTGTGGCAGACAGAAGTCAGGAGGAATATCTCGGCAGCAGAGGTCCCTCCTGAGGAGCCAGGGGTCCAAGCCCCACGCCAGTCTCCCCAGCCCAGGGCTCCAGTGCTGAGGAAAGAAATCCCTATAACTTCTGGCTGTGAAAACCAGCAGGGTCTCTGGCTGAGTGAGACAGAGGACTGCTGGAGTCCCAGGCCCTTCCCACCCCACCAACTCGCAATCTCGCCCACACTGTGTCCAGTCCGTTTCCCACACGAATGGCCTCTGTTCCCTCACGCTTCAGACTTTCCTGAAATCTCTCAAACAGGTAGCACCCGAACCCTAATCAATGTCCTTGTGAATGATGCCCATGTACACATGTTCTCTAAGGCAGGTACTTGAAGGTAGAGCTGTGTGTCTCTGACTGGGTAAGGGAAATGTATCTGCTCAATTGGTGACTACAATTCGCACTCCTACAAGTGATGCATTAGAATTCTATCACTGTTCTCTCCCCAAGGGATAGTAGGATTTCCCCCTTGGCGTCTCATCTCGATGCATCGGGACTGTGGTCTTGTATTTTCACGGAAACTCTGCCGCAACACTGAAGTAGAAGTAATGCTTACACGTAAACAGCAGGCAACTTCGGTGCGCTCTGGGGCTATCCGACTGGTATTACTGGGCCCCACACTGGCTTGTACTGTCCTGTGAAAGTCAATTTGTGAGTCACTTCCCGACTCTGCATCAGGACCTCACAGGGGCACCTCCAAGTTGGCCAGGAAGGGACCGTAGGTACCAAAACATGGGAAAACGCCAAGAACCAGTGTTTTATTAAGAGGAACTCACTGGGATGACATCAGTAATAAAATCACATAGGTTTCAATGTACATTCTCTAATACATTACCTGTATTCTGCACTGTGCTTTCAACAATGGGTTTTCCCAGGCAGTGCAACCCGGGCAATCCCTTCAAACAAACATATCTTGACTTCCTCCGGGCTGCTGTGGCTCCGCTGGTTGGAGCATCGTCCCATAACCAAAACTGTGGCTTTGATCCCCATTCAGCGCATATACCTAGATTGCAAGACCAATGCCCTGTCCGGGCATGTATGGGAGGCAACCAATCAATGTACCTTTCTCCCATTGATGTTTTTCTCTCTCTTCCTCTCTCCAAAAAAAGCAATGTAAATATCTTTGCTTCCGAGGATAGAAAAATAGCCTCGATTCCGAGTGAGGAGGTTCCTGAAAAAGTCCACAGGTGCCATCTGAGGAAAAGGAAAGGCGTGTGGCATCCGGAAAGAGATGGCACGAGAGCATCGTTTGTGATTTATCTCTTGTGGGCTGAGTGTTGGTGATGCCAGATCATTGACTCATTAAACTAGATTGCATGCTCTGAACTGAGTGGGTGGGCACTCCCTACGAACATCAACGTGTGTGTGATTAGAAAAAAAGGAAAATGTATTCCCTGCGAGTGTAGGGAGGTGTGGACGTGACCATGCCATGTGGGATAAACACTGATTTCACTGAAATGGGAAAAGGTAGGAAAGGGTCACATGACTCAAGAATGTTCGGGAGGAGAAGGGCGGAATTTAGTGGCAGAAGGGTCCAGACGTTGTCCTGCATATGAGCAACGAGTCCTCCGCCTGCAGTGAGCCGCAGACACGTCACGCAGCATGTCCTAGATTATCTTCCAGAACATTCTGGGCACAATTCCAAGGCTCTTACTGTGAATGGTGCTCCTTTACCTCTGTGTTCAGGTCCTGGTGGCAGCCTGGGCCATTCTCTCGCTGCCTCGAGCCTGAAACAGCAGCACCCCGAGGACCACCAGGACCAAGCCAGCCACGCCCATGCGGATGAGATTCTCCACTGTGTAGTCTCGGGGGTGGGAGGCTGCAAAATGTGGACAAAGATGTTGCAGAGGTCACAGCAGAAAAGTCTCCCTGGGTCCTGGATGCCCACCGGGTGCACCTGCCTCCCCTTGACAGACAGGAAGGACCCTCCGCACCCAGCCCCATAACTGAGGATTCGCCTACTCACCACTCCTGTTATCTGAGCTGTTGTGTGATGGGCCGATGGTGTCGGCTGCTCCTTGAACAACACAAAGAAGTGGGCACGTGAGGAGTTGATGCCACTTGAGCCAACTGACCTCAGAACCCTCCATTTCCCAGGACGTGACTGTTCCCAGCCCCTTGGCGAACCCTTTCTCTGCTGTGAGGGTCCTGTCTGCTGCCACGGGTCCTGTCAGTCTCCCGGGGACTGTTCAGTGCAGACTTTGCTCCTGGGGCCCTTTGGAACATAGGCTGGCTTTGCCCCAAGGATTCAGGTTGGGTGAGAAATGAGGTCTCTCATTACAGAACAGAGGACATCCCTGTAATCTCTCTGCTCACTGTAGGAGACTGACCCATCCCAGCTCACTCTTCTGGAGATGGGAGCTTTTATTCACTCAGCAGCTGAGGACTCAGGGTCCGTGGGTTGGTCTCATCTATACACACAGACATGTACGGGGCACTCGAAAAATTCTTCAGCTCTGAGTATAGGCAATTTTATGAATAAAACTTTAAAATGCATCTGAAGTCAAAAATACACCTTTTAAAGCAAGTTTTAAAAACCTCTTAATAACAAAAGGTTATTTTCATAATAAATGGGCAAATTTAACACAATCGCAGTTAAATAGGAGTAGAATTCCCTTTTTGAAGACAGAAATGTTTATAACTCAAATTTATATATGAAAACACTGCCTGAAAGTTTTCAGAAAAGAACAGGAACAGACAAGGGCCCCCAGAACCACGGAGCAGACAGGAGAGCCCTCAGCGTGGGCGGGAGCCCCCAGCTCCTCCTGGGCGGGTCACGGCCCCTCCTCACTCTCAGGTGAGCACTGAGCGCTGGAGGCTCATGTGAGCCCAGGGGTCTGCAGAGCTGGGCGGGCAGGGCGGAAGCTGCTCTCTCTGAGAGGGGCCCCAGTGTGGGGGGAACCCCAGGGGCTCAGACTCTGAGATGAAGATGCAGGAGGTGAGTGGGGGAGGGGATCTGCCCTCTCTGCTCAGTCTAATCACCTTTCTCCTCACATCACATCTCACTCCGTCCTCCCTGCTGTTTCTCTCTGCTGAGATTCAGGACAGGGGGCTCAGGGGTGGGAGGCCCTGTCTCTTTCTACCTGTCATGGGTGGATGCCCCTCTGTGGAACCTCCTGCACTCCTCATTTATTTCTGTCCTTGATTTTCCCAGGGACGGGACCCTGAGCTGAGTGAGCACAGAAAGTATAGGGTCCCGGGCACCTCACCTGAGACCAGGAGCTCCAGGGGTTCACTGGGCTGTGACCACACCTGGGGGATTTGCCTGTAATAGCCATAACATCTGAATGTCCGCCTGTGGCTGGGGGTCACAGGGCCCACAAGGAACAGGGACTGGAACTGCCCACTGGGGTGTGGCTGTGAGTCCAGGGTCCAGGAGAGCCTGTCTTCTCCTTCCTTAGTCAGAATGAACCTGTGAAATCCCTCCCGGGAGCCACACTGGAGGGTCATGGTCCCTCCTGAGGTCACGACGGGGCTGGGCAAAACTGAGAGGCTGGGTTTGCTGTAGGCTCCTAGGAGAGAAGGAGGCAGCATGTTAAATGGGGCTCACACTGCCCTCACAACCCCCAGGGCTGGGCTGTGAGGGGGAGACCCCCTGAGAGCATCCCCCTTCCTGAGGGCAGAGCCTGAGGCTGGGACCCCTGAGTGTCCTCTCACCTGTCACCACCAGCTCCAGGGGGTCACTGTGCCCTGACCAGCCAGTGGGGCTGAGATAGAAGCAGCGATATCTCCCTGCATACTGCTCTGTCATCTATGTGATGGAGAACTTGGTCTTGTTCCCGGGATCCAGGGACTTCTGTGTGTTCCAGGACGCTGAACTTCTCTCTTTATACAGACGGAACTCCTGGGCCTGCAGTGCCCCCTGACACCAGAGGGTCACAGGGCTACCCCTGGGAATCACAGAACCTGGCTCAGCCCAGAGAGTGGGTTTGGGAAAGGTCTCTGGAAAGAATCAGAGGCTGGGTCACATGACATTCATCCCCAGTCCCCAGGTCACAGCCCCAGGACTCTCCCAGATGTCCCCCATCTGTCAGCCCAGATCTAATTTTTTCCTTTTTCTTTAATTTTTACAGGTACCTTTTTCTTTGCTTTTAGAGAGGAACAGCGGGAGAGAGCAAACGAAAGAGAGGGAAACATTGGTATGAGAAACGTCGGGTTCCTCTCCTGTGGTTCCTGACCAGGAACTGAGCCCACAGTCCTTCGCTTTGCTGGACGATGGCCAACTACTGAGCCACCGGGCAAAGGCTGATCTTTTTTAGCTGATTAGGCTGTGCCTGCTTGTCAATGAGAAGGTGAAACCTGGTTCTTCTGGGGACAGACTCACCTGCCTGCACTGGGGTCCTCAGGCCCACACTGAGCCCTGCAAGAGAGGCCCTGTGAAAGATTTGCCCTGAATCCTGAGCAGAACCCTCCTCCCCGGGAGCCTCCTGAGTCCTGGGGTCCTCACAGAGGGGTCTTCCCCTTCCCCCTCACATCTCACCGAGGCAGAGCAGGGTTGTGAGGCTGGGGGGCATGGCGTCTCCTCTCTGGTTCCGGCTTTTCAGAAGGAAGAGACCACAGAGTCCTCAGAACAGAGAGACAAACTGGGTGTGGTCACTGGGAGGCTGTCCCTACTTGTCTCGGTGACGTCACATCAGCAGCCCCACAAGAAGAGGAACAGTGTCTCCCCAGAGGCCTGGTTGCTGTTTCCAGGATCAAGCAGCAAACTGATTTGGAGCCTCCTGAGATGCCCTTTGCATCTGAGATGACCCAGGCACATCCTTCCAGGTTAGAAGCCTCCCTGTCAGGGTCCCCTTCACCCTCTGCCCAGCCATCAGCACCTCCCTGTGGGTCCTCCCCATGGACATGGTCACCCAGGCCCTGGAGACGCTTCAGAAAGATGGGGTCCCTGTGCCTGCAGAGCTCAGCTCAGCACAGACACGGTCTGCTCCTCACTGTGCGGTTCAGGTGAGTGTCACTGTGACCGTGAGCACAACAGGGACACGCAGGGAAATAAGGAAGGAAACACGTCCCTTGCTCTGGCTCCGGAGTGTGGTTTTCTATCACAGCCGCCTCATGAACTTCTCGTTTTTCTTAGCCAGATGTCCACCCACACGTCCCAGGGAACAAGGCTGACTCATTCCCGCCTCTTCAGAGGCCTTCTCTCTTGGTCAGGGCTGCCCCCTCGTCCTGTGGCTCTACCCTCAGGTCTTCCCCTTTTGGGGGACAATGAGTAGGTTAGTGCCCTAGTGTTGGTGACAAAGCTCGTTCCTGTTTAAATGCTCCTCCATCATCCACTGCCCTTTTGGTGTCAAGCAATCATATTGAATCTCTGAGCCTCAGTTTCCCCACAGGGAACATGTCGTCACAAACTGCACTCCTCAGAGTGGACGCACGGTGGCTGTGCCTGGGCCCCGGGAGGGACCATTCTCGTTGGACTCCAGATCTGCTGGAGATGTGTGGGCTGAGACGTGAGCACATCAATGTTTGTGACTCCACAGTCAAGGTGCACAATGGATATGCCCCCTCGGGAGCCCCCATCTGCTCCTAACTTCTGAAATGTGCACTGTACTCAGTGCAGAGAAAGAGAAGCAAAAGTTCCCAGTATCAGAGGCATCAACAGCAGATAAAACAGGCCAGAGCTGAGCAGTCTCCACTTCCCGGGACAAGCAAGGGTCATCGGAGGCCTCACACACAGAGAGGGCATTTGGAAAGAGCAGAGCATTAGAAGCAGTGTTTCTCCCCCCCCCTATGTTTTGGTGACGGGCCCTGGAATATTGCTGCCCACTGACGGCCCATGGTCAGCACTGAGCCACATGCCCTGCGTGTGTGTGAAGCAGACTCCGTCCAGTCTAGTCTGACATGGGCATCTGCCCAGGTGTGAGTGTGAGGCTCACCTTGGAGCCATCCCTGCCAGGTACCACACAGGTAGATGTTAAGTTTGGGGAGTGCGGGCACTTTAGTTCTTTTGTGTGTGAATATCAGGAGACTCTCGGGAAAAACTCTCCGTGGACAACTGGGTGTGAGGGAGGTGAGTGTCCCACGGGAATGGACGCCAAAGAGATACCCTCAGAATGCCGCATACCTGTGTGGAAGACTGTCTACAGAGTCACTGAAGGGACTAATGTTTCTGAGAAAGCACTAAGAATATATGAAACTCAATTTTAAAGACTTTCTTTATTTATTTTTAGAGGGGAAGGAAGGGAGAAAGAGGGAGAGAAACATCAGTGTGTGGTTACCTCTTGTGCGCCCCCTACTGGGAACCTGGCCTGAAACCCAGGCATGTGCCCTGACTGGGAATCCAACCAGCGACCCTTTGATTTGCAGGCCGGCACTCGATTCACTGAGCCACCAGCCAGGACTATATTAGTCTGTTTTTTTTTTTTTAATTTGTGTTTTGATCTTTCTTATTTTTGTGCCACACACAGGTATGTTTTCTTTTATTCCAATTAAGTTCAATTTCTAATCATTTTTTGCTGCTGCATCTGGATTTTTAATTACATACTATTTTTTACTGTAAACATTTATTTTTCAGCTTTATTGAGATATAAGGGAAATATAACTGAATTATGTTTTAAAACTCATGTTTCTCTCACAGGCTTGTCGGTCATTTATTTACCTATTTTACATTTGAAGGTATGGTTCTAATTTCATCCTCTTTTCCCCAAGCCCATCTTTGCCCAATGATTTAATATTTTATCACAGTAACACACAAAATTTCCATACTTGAACATACATCTGAACTTTATATTACATCGTCCTTGTCTGTTATGTCCACATCAAATTATTTTAATTACAGAGGAGTTATGGTATGAGGGGGGACCCCAAAAAACAGGAATTATCTTCTGGAGGGAGGACCCCTTGTAGTACAGGTTTCCCCTGCTAGGTGAGTGTTCTAGGAACCCATCTGTATCAGTGGACCAGCTGGCGTTGTTGTGAGAGGCTGTGCTCAGCTTTGGTGAATTTGTTTGGAAGACTCAACACATTTGCCACCTGCCCACATGGCACTGAGTGTCCAGCAGTTTTTAACCAAAAACCGATGTCCAGTGCCCTACCTTCCCTATTCACCTGATCTCACCTTGAGCAAGTTTTTTTTGTTGTTGTTTATTTGCCTGGATGTAAAAAGGCCTCAAAGGGAAATAAATGTTTTGCCAATGTGGAAGAGCTAAAACAGGGCAGAAGCACTAAAAGCATCAAAATCAACAAGTTCAAAAACTGTTTTGAGCAGTGGAAAAATATCTCTGCAGCTGGCCGTTTGGTTTTGATACTTTCTTTCCCTTGGTCTTCCAGAAAATTCTCACATGCTTCTTTCCGTTACCATGGCTAGCTCTGTACCCTGCAGACCCCTCTTATCTGAAGTCTCTGCTCTCCCTTAATATAGGCGGGAAGGGCCAGTCAAAACCCGATGTTCGATCCTTGCTCTGTCTCACTCAGTCAGCTACCTGCAGATGGTTCAGAGGTGATTTCTACCATTAGAGAGCTACTGTGTTAAGAACTGTGATTGTTTAACTTTTTCAAACAACATTTTTTACTGAATTCATTGGGTGTTGCCTGGAATGATCTGGAACTATGGTCTGTTCTGGGCGGGGATTAATCATGGTTCAGCTGTGTTCTTTTTTTTTTTTTTTGCCTTTTTTTTTATTGTTGTTCAATTACAGTTGTCTGCAATTTCTCCCCACCCCTCCACCCCTCCCCAGCCAAACCCACCTCCCTCCCCGCCCTCCACCCTCCCCCTTGGTTTTGTCCATGTGTCCTTTATACTAGTTCCTGAAAACTCCTTCAGCTGTGTTCTTGAAAGGGTGAGAAGACCTTCTAAGTTCAGACTGAAATTTCATACTGTCCACGGGTGATGTTGATTGTGATGGTGTTGATGATGGGGATGGGGATGGGGATAATGGCAATAGTGATGATGATAATGGGTATAATTAATATATCTTGAGTAAAACTCATATGCCAGGCTTTGCTCTTTCTAAGCCAGGGGTTTGACTAAGGCCAATGGGTCAAGTCTACTCCCACATTCTTTTCTTCTAAATAAAGTTTCAATGAAACACAACATTGTTCATTTACATATTTCCCATAGCTGCTTTCACATTACAATGGTAGATTGAGTCATTGAAACAGAGATCTTAAAGTCCACGAAGCCAAAAATATTGAGCATATGGTAGGTACAAAATAGACAGGGGGAGATTAAGAATAGTGTAGGAAATGGAGAAGCCAAAGAACTTCTATGTATGACCCAGGGACATGAACTAAGGTGGGGGAATGACGGTGGGGGGTGGGTGCAGGGTGGAGACAAAGGGGAGAAAAAATAGGACAACTGTAATAGCATAATCAATAAAATATATTAAAAAATAAAGATAGCACATATAAAAACTTTATATTTATAATAATATAAATTTTATAAACTCAACTCCTATATTCAAAAATATATTTTATTTATGAGTATATCAATCCAGTTCTAATAAAATAGTATTTAGTTATTTTTTAGTATGTTTTGGTTCATAAGAAGTGTTTTCTCCTATTTTACCTAAAAAAAATCCTCAATTATCCTTCTGAATACCAAAAACAAACCAATGACTTCCCACAATTGCACTTTAAGTGTTGGTTATGTTAGTCATATAATTTATTTACAATGTATCTATATTTGTAGATTTATTAATATCAAAATAAATATGTATATACAAATAGATCATACTTAATCAGAATTGAAATATTTGTTTCACCTCTAATTATCACCCAAGTCATTAAAAGCATTCCAGTTCAAGCAGAAAACAAATATTTTTATAATGAAATTACTTTTGGGTTATTTTGTGGGTTAGTTCTTCATTCTACCTTGCCTACATGTAAATAAATATACATATACATGTTTTAAAATGGGGAAAACCTATTATCTCTTAAAATAATGGGCAAAACTCATGAATGGGTAAGTAAAGTGTGTTGCATCCATACCGTGAAATATCACTCAGCAACAAAAAGAAATAAAATGGGTGGGGGGGAGGGACAGGGAGAAAAGGCACACAACTGTAATTGAATAACAATAAAAAATTAAAATTAAAAAAAGAATAAATTCAGAAAAATAAAGAATTACTGTAGAAAAAAGAAATGAATTATTATGCTATTACATTAGCTATAAAAAGAAGTGGTCATTATAAAAAATTAATATCAATCCACATAAATCATAATAATTTTGTTTCTTACTTTGAAATGTGGTATATTGTCTAAAATTAAAATAACTGGAATAAATTGATTTTACCATGAAAAAAAAAGAAATAAAATATTGACACATGCCACAACATGAATGAAATCTGGAAACTTTATTCTAAGTGATGGAAACAGGGACAAAAGACCACACATTGTATGATTTCAGTTCTGTGAAATGTCAAGAACAGATAAATCTATAGAGATAGAAAGATTAATGGTTGCCCATGAATAGGAAAAAAACAACAACAGGATAAACAGCTAATGGATATGGGGTTTCCTTTGGGGGTAAAACCATTATTCTAAAATTGATTGTAGTGGTGGCACCCAACTCTGTGAATACAATACAATAAAACATTGAATTATACACCTCAAAATGGGTGAATCGTACAGCATGTGAACTATGCCTCGATAAGGCTGTTACTGACTGAAGCCGACTAAAAGATTTTAACTGCAGCTTTGTGCCGGGTATGAATATGTGCAGAGAATGTGTGACCACATAAACAGATACTCAATTCGTTCACAGCGAGAGAAATTGCAGGGAAAGCCGCACTGAAGAACTGTAGATTACCTGTGAGAGTGGAGCATTTCTGATGGTGACCACAGATACTATGGGGGAGGACGCAGGGAAACGGGTGTTCACCTCACACCTGGCAGGCAGGCCTAAAAACACAAGGGCGCCTGTTTCATCAAATCCACTAAATTACATAATCAGTCGGCTTTCTTTCTAGGAACCTTTCTTGAAGGTCTATGATGACAAAGATGAAGAGACAGCTTTGCAGCCCGTGTGACCAAAGCTATGTAAAAAAAAAAAAAAAAAAAAAAGAAGGAAAGAAGGAAATGATTGAAGTGCATTGTGGGAACAAAGGAGGCATGAACAGGACAAAGAGAACTCAATGAACCTCATGCCCTCACTTCCAGGACATGGTGTGCGGGAGGCTGGAAGACCCCGTGCAAAGACGCCACATCCTGATCTCCAGAGCCCATCAGGGATTGGTTTATTTATCTGGAAAACAAATTGATCAATAAGAACCTAGAGGTAAAGAAATTACCTTGCAGCCCTGGCTGGTGTGGCTCAGTGGACTGAGCACTGGACTGCGAACCAAAGGGCAGCGCAGCCACACGCTCAGCGTCTCCGAGTCAAGCCACCTTCCCCAGACCCCGGAGCCCAGGGGGTGCCCAGGTGGGCTTCCGACTCTGGTGGCCGAGTTTGGGTGAAGTGTCAGGGGCTGAGGTCAGAGGCTTGTCAGGAAACCTCTGCCCTGGTTTCCAGATGCTCTGGGGCGTCCTGAGACCCCGGAGTGTGGGACTCCAGGCTCCCGAGACTCCACGCGCTGCTGTGACAAATGCGCACCAGCGCGGTGGCTCACAGCCACGCGGATGTGTGATCTCAGGGTCCCGGAGGTCGGGAGTCCCAACGGGCAGACCTCGAGGTGTCTGCGGGGCTGCCTTCTCTCCTGGAGGCTCCGGGGAGAGTCTGTCCCTTGTCTTCCAGCGTCTGGAGACCCCGCATTCGGTGACAGCCGGCCCCTTCGTCCCTTGTCTTCCAAGCCAGTGGGTCCTTCTCGGGAGGCGACACTCGGACCCAGTGTTTGCTTCCTCCTCCAGGTCTGAGGAGCCTGTGGTGCCCTTGGCCTTTGTAAGTCACGCTGTCCTGGGGGCGCATGTACAAGCATCCACGAACCGGAACTGGGGCTGCTGGATGACGGAGGTTCCCTGTTCCCGTTCGGAGGAACAGCCCTGCAGATCCGCTCAGAGGCGGCACCACCCTGCATCCCCACCACGGGACCCAGGGGCTCCCGTTCCTCCACAGCCTTGCCGCACTTGCTGCTTTTTGATTATTATGTTTAATTTATTCTTCAATTACAGTTGACATATATTATTTCAAGTGTGCAGCATAGGGGTTAGACATTTACATACCTTACTTATGAAGTGACCCCCCCGTAAGTCTAGTACCCATGATTTAAAAATGATTTCAGCAATAGTCGTCCTGAGGAGTGTGAAGTGATATCTCACTGTGGTTTTGGCCGGCATCTCTTCCCTGGATTTCAGATCCAAGTCAGCTGGGGCCGAGGGGACAGATGCAGGAGGCAGAGACCATTCCAGGAACAGAGGTAGGTGTGCGGGGACCCAAAGCAGGTGCAGTTCCACAGATGACAGGTGTGGGTGAGACCAAAGTCTTGAGCAGCACATGCCTGGTCCCCAGAAAGCAGGTGAGAATGTGGGGCTCCAGGAGGAGAAAGAGGGAGGCAGAGGCTGCAGGCACCTGGGGCCTGTCTGAGAACCAGGAGAGAAGGGAGACCCGGGTAGGAGTGGGGCTGGGCCGTGAATGGGGTGAGTGTCTTGCCTGGAGCCAAACCATGGAGGAGGAGACGGACCAACAGGAGGCCAGGTCCCTGCTCCTCCTGCACACGTCCAAGGACAGAGTCCAGAGCACAGGGCAACCTCACCAGGTGCACCATGAAATTCAGAGACCAGGGGTGGCTCTGGGTCTCTTGGGCTCCAGTGGGAGCCTGGGGCCCTGGGGGAGGCCCCTCCTGGGGGGCTGGAGTCTAATTTCTGTGGCAGGAGCTCCCTTGTCTCTATTCCTGTGGTCGTTGTGTCCACCTGTGCCAGCTGTACACAGCCTCTGCCACAATGGCCACCAGGATCAGCAAGACCACGCAGGCCAGGCTGATGCGGACATAGTTCCCCAACGTGTAATTCTGGGAGGCGGGGCCTGGAAGAAGAGGACAGGGGGTCACTGACAGGTGGACAAGAATCAGCCAATCCCAAGCCCTATGATTCAGCAGTTCCTCCTTTATTGGGCAGGCCCGTCCCTTCCAACACTGCCCTGGACACGCTCCCAGGTGACTTGACTATCTGGGAGCCTGCTCCTGTGGGGGTGGAGGGTGGCTACAGGGGTTGTTCGTAGGAGTGAGAAAAGACTGGTTTTTGTCTCTGCAGAGACTCTCCCTTCCCTGGGAGCACCCAGCCCCTGCCATCCCCACCTCCAGACCCCTGGGCTCGCACCCCCAGGCTTCACTACCAGTCAACCACAGGCCCCCAGTTCAGGGCACAGCTGCAAACTCAGTCTCGCTCAGGGATCCAGGCGAGTCTCCCCTCCCGGCTCTCACACCCCCGGGCTGAACAGGCCCCTTGCAGTTGAGGTCCCTGCCTGCTGAGTGTCCCCCCGCCAAGAGAGAAGCAGGACCCCTCCCCACTGCCACCCCACTGCCCACTCCCCAGCAGAGCCCCCAGGAGGGGATGCACCAGGCTGAGGGCCCCACTACCCAGCCCAAGAGGGGCTCCGGGTAGGGGACTGAAGTCTCCAGAGGGTCCTGTGAGGGGGCAGGAGAAGCTCTGAGCCCAGGTTCATCCTCGGCTATGCCTCTCAGCTGGGCCCTGCAGCTCCCACAGCGCCCACATCTGCCTCTTTCTCTGCACCTCTCAGCACACAGGACGCCCCCTGGTCTCCACAGAAAGGGGACAGGCACATGTGAGGAGTGGGATGGAATTCTCTGCTCTGATGTGTCTGAGGGGCTGGACACCCCTCTGAATGTTCTATCACCTTCCATATGTTAGCACAAAGCCGTTGATGATGGTCCCCAGAGAAACAGGGTGGGGGGTAGATGTATCACTTGGCCACAGGACAAGAGGGTCCTGGAGGCTGACCCCACCTGTCAGGTTACTCTGCCTCCCTCCGGCAGGGGGAGGTCACAGGGTCAGAATAAACTCGGGGAACACCCCCCAGGCCTGGAAGATTGGGGCCACCACAGACATGCACACTGACCCATGGGGTGTCTGAGTCACAGCAGGACAAAGAGAAAAGTGTGGACATTGCCCGGGGCCCCTTAGTGTCTGGCCCAGGTAAAAGCACAGTTAACACTATCCTGAACAAAAGGGCACATGTCGCCTTGAAGGGGAGGTGTCCCTACCTGGTATCTGCAAGTCCACTCCCCACCCAGTCCTGCAGGGACAGCTCCCAGCCTGTCCCACGCTGGGTTCAGTATCCAGGCCATCATGGTGTCCAGATGGGACCAGGGCTCCAGGCGTAAAGGTCAAAGGACATGTGTGCAGGGGGTCAGGGGAGCCACAGGACTGGGGGTCCGCAGGTGAGCAGGGAGCCTGGACAGAGGACATGGGTGGGGACAGGGTACAGGGACCTAGGTCAAACCTGAAGGTGGATTGGAGACGTCCTCATCTGTCACCTTCAGCTCCAGGGACTTACTGGGCTCAGACCAGCTGGACCCTTTCCGATAGTAGCAGCAATAATGCCCAACAGTGTCTTCACTCACTGCGGGGGTGAGAAATCTGGCCTCTGTCCATGGTGAGCCACGTTGAGATGAGATTTTCTGATCCCTAAAAGCAGATCTTCTAAACTCCAGGCGGATCACATCAGCCCAGGCTGGGCCCCGGCACACGATGGTCACGGGCTGTCCCCGGGGGAGCACGGGGCCCGGCTCGGCCCTGATGGAGGGCCTGGGAAGGGCTCCTGGGAAGAAGCAGAGCAGGATCTCAGGTTCCATCGTGAGGAAATAGCTTTTCCTTCCCTATGAGGACAGGAGGACAATGAGGTAGAGACTGGCCTGGCGTCACCTCCACTGCATCTGTACTCTCCATCCTCATTTGAATCAGGGCATCACTTTATAACCAGGGTCAGTGCCTCATGGAACAAAACACAGCACCTGGCAACTTCAGGATTAGTTATGTGCAGCTGTGTGACCATGTCTGTGTCAATGAGACGGTGAGATTCCCAGTGAGATATCTTGCCAGGTGGCAATTAAGCCTGGAGGACCTTTTTCCACTTCTGTCTTTCTTTGCAAACACATGCAATGGCGGGAGACCTGGCAGCCATCTTGCACCAAGAGGCAACCTTAGTGCTGGTGGCTGTAAACTAAGGTTGTGGAGCAGACTGAGGGAGCCTGTATCCCTGGTGACACACTGGGGCTGCCACACTGTCTCTTGCCAAACTCCACAGAGACTGCATCGCTATGAGAGACAGAAATAAGCTATGGACATGCTCTCTATTATATGCAGGGGAGTAGGGGACGAATAGATTGCTGAAAAAGGCCTTGAGGCCAGACAGACCTGTGATGAGTACCCAGAGGTATAAGGAGAGTGCATAACAAGGACACCCTTCCCCATCTGGGAAACAGAAGTCTGAGCAAAGATGTGATGAACACACAGGAAGTTGCTCAGCTGAGCAGATCAGGGGGGCCGGGGTGCTGGAGGCAGAGAAGTCAGGGTGTGAGACAGGACTGTGTGCAGGGTGAGCGCAGCCTGTCTGAGAGACTGAAAGAAACCCAATGTGTCTGGCGATAAGGGAGTCGGACAGAGCAGGGCAGGATGTGGCTAGACACAACCACGGGAAATATATTGATAAGGGATCTGATCTGACCTCCATTCAACCACTTGAGTTTTTCAGCTGGGAAGTTAAATCATCAGATTTATGTCTTCTAAATTCACCTGCAGGAGGGAAGAGGGCGGAGCCAGCAGGGAGAAGCCCTTGGAGACCCCAGTAGCTGCAGTGGAGAGGGGAGCTGAGGGAGCGCAGACTGGGGACACAGTACCCAGCAGGGATGTGGGTACATGTGAGGACAGGTGAGAACACGTGGGTTGAAATCAACAGGATTCTGGGATGCAGAAACATGGGGGCGAGAAAAGGAGAATCAAGGATGCTGTGTTATCTGCTCCTGGACTGATGACCTTCACTGAGAAAACGGGAGCGGACTGAGGAGGAGGCAGGTTCGAGTGGGTGAGAACCAGAGGTCCAGTGTTTATGGGATCTCAGGCATCTAGAAATCAGTGGGGACGTCCTGTGGGTGTTCGCAGCCGTCAGGAAAGGCTGAGGACAGAAATGACTCACCCTCCTGCGTGTGGATCGTCTGGCCCAGGCAGAGCACTGCAAGAGAAACCCCAGTGAGGAAAACGCCCACCGCCCAGTTTCCTAAACGAGGGTCGCTGTCCGTGCGCTGCAGGGGAAGACCTCCTTTCTGCTGGACCTTCCAAACCACCCTCATCAACGTGACTCCCAGCAGCCAGCTTCCTTCCCCTATAACGGGTTCCCTACAAGTTCCCAGTCGCCTCCCAGCCAAGCGCCCTCTGGCCTGTCTGTGTCTGACCTGTCCCCATCTCAGTGTGGAGAACATGTTAGTGGCCCTGGTCCCTCGCCTGGAGGCTTCAGTGCAGGTGACACAAATCAGTCATTGTCTGCATGACTGACTCTGTCCCAGGGCCCAGCAGGTCCTGCACTAGAGGCTGGACTGATGTGGGGCCCGGACCCCACCCTGAATGCCACCCCTTTTGTCCCTGAGGTCCTGCCCCTACGTTCCAACTCACCGAGGCCCAGGAAGAAGGTGGGATTGGGAGACATGACCAGCCTCTCACTGTCTTCTTTGTCCTTGTCCTTGAGGTTTGACAACAGGGCCCTGCCGGTCAGGAAGTATGCAGGATGGATTCCCAGGAGCCACGTCATGGGCTCATTTCTGCAGTGTCACAGGAAGTGATTCTGGGTGCTCCCAGGCCCGCCTCTATCTTCCCCTCTTTGGGTTCCAAGAGGCCTTGTTTCCGGAAGGCATTTCTAGTGAGATATTTCACAACCAGGTGGAGCCCATGTCCAGACAAAACCCACAGAGTATTAAATCATCAAAGATAGATGATAAATAGATAAATTGATCGATACACGATACGTACATGGATACCTAGACACTCAGATACATAGAGGTATGAATAGTTACATATGTACATAAATGGATACATACATAGATGGATATAGAAATAGTTACACAGGTATTTAGATACATGGATACATAAACAGATCATGAGATACATACATACATAGATAGATGTATATAGAGTTAGTTACATAGATTGTTAGTAACAGAGTTACATAAGCAGATACTGGTATAAAGGTAGTTCATAAACACATACATATTGGGTTGGCCAAAAAGTCTCTTTAGTTTTTTTCCTGTATGATGGCTCTAGTAGTGTGTAGTTGTCTTTAACATTATTAGAAACAATTTTGTTAGATTGTATTGTGACAGCTGTCATATCAACGTGCATTTAAAAAAAAAACTTATCAAAGTTGGTGAATTTGGGGGCAGCCATTTTTATATTGAAGATGGGAGAAAATACGCAATGTTTTCAGCCTATTATGCTTTATTATTTCAAGAATTATTTCAAGAATGCAACTGAAATGCAAAAAAAAAAGATTTTTGCAGTATATGGAGAAGGTACTATGACTGATTACATGTGTCAAAAGTGGTTTGCAAAGTTTCTGGGTACTATGGATATTTTGGCCAAATAGTTCTTGGCTGTGGGGCTGTCTTATGCTTTGGAAGATGTTTAGCAGCAGCCCTGGCCTCCACCCACTAGAAGCCAATGGCAGGAAATAGCCAGCATACTCAAAATATCCAAATCAATAAAGTTACTGGTGAAAATGAAAAACGTGTCTTTTATTTTACAGAAAAACCTAAAAGGACTTCTTAACCACATCAATACATACGTACATACATTCATACATACATTATAGTCACATAAATTGATACATACTGATAGCCAGAGAAAAGAGGGAGTGGGCGCTGGGAAGAAGTTGGCAAAAGGGGGGATTGTGAACATCTGTAAGAGTGTCAGCAATAAAATTAAAGGAAAAAACGAAGAAAATAGTCACATAGAGACAGAGGTGGATATAGAGAAACTGGCACAGACCCTTAGATGCAGAGATTCATACTAATATACACAGAGATGCAGATACTTAGCCACATAAATACATAGAGTTGGACTTAGATACATACCTAGTTACCTAAATTGAGAGATACATAGATACTCAGATAGATACACAGACAATACATGCTTTGATACATAGATACATATATAGATGGACAATAGAGGGAGGGGCACTCACTGGCTTGTCATCTGGTCCTCACACACCGAATGTCCCCTCCCACTCCCACACCTTTCCTCCGGCAAACACTTTGGTTTCCCACATGCAAACGGCGAACCATAAAACTCTCTTGAGACCTTCATGCTATTACTGGGGTGCACAGAGAGGAGAGTGGCACCCTGGAAGGACCCTCAGTCACCCCCCTCAGGCTCCCCAGGGCAGGTGGCTCCCTGCTCAGTCACGATGCCCTTGTCTCTGTGCCTCTCTGTGTCCTGTGCCCCTGGGCTGTGCTTCCCAGGTGACTCAGTTCT
Organism: Desmodus rotundus; assembly: GCF_022682495.2. NCBI lineage: Eukaryota > Metazoa > Chordata > Mammalia > Chiroptera > Phyllostomidae > Desmodus > Desmodus rotundus. The sequence continues at coordinate 48,928,738 of NC_071398.1, forward strand.
TTCTAAACTAAAAGCCCCTAAGTCTACAGAAGCAAATGCATTAATGAATCAGTCATGTTGTCCAGAGTTTGGTGGAGGTGGGGGTGGTGCTTCATGGAAGGTTGAGTTTGTGAAGAATCAGGTAAGTCTAGGCTGGTGGCTGGATTTCTTTCCAGGTGCTGATGGACACCCCTAGATTCATTTATGGCACAGATCACAGGCACTGTGTGTAGAGAAGGTGGACTTCTAGCCTCTGCCCCTCACAGCACGGAGTCACGTAATTATGACCTCATAGGGGAGAGCCCAGGACCAGGAGGAAGAAACAGGGCAGAATCAGGACCTGGAGGGAAAGGCCTGAGACTTCCTAGGGTCACAGCCCAGGGAGGGGTTGCTGGGCCACAGCACCTGCAGGTCGGCTTCCAGGCAGAGCTGGGGTCATTGGGAAGGGACTTCCTCATTGTCCTAGGTGAGTCAGGTGAGGTCAGACAGAGGTGAAGGAGGTGTCTGCAAGGCCAGCTGTCATGTTCTCCTGGACGGCGTGGGGCTCAGCCTCTCCAAGGGTGCAGATCTGCGGCTCTCCCCAGACCTGGAGCTCAGCCCAGGGGGGACCCAGTCCTGTGGCCCCTGCTGTTCCAGGAGAAGAGCGTCAGCTTGGAGAAGGTGCAATACTGTCTAGCTCCACCATTACTGCCAACGTAACTAATGTTTTAAAATTTTTACCTGATAAACAATTTAGGGTAAAAAAACGATCCTTGGTCCCAACTCCCTAATCTTCCCGGAATCCAGTTCCCCAGACCAGCTCCAAGAAATGAAAGTAAAGCAAATTGCCCTCCGTCACAGGGTTGGGCCTGATCAGTTGATGGCCTGAACAGAACAGAAGACTGACCTGTGGACCTGAACTGCAACACCAGCTCTCTTTGGTCCTTTGCCTGCCAGCCCACCCTTCGGATTTCGTGTTTGCCAGGCTCCGGACTTGTGTGAGCCAATTCCACGAAATAAATCTCTCTGTTTACATGCATCCTACCGGTCTGTCTCTGTGACAAACCTTGACTGGTACAAGGGGTACACGGTGTTTTGTAGGGATGATGAAAATATTTTAGAACTGCATAGAGGCAACGGTTGCATCCAATTGTGAATGTACCAAATGACACTGAATGGTACACTTTTATTTTTTTTATTTATTTTAAAATATATTTTATTGATTATGCTATTACAGTTGTCCCATTTTACCCCCTTCGTTCCCCTTCGCCCTGCACACCCCGTCCCACCCACATTCCCCCCCTATAGTTCATGTCTGTGGGTCACATATATAAGTTTTTTGGCTCCATTTCCTACACCATTCTTACCCTCACCCTGTCTATTTTCTACCTACCATTTATGCTACTTACTCTCTGTACCTTTCCCCCCCCTCTCCCCCTCCCGTTCCCCTGTTGATAACCCTCCATGTGTTCTCCATTTCTGTGGTTCTGTTCCTGTTCTAGTTGTTTGCTTAGTTTGCTTTTGTTTTTGTTTAGGTGTGGTTGTTAATAACTGTGAGTTTGCTGTCATTTTTACTGTTCCTATTTTTTATCTTCTTTTTCTTAGGTAACTCCCTTTAACATTTCATATAATAAGGGCTTGGTGATGATGAACTCCTTTAACTTGACTTTATCTGAGAAGCACTTTATCTGCCCTTTCATTCTAAATGATAGCTTTGCTGGATACAGCAATCTTGGATATAGGTCCTTGCCTTTCATGACTTGGAATACTTCTTTCCAGCCCCTTCTTGCCTGTAAGGTCTCTTTTGAGAAATCAGCTGATAGTTTTATGGGAACTCCTCTATAGCTAACTGTGTCTCTTTCTCTTCCTGCTTGGAAGATTCTCTCCTTATCTTTAATCTTGGATAATGTAATGATGATGTGCCTTGGTGTGTTCCTCCTTGTGTCCAGCTTCTTTGGGACTCTCTGAGCTTCCTGGACTTCCTGGAAGTCTTATTTCCTTTGCCAGATTGGGGAAGTTCTCCTTCACTATTTGTTCAAATAAGTTTTCTTGCTCTTCCTCTTGTCCTTCTGACACCCATATGATTCGGATGTTGGAACGTTTCAAGATGTCCTGGAGGTTCCTAAGCCTCTCCTCATTTTTTTAAATTCTTGTTTCTCCCTTCTTTTCTGGTTGGATGTTTGTTTCTTCCTTCTGGTCCACACCGTTGATTTGAGTCCCAGTTTCCTTCCCATCACTATTGGTTCCCTGTACATTTTCCTTTATTTCACTTAGCACAGCCTTCATTTTTGACTGGTACAAGGGGTACACGGTGTTTTGGCCATCTAATGTGTGACCAAATTCAACCAATTCTTTGAGCATCCTGATTACCAGTGTTTTGAACTGTGCATCTGATAGGTTGGTTATCTCTTCATCGCTTAGTTGTATTTTTTTGGAGCTTTGATCTGTCCTTTCATTTGGGCCTCTTTTTTTTTCTTGGCGCATCTGTTATGTAAAGGGGCTGAGCCTTAGGTGTTCGCCAGGGCGGGGCAACCCAGGTCGTTGCTGCGCTGTGACACTGTCTGTGGGGGAGGGTCTGAGAGGGAACAATGGTGCTTGCTCCGCTCTCTGCCGGATATCAATCACTTCCCCCACTACCCACAAGCAAGGTGGGCCCTTCTGGTGCTGATTCCCAGGTGGGTGGGCTTGTGTACGTTGTAGGACACTGTGGGTCTCTCCAATGAACTCTCCTGTGAGTCTGGGAGTTTCTCCCGCTGCCACCTCAACTTCCACAGGTGTTTTCAGTCAGTGGTTTGGGGCTTTATTTCCCTGCACTGGAACTCTGGGTTGCGAGGTCTATTTTGCTCCCCCTTTGTTCCTCCTGGTTTATCTACCTGAGAATGTGGGACCACTGGGTCCACCAGCCACCGCCTCGCGGGATCCGCCAGCTGCCATCTTATGGGAACATTTCAAGATGTCCTGGAGGTTCCTAAGCCTCTCCTTATTTTTTTTGAGTTATTGTTTCTCCCTTCTTTTCTGGTTGGATGTTTGTTTCTTCCTTCTGGTCCACACCGTTGATTTGAGTCCCAGTTTCCTTCGCATCACTATTGGTTCCCGGTACATTTTCCTTTATTTCACTTAGCATAGCCTTCATTTTTTCATCTAATTTGTGACCAAATTCAAGCAATTCTGTGAGCATCCTGATTACCAGTGTTTTGAACTGTGCATCTGATGGGTTGGCTATCTCTTCATCGCTTAGTTGTATTTTTTCTGGAGTTTTGATCTGTTCTTTCATTTGGGCCATTTTTTTTGGGGGGGGGGTCTGGTAGCATGTGTTACGTAGTAGGGGGCGGAGCCTTAGGTATTCACGGGGGCTGGGTAATGCTGGTTGCTGTGCTGTGACGCTGTACACAGGGGAGGGGCCGAGAGGGAACATTTGTGCTTGCTGGGCTCTCCACCAGCTTTCAGCCACATCCCCCACTACCCACAATCAAATTGGGCCCTTCTGGTGCTGATTCCCAGATGGGTGGTTTGTGTACTTTCTAGGATCCTTTGAGTCTCTCCAATGAATGCCCCTTTAAGGCTGGGAGTTTCTCCCTCTGGAGCCTCAACCCCCACAGGTGTTTTCAATCAGTGGTTTGAGGCTTTATTTCCCTGAGCTGGAGCTCTGGCTTGCAAGGTCTGTCGCGGGGTCCACCAGCTGCTGCCTTGCTGGCCAACAGCAGCCTTGCCCACTCCACTCCACAATCCGCCGCCTCACTGTGTCTGCCAGCTTCTGCCTTGTCTGCCTATCCTGGTCCTCCAGCCACTGCCTTGCCACGAGTCCTCTCTGTCCAGCTGCCTGTCTCCGCTCCTCCTGTGAGTCTGGATGAATGTTTCTTCTTAATTCCTTGGTTGTCGAACTTCCATACAGTGCGATTTTCTGTCAGTTTTGGTTGTTTTTTGTTTTTAAATTGTTGTTGTACTTCTTTTGGTTGTGCAAGGAGGCCCAGTGTGTCTACCTACACCTCCATCTTGGCTGGAAGTCTGAATGGTACACTTTTAAGTGGTAAATGTTGTGTTTTGTGAACTTTACTGCAATAGGGGGAAAAAGTGATGATGTAATATTTGTAAAATAGCACTTCCTTGACATTGTATGAAGGCATTCTTTTTTTTTTAAGGTATTTTATTTATTTATTTTCAGAGAGAGGGGAAGGGAAAGAGAAAGAAGGGAAGAAACATCAATGTGTGGTTGCCTCTCAAGCGCCCCCTCCTGGGGACTTGGACTGCAACCTAGGCATGTGCGCTGACTGGGCATTGAACCGGTGATTCTTTGGTTTGCGGACTGGTGCTCAATCCATTGAGCCACACCAGCCAGGGCAGCATTCTTATTGCACTCACAAGGAACTCTCATAGTGAGTGCACAGAAGACAACATGTGACCAAGCCAAGTCCAGGCTGCTTCCACTTTTGCTTCCTGTCTGCCTGCCCCAGTGCTGAGTAGAAAAGAATTTGTCTTCTCCATATGACAGCATTCTGTGGTCAAGCTGACCCTCATCCACATGTTGAGCTTCCCTGTGTCCTATAAAATTCTGGCTCCTTCTCTTGATGTCCCCAGCACCTCTGGACTTGTATCTAGACACCTTCCCTAATTCACCCATCTGGACCCATCACTAGGAGGGGTGGGGTTGGGGGGCGGGGCAAAAATCTGCCACTGCTGTCCATGGTTCTAATCAGGAGTTTTCTGTGCGAGTCTACTTTCAGCACCATGGTCAGAGTATATGGGGCCATTTTCATTAGCTGAGCCCCCTGCATATAGCCCTCATGAGGGAGTCAAATAAAAAGTATTCAGTCAGAGCAGGAGGGTAAATTAGAAAAATACTAGGAGCCCTGGGTGATGTGGCTCAGTGGATTGAGCACAGGCCTGGGAACCAAACTGTCGTGGTTCAATTCCCAGTCAGGGCATATGCTTGGGTTGCGGGCCAGGTCCCCAGTAGGGGGCGCTCAAGAGGCAACCACACATTGGTGTTTCTCTCCCTCTCTTTTTCCCTCCCTTCCCTGCTCTCTAAAAATAAATAAATAAAATCTTTTTTTAAAAAAACTTCCTGAAATTCTTAAAAAAAGAAAAGAAAAGAAAAGTAACATACTAGGAGACAGCAGTAACTGACATTAATCCAAGCTCCCCTCGCAGCCCATGAATCCTGACTAGGGATAGAAGTTTGGGATATGGGCCTCACACTCAAAATTACAATCTCTGGAACATCCTAGGATGTCCCATAATGTTAGTTCTCCCCTGTTGAGGTCATAACGTCTCTTCCTGGACCAAGTTCAGGTGGCCAGCTATTGGGTGTGACTAAAAGATAGACTGAAGTCACACCAATCTGCTCTCAAACCTACATCTGCCTCTCACTAGCTCTCTGTCCTTGGGAACATCATTTCATCTCTCTGAGGCTCACTTTGTTTTTCTATAAAATGGCAATAACAGTGGTGTCCGCTTGCGAATGTATGTTTGGAGGATCGATGGTCAGTGATTGTTACATTCTGGCTCTCAGAGGATCTGGAGCCAGGCCTCCTGGGTCTCATTGTAACGCTGCCTCTTGTTGACTCTGTGACGTAGTGAAAGACAGCCACATGCCTCTGGAGGCATGTGGGTGCCATGTAGAATGAAAATCCTGGCAGGACTTCCTTCATAGGGATTTGGTGAGAATCCAAATAGTTTACACATAAGATGTGTGGACTAAGGCACCTGAATTCAGTTAGCACTCATTCAAGACTGTGAGCTGGTGTTACTATAATTACCATTATCATCATTATTATTTCAATCATTACGTGCCTAGACACGGCCTGATAAACTGTATGCAGGCACGATCGCTGCTTGTATGGATTCTTGTGAGGATCACTGTGGAGAAACTCACCTGAAGCCACGTGGGCAAGAGTTGATGTGACAGGGACTCCAAGTCAAGCCTGTCTGGCACCGATGCACAAGCTCTTGTCATGATCCCACCCGCACAGTTAGTGTCAGGGCAGGAAGAACAAAGGCAGGGACTCCACCACTCCCAGATGGGAGACTGAGGCTTATAGTACTTTGGCCATGAGTTTGCAGCAATTATCTCTTGGAGTTCCTTGTTTCCTCAGCTTTTCTCCTTGTACCAAAGCACCCCTTTCCTTCACAGAACCTGCAACAGGCTCCCAGGAACGTTTCCTTATAGGGTTGGCGGACAAAGGGGGAGGGAACTAGAGATGGTCTGAGCTTTAGGGAGACAAGGTCACAGCCAGATGAGTCAGCTGGAAGGAAGAAGGAGCTGAGACTCATCACAGGGAGCTCCAGAGACAGAACTCAGCTGTTCTCGGAAGTGCTGCAATCCACTCCCTAGTGTGACAGCTTCTCCTGGGGCTCCCTCTATTGGCACAGTCCCCACTTTCTCGCTTTGGCTTTCCTCTCTTTCTCTCTGTGTCTGTCTCTCCCTCTCTTCCTTTCTCTCCCCCCCCTCCTCCTCCTCCTTCCTCTCCTTCTCTTCCTCCTCACACTCCCAGGACCTGGCCTCTGAGGTCCATGGGGTAGACAGAATGCACCTCTAAGGATGTCTAGGCATGAATCCCTGGGACGCACAAATATGTTGCATCATCTGGCAAAGGGAGTTTGCAGATGTGATTCAAGTTATGAACCCTAAGACAAGGAGGTTATGCTGGCATGATGGTTAATTTAGTGTGTCCGCTTGGCCAGGCTATAGTACCCTGGTCATTCAGCCAAACACTAATCAGGTGTTGCTGTGGAGGCATTGTGTCGGTGTGGTTACACCTACAAGCAATGGACTCTGAATAAAGGAGGTCACCTTTGAGAATGCATGGGCATCATCTGATCAGCTGAAAGAAGAGCAAAATGGAGGTTTTCCTGAGGAAAGGGAAACTCTGCCTAGAGATTTTGACCTCAATCTCCCATGAGGGCTGAAATGAAAGACCTTCCTCAGAGCAACAGCACAGCAAGCCCAAGCCAAGGACTTTGGCCAGTCCTGCCTGTACCTGGTGTCCACGGCAGAGGGCCACCCATGGGCAGCAGAGAGACCCGTGGCCCCTGGCAAGCCTGGTCCTACTGGGTCTTTGGGCAGCATCCCAGCCCCCTCCAGCCCAGGACGCAGTCACTCACAATGGGCTCCTGGGTTCCCAGGCCAACAAACTCAGGAGACACTGCCTCTGAGACATAAGGTCCACCAGGGTCCCCCTTTACTCTCAGTCAGAAAAGATTTACATTTTTTGTATTTCCAGGGAAGTTTTAGCCATCTAAGGACCCACAATGAGGGAGAAAATATACATTGATGCTCCTTGCTCCTGCTCATCTTAAGAGGATACTCTCCCAAAAGTTGTAAATGGTTAATACTTGTAAAGTAATTAATTATGTTTGTATTCTGTAACTCATGTATCATCTCATGTGAGCTTTACAACTCCCTTGTGGAATAGTATTTATGGGTTTTTTAAACAGAGGCAGAAACTGCGTGAGAAAGGAAATGTGACTTGTCCACATTCCACATGCCAACCTGTGACCCTCTTAGCTGGAACTGATGGTTCAAACTCCAAGTCCCCTGCTGTTCCCACGTACGTCTATCACCTGGAGTCTCAGGCACTGAGAGGTGGCAGAGCTGTGGGAGCTAATGGTTTGTGTGAAGGTGCCTTTAACCAGCAAGCAGCCTCAGGGAAGGCAGGTGTGAGGGCTCCCTTCCTGAAGGTCCTTGAAGACCCTCTGCTGGGCCAGTGGGCTCACAATCTCTCTTGGACTCACCTGGCTTTGCCTGAGAACAATACCTCCATTTGGGTGAACTCTTGCCCCTGTTCCACAGGAAGATCTAGGCTGTGTCTCATCATGAGAATGACAGGCTCTGCGGTGACTGTCATGTGCTCTCTGATGGCCACAGCGGGGAGGCTTCATGCAGGAAGACAAGTGCATTTCAAGACCTAGGGCGCTCCCCACACAAGGCTCCTTTGTTGTGCTGAGGTGTGTTCACTCCACCCCCAATTTGTGGACAGTGTTTATTATGAAAGTTTATTTTGAATGGATGGTGTGTTTTCTCCAATGACTTCTCTTCATCTATTCAAACAACCATATGTTTTATATCAGTTACTTTATTATTGTGGTGAAAACATTTATTGATTTGCACATGTTAAAATCTTTTTGCCAATTTTCAGGGTCTTGTGTCAAATCCCATTTGATCATGGTGTATAAAACTTTTCCTGTGCTCTTGAATACATCATGCTAATGTTCATTGAGATATTTTACATCTATATTCAACAAAAATACTGGCCTCTTGGTTTTTTTTTTTCCTTGATCTATTCTTTGGCGGATGTCCTCTGTACCATTGGTCATTTCATTCACGTAATTTTACAGCCCCAGGAGTTTCAGGTTTTATTTATGACTTCTGTGTCTTTGTTGAATTTGATATTTGGCCCATGTAATGTTTTCCTGAGTTTATCGAGTTGTCTTTTGGTTTTGTCTTGTAGTTCATGGAGTGAGTTTCTTTTGAATTATCTGTTGGATAAATTGCTGTTTTCCATGACTTTGGTTCAGGATTGGGATGTTATTATGATTGTTGGTGATGGCAGAGATTGTGATTCTTCCTGCACTTTGGAGTGTTGTGTTCCCATTTTGTATTTGATGTCTCAGTCACCTCCTGCAACCTTGACCAGCTGCGCTCAGGTGAGAGATGCTTTCTGTTGGTTCTATGTGTGTTCTGTGGTTGTGGGACCTTGTGTGGATGCACAGGCTTCGTGCTTCTGGCTCCCTCTTGTGTCAGGATTCTCAGGTTGTAAGTCTGGTCCTCAGGTTTCAGTGTATCTGGTCAGTCGTAGGTAAACAACTCTTTCTCTCTCATTAAAAAAAAATTTTTTTAATAGGTAATGGCATTTACCAACACGGTCTCCAGCTGCCCATGCAGGACAGTCATCTCCAAGGTCTAGCTGACCCCAGTCCAGTCTCAGACCTCTTCCTTGCTCCCCTCAGGGGATCAGAGGGCCCTCAGGGGATCACTGGAAGAGGGCCTGGACCACAAGCGTGTTATATTGATGCTCTGGGCAGAGAGAGCTCCCCGCTGGCTACACAGAGCCCTACAGGCTGGCAGGGGCTCAGCTGAGGGCTGGGCTGTGTCCCGGGCTCAGGCTGGGTTGCAGGCAATAAGTCCTGAGCAAGGTGCTGTGGCTCAAGGCTCCCGAGCTCAGAGGGAAGGGAAGGCGCTACTGCGCGGTGTGCATTTGGTGGCAGAGAGCAAGCAGCTGGTCGGAGCCTGAGAACTTCTTGTTTCAGCCAGGCATGTGGCAGGCACAGGGCGCCCACCTGTGTCGTTCACAGGGCGATGTGAGGGGCATGGACTTGAAGTAGCTTTGGAGCAGCTCAGAAGGGACAGCAGTTGTTCTTGGCGACCCTGGGCTCATGGGGTTGAGAAAAGAGGGGCCAGTCAAGGATAATCAACAGGGCAGTGAAGTGAGACACCACAGTTTACCTGTGGAGGAGCCTCTGCAGCACCAGCCCCAACCTCTCCCTGTTCATGACCCACACCCACACCATCCTCATTCTCAGCAGACACTCTCCCACAGGTGCCCACATTTTCTCCCAGAGCGTCTCGGGATCATCAGACTCTTCTCCAGGCTCTACCTCGCTGACTGGTGGGTTTGTTGTCTCCTTGTTCACCCGCATGGTGGGGTCTTCTCCGACTGTGCCAAGCTTCAAACAGCAGCACACTGAAGACCATGAGGATCAAGCCAGACACACCCAAGTGGATGAGGTTCCCCACTGTGTAGTCTTGGGTGTTTGTGGCTGGAGATGGAGGCCAAAGATGGCAATGCACTGTGCAGTCTTTCTGGGATCAAGGATTACCACAATTATCAGCCTACGTATTTACTGAGGTTGTAGCCTAGAGAGCAAGATTCATAAGAACCTGGCAGAAAAGATAAACTGATAGAATAAAATGTTTAGATAAACACCTAGACAAAAATACAGATATGCATTGATGTAAGATAGGCTCTGCTAAATTGACCAATGGAATTCCATGAATTCCCCAGGAACTCTGAGAGGGGGAAGGGGGCACTGATATGAGAGACTCCTAGTGAAATTTGGGAATTTCAGCATCACTAGCCATCAGAGAGATGCAAATTAAAACCACAATGTGGTACCATCTCACACCAGTCAGAGTGGCCAACATACACAAATCAACAAACAAATGTTGGAGGGGATGCGGAGAAAAGGGAACCCTAGTGCACTGTTGGTGGGAATGAAGACTGGTGCAGCCACTGTGGAAAACAGTATGGAATTTCCTCAGAAAACTACAAATGGAACTGCCCTTTGACCCAGCAATTCCGCTGCTGGGATTATACCCTAAGAACCCTGAAACACCAATCCAAAAGAACCTGTGCACCCCAATGTTCATAGCAGCACAATTTACAATAGCCAAGTACTGGAAGCAACCTAAGTGCCCATCAGCAAATGAGTGGATCCAAAAACTATGGTATATTTACACAATGGAATTCTACGCAGCAGAGAGAAAGAAGGAGCTTATACCCTTTGCAACAAACAGCATGGATGGAACTGGAGAGCATTATGCTAAGTGAAATAAGCCAGGTGGTGAGGGACAAATACCATATGATCTCACCTTTAACTGGAACATAATCAATAGAAGAAAAAAGCAAACAAAATATAACCAGAGACATTGAAGTTAAGAGCAATCTAACAATAGCCAGGGGGGAGGGGAGGAGGGGACAGTGAGGAGAGGGGATTGCAGGAACTACTATAAAGGACACATGGACAAAATCAAGGGGGAGGGTGGAGGTGGGGGAGGGAGGTGGGCTCGGCTGGAGTGGGGTGGAGGGATGGGGAGAAAAGGCAGACAACTGTAATTGAATAACAATAAATTTTTTTTAATCTAAAAAAATAAAAAAGAAAGAAATTTGGGAAATTTCTTGGGAATTTCACTAGGCCAAGGTCACAGAGCAGGGAGGTGTCATAGTCAACAGTTACACAGGAGCCTTTGCCTTCACCTTCCAGGGACCATGGACCAAATTAAGGGACCCCCTTGCTCACCTTTTCTCGTGCTTGACTCTGTGGGTGACAGGCAAGTACTTGTAGAAGATCCTAGGAAAAGGGTCAGAGAAGTGTCACCAGGTGCACTCCCTACCCCACTAAAGACTAAAGTAGGACCATTTTTTCCTGGAAGGGTGGCTCCCTGCCCACCCCTTACTCTGTCCTGCCCCTAAAGACACATGTGGCCTTCTGGTCCTTCCACGTGAGTACCTTGAGCAATGACCACCTGAGATGTGACAGTGGAAAGGGGCAAAGTAAGAGAAGCCTGGTGACCAAAGATGGCTGTGGTCAGGAGACGTGTCACCTTGGGTGGCACAGATCTATGCCCCTCAATGGGGAAATCACTCATATGTCAGGGGGTGCTTCTGGGAAACAAGTAAGGGTGAGAGGCTGATGCAACCTCTGTGCTCCCCAAATTGCATCCAGCCCCTCCCCCCCCGGGTCTGCCCTGACCCCGTTCTTCATCTGGATACATAGGACCCCACTGCGGGCATCCACACAGGAGGTGAAGGCAGGTCTGAAGGGCCCTGCTGCATCTGCTCTTTCCCTCCCTGTATCTCTCATTGCGTCTTTCTCTCCAAAGCCCCTAGGATGCCCGTCACCAGCAGGGAGACCTTCAGATGTAGCTCCATGATTCAGTGTCTCATAAGACAGGATCAGGCACGAGGTTCCTCATCTGTGACAGCAAAGTGCCCTGGGTCACTCGGGCGTGACAATACGTGAGAGTGCCAGCACCCGTGGGCCTCGCCCTCCTTGCATAGGGTGTACCCATCATTTGGACTCTCAGAGTGGCAGAACAAGGTCGCGTTATCCCCTGACATCACTGTGGGGCCCGGCTGGGCTGAGAGAGTTGGTTTCTTCTGCATTCCTAGAAGAAACAGAGACCTTGATCTTAGCCCACAACTTACACTGTCCTTGGGAGAGAAGGAGGAGTTCTCTCTCTCCATCCTGGAGTGTCCACTCTGCGTGTCTTCCAGTGTCTCCCAATCTCCCTTTGGCCTCTGCAGTGCTGACTCCTGTGCGCGTGCGTGTAGGACTCTGCTTTTCCCTGAACCTCTGCTGTTTTCTGCATGTACCTGTGTGCTTAATGCCCCTCGAAGCCGTGAGACGTGAGGTTGTCTAGAATAGTGGGACAGAGAGCACACTTCAGGGATTCCCCAGAACATGGACTGAGCTTAGGTTTCTGCATCTGAAATGAAGAGATTATGGAGTGAAAAGTACCAGAATCTCCCAGGATCTGTGAGCACCTCATTCTGCAGGGACAGGCCAGCGTGGTCCTGCACTCACGTGTTGGGAGTGACCAGTCCTCCCTGTTTGTGCAGAAGGACCTGTTAAGCCATGTGATTGGTTGACTCCTCTGGGTTCTAATCTCTAGTCGGGTCTTTCACAGAGCTGGCTGGGGAGTGTCTGCTGTGTTACTGTGTTCCCGCTGCAGAGCAAGGGCGCTGCGGTGTCAAAACGGGAACACTCTGTTTCTGAGCTGGGGCAACAGCCCTCTTCCCCATGTTCACGGGTCTTCTGGTCCATCTTTCTCATTCTCCGTCTGTCTGCCTGTCAATGTTGTCAACATATGTTGAAACGTCCAAACCTGTAGAGAAGCCTGTGACTCTATTGGAGACAAACTGACAATTGGCAGGAAGTAAGACCTCAACAAGTTGAGAAAATGCTCCAAAGAACGGCAGTCTTGCTCCCTAGTTTTTACATTACAGTGAATAGAGGAAGCATAAATGGGTTCCATGAAGTCCACTGGTGATAGACTAGGGAGGTGGGAGGAGCAAAGTGGGAACCTCTGGGATTAGATAAGAAGTGAAATGATAGACACATCTTTCACATAGGCGGGTGTAGGTAGTTAACAGTCAGCAATTAGCGCGGTAACAGTAACAATGAGGGGTTTTGAGGTCTCCCTCTGATGCGGTGCCAGTGCTTGGAGGGGTCTGGAAGAAAGAAGTGTGACGTTCCAAAGGTATGTAACCAGACACAAAAAGAACAGACAGGCTCAGCTGAAGTAAAGATTGACCTTTTCAGGGGAAAATGCCAGCCTAGGACATGACTACCTGCCACAATCTGCTTCTAGTCAGGTAGTTTTTAGTTTCCGACCATCCTGTGTGGGTACTCGAGGTCTCTGAGTTGTAAGGTGCCACACAGGCCTTCCCTGAGCTTGTCGAGTTTAATATGTGGCCCCCTTTCTACCTCAGCGTGTCGATTGTTCCTCTTTGCATTGCAACACGTTCTCCGTTTTATCTTCTTTTCCCTCGACACTCTGCCACACAAGCTCCCTCCCCGAGTGTTTACTCCCTGTATGTCTGTCTTTCTCTCCCTGTACTAACGTTGTACTCAACACCACGTCACCCCTTGAAGCTTCCAGAACACAAAGAGAATTAGGGCCGGGGTGGCCACACTCACCTGTGGTCACGACCTTCAGGGGGTCACTGGGGGCTGAGCACTCATAGGGGGAGTGGCGGACAGAGCCGTAGCACCTGCAGGACCCTGCACATGCAGGTGTCATGGGGCCCATGGCGAAGTGAGCTTGTCTGTTCCCAGCACGGAGCTTCTCCACAACCTGCCAGGAATGCCGTGCATCCCCCTCCTTGCCCAGGATTAACTGGGCAGACACGAGTTCTGAGTGACAGCACAGGGTCACAGCCTCTCCTGCGTGCACAAGGGAGCCTGGCTGGGCTGAGGGGGAGGGATTTTTGAGCACACCTAGGAGGAAAGAGTAGGTTCCACGTGCTGCCCCCCTCACCCCTTCTCCTGACATTCCAGGAGTGGGTTTCTTCCTCCCTCAGCCCAGTGATGTCTGCTTTCCTTCCTAAGTCTTTGTGCTGCATTTCCCCTGAGCATCCTGGTCCATCCTCTGGCTCGTGACGTTCACAGCCTGGATCTCACGGCCTCCCCTCGACCTGCTTTTCTGTCTTTCTCTTGACTAAAAGCCCCAACCTCTCAGGGCTGGTTCGAAGCTGCCTGGCTGTGCAATCGCACACCTGCTCTGCATGTGTGGGGTGGGGGTGGCCCTGCACATGTCTCCTAGAGCAAAGGAGGTGACAGGCAGGAGACTGGGGAAGAACGTAGACACAACAGGGGTATTTCCCAATGCATGCCCTAACCTGTGCCTCTGGAAACCCTCCCGAGGTGACGTTGGCTAAACTGAGGCTCTGGCTCCTCCAAGGCAGGGTGTCAACCCCCACCCCTCCCAGGGTCTCTGGAGCTGGGATCAGGTGACATGGCCCCTGCTGGGTCCTCCCTGCCTGCCCCAGGCAGCAGCAGCCTGCTCTTGCTAATCCCTGAGTTGACTCTCCTGCTTGTTGGCGCCTTGTCCTCCCCCTGGGCTCCCCATTCCCTATATTACACACCCGTCTCTGCGCTCTCAGAGCAGGCTCTCCCTCTGAGGTTCTCCCTGACGGGGAATGCAGCATGCACTCTCGGCTCCATGGGCATCTGACTCTGACTACACAGGGTGGTCATGGGCTGGACTGGATGCCTCCTACCTGTGACCATGATGTCTGGGGCATTGCTGGGTGCTGACCAACCAGAGTGGCTGTGGCGTCCAAGACACCTGTAAGATCCTGCATGGGCTGGGGTCACAGGGCTCATGGTGCAGGTGCTGATATGATCTCTCTGGAGCTCAGGACCGGGGGTCCCATTTCTTTTGGTTAGCTGGAACGAGGTAAACAGAGGGTGGGAATGACACTGAAGAGTCACATGCCCTCCCAGGGGAACCACAGGGCTCAGCCAGGCTGACAGGGAGGGCTTGTGCCCACCTGGGAGAGAGGAGACACTGCCTTAGAGCTCAGAATGGGGAGCCACCCCTCTTCTTACCCCTCGTGGGCCTTTTTCTCCTTTTCATTCTCCCAAGGCTTCCCCCCTAGGTGAGTCTCTAATGCCCAGGGTGACCTGGTGGGGGACCAGGGACACAGTCCAACCCCACATGGACCTGCAGGAACGTATTTATCACACAGCAGAAAGTTTACAGGTATTGATCAACATTTTCTTCTTTCCCAATCCCCAGTCTCTGGTAACCACCACCCTCCCCTATTTCACTTGAGTTCACATCTCTAAGAAACGTGCTCTACACATAAGGGAAATCATGCAGGATCGACCTCACTGTGTCCGGCTCACGTCACTCAGCACAATGTCCTCCTGGTGCATCCGTGTGTCTCCAATGGCAGCACTTCCTGCTTCTTATGGCTGAAGAGTATTCCCCAGTGTACCTAGACACCACGTCACCTTTATCCACCGCTCTCTGATGGACACTCAGGTGGTTTCCATGTCTCTGCTGTTGTGAATGAGCCTGCAGTGGACCTGGGAGTGCAGATGTCTCTTCGAGATCCTGATTCCATGTCCTCTGAACAGACACTCGCAGTGGAAGTGCTGGACCCTATGAAAGTTCTAAGAGGTACACACTGCTAGTTACAGGACAGTCATGGGACGTCAAGTCCAGCCTCGGGAACAGAGTTGCCAAAGAACAGAGTTGCATAACCCACGGACATGGACAAGGGTGTGGGAACTGGCTGAGGGACTTGGGGGATGCTGGGTGGAGGGGGGCAAAGGGAAACTTGGGACAACTGTAATAGCATAAATATAATTAAATAAAGAAAGTTCTATTTTCATTTCTCTGAGGAACTGAATGCCAGCTGCAGGGTCTGTGGGTGTGCTGGTTGTTGACACCCACACATCAATTACCCTGAATGCTCCCCATTTCCTCATTCTCAGCTGCCCCCAGAGGATCCAGCCTGCAGGCCCCTCAGCCAGACAGAGGCTGGCCCTTTGGGCAGTGATGGAAAGGCTGTGGGGGCAGAGGCTCCCATTCTCTCTGCCCCCAGGAGAAACCACAGGGGGAGGGCATCTCCCTGTGCAGAGCAGGGCCAGCAGGTGGGAGGGCCGATTCGGGTAAAGGGAAGCTGTTCTTCTCACCCTTGTCAAGGTGATATTTCTTGGGTGTTTTGCTCCACAGGGTGCTGGAACCTTAAACCTGCACCCCAGAGTGAATGTAGTTTTGCTCTTTGATGGTGGCTGAGCTGTAGCTTCTGTGGGTGAGCAGAGCTGGGACTTCTTATCTCGCCGCCATCTTGCTGACGTTGGTTGCTGTCATTTTCATGGTCATTGTCCTGATGACTGGCCATGGTGAGCACGTTTTCCTGAGCTCATCTGTCCGTTTGCTGCTATTGCCTTTGCAGAATATCTTTGTGGCAGAAATATCTACTCACATCCTTTAACCGTTTTTATCAATTGGATTTTGTGTGTGTGTGTGGTTGAGTTATATACATGTTTATGTATTTTGGACTGAATCATGATCAGGTATAATTTGCAAATATTTTCTCCAGTTTTATGAATCTTCTTTTTCACTCTCTTCATAGAGAGATAGAGTGTTCTTTGATTCACATGCATTATTATTTTGGTAAAGTCTAACATATGTTTTTGTTTATTGTATTTTTGGTGTCATTTGTAAGAAAACATAAGTAAGCCCACACTCATGAAGATTTACCCAGTTGATCCTAAGTTTTATAATATTAGCTGTTATACTGATCCATTTTGGGGTCATTTTGGTGTGGGGTGTGTGGTACACATACAACTTCATTCTTCTGCATTTTTTGTCCATTCGTTTATCCAACACTGTTGTCAACAACAACAAATCATATTGATACTGAGTCTGTTTTGCGAAGTCAGGCATCCAGTGAGTTTCTGTCAGGAAAGGAATTGAGACAAGCTTGACCTCAACATCTGATGCCCCCCCGCACTCAGCTGCCTTCCCCTGAGTCCCCCCCCCTCAGTGGGGTCCAAGAGGGGAGCAGACATCCCGAGCATTGTTCAGTCTGCAGCCAAAACCTGTGTGATCCCAAACGAGTGCCTGATGGAGTTGAACCCCATTCTGTGAAATAACCCCCACATCCAAGCATTTACCAGTAAAGCTTTTCAGACTCTGAGCTCACGTTGCAGGAACATTTTTAATTACAAGTGGAATGTAGTTAATACACAGGACAGCACACAGTTTCACATTCCCCCCACACACGAGTGAAGTCACACGGCCCTTGTGCTGTGTGGTCTGACTTGTCCCACGTAGTGTGACGCGCTCACAATGCGTCCGTGGTGCTGCCCTGTCTGTATCTCATCTCTCTGTGGCTGCGTGACACTCCCTCGCACAGGTCGCCACACCTGCATCTCAGCACGTGTGGAAGGACACGTAGGTGGTCTCTCGTCTTCGCCTTTTTCTTCTCTGAGATGTTCATTCACGGTTGTAAATTTTCCAGTGTGTAGGATGGACGTGTGAGATTTACATTATCACTCATGGAAAGCATTCTCTCCCTTCCATTTTTGTTCTAAATTGACACACTGATTCTGGAGAAGTCTGTTGCTTTGATTCCAAAGTGTAGGGGTATTACTTATCTGAGATTGCAGAATCAGGGGACTCCCAGAAGGTCCCAGAAGCTGCTGGGGGTCCATGTCAGGTCACCAGGCTGGCTGGGGCCACTAATGAGTGTCCTTAGGGGACAGCTCCTGTGCCTTCTGGGGTCCCTGCAGGTCTCCAACCTGGAGTGTGGGGTCTGGGTCCGCCCTTGGCTAGTGGACGGACAGAGCAGCGTATACACTGGGCTCTTCTGGGTGCTCCTCTGATGGGGAGGAAGGGGGTGCACTTGTCTCCCGTCTGAGGGTCAAGTGGGTCAGCTGGGCATAGGTCACATCCTGGTGGGCTGCAGATGCAGCAGCCTGGAGCAGGGGGACAGAGAGAGGGATGAAACCTGGTTGGGGTTGGGGAAGCCTGGGGCCTGGAGAGGATGGGACCCACCTCACTGTCCATCTGTCTGTCCTCTTCTACTTGTCTGCCCTTTGTGTCCAGCAATTCCTCTGACAGGGGTGAAGGAAAGACAGCCATTTCCTGCCTGGGCCTTGATGTTGAGTGGGTCACCTGAGCGCATGTCAGTCCCTGGAGGTCATCATGGGGCCTGTTCTGCTGCAGAGAGACAGTGAGACAGAACCAGCGAATCTTTGTTCCCACAGTTGAAACCCTCCAGTCCAGTGTCCACATGGTGTCAGAGTGATGACTTAACCTTCAGGTCAGAGGAGGTCACTCTCCTGATGGAGTCTGCAGGGGCTCCCTGAACCTTGGGTCTCCTGGTGCTTCTACAGATCTGACTGTTAACCTAATGAGCTATATTTACTCATTTGGCTCCAGTCAAAGGGCCCATCAGGCTGAAGCAGCATGTCCTGCCTCAACCTTTGCACCTGCTGTTTTCTCTGTTCTCCCCCCTCACCACACACCCCGCCCCCTGCTCTTCTTACTTTATTCCCCTTACAGCACTTGGCTCTCGAGGACACCATCTGCCTGTTTGCAGGTGTCTCCCTCACCCACAGGTGAGATCAAGGGGTGTGGGGACAGGCTGGTCAGGGCTGCACCGAGGCACCAACATGGAGTTGGTAACTAGTGAGCTCCTGTCACAGCTGCTGCGTGAGTGAGTGAGGGGACCCTAGGACTTGTGGGTGTTCACTCATTCATGCCTGCCCCTGAGACCTGGGCTGCACAAGGTCAGGCAGAGAATGAGGAGCCAGCACAAGGGACCATGCAGGAGGGGTCATGAGGTCACAGGAAAGCAGGAGGAGTGAGTCACAACAAGACAACCTAGTGCCCAGAAGGAAAGGTCAGTGTGGATGCTGCTGAGAACTAGGGTGAGGTGAGGGAGTGACCACTGGAGTAAACTGGTTGACAGGAAGGTCCTTGGTGGGCTGGATAGGAGCAGCAGTCTTACCCAAGGGTCCAGCTCCATGCCCTCTCCAGGCTGTGGGTCCTTCATAGTAGCATCTGCAGGGGAAGAACGGGGTGTGTCTCCTTGCAGGATCCCTGAGATCTCAGAGCTGCAGACCCACCTGCTTCCAGTTGGGCCACTACCCCAGGAGTGAGGTGAGGGGCTGGGTTGGGCACTGTAGATTTCAGTCCCTGTCACCCCTGACCCCACACTCTCCCAGGCTGTCCCCTCCCCCATTGCCTCCTGAAATCCCTGTGCCACCCTGCCTGCCCCCCACCCCCACCCCAAGGCAGCTGTCACTTCCTCTCACAGAGGGGCTCTTCCTGGGCGTCTGCAGCTGGGTTGGATCTGGGGGAGAAGATAGGGGATTTAGGGGCAGAGCGGGGCTTGTGGGGGAAGGCATCTGGGGCCGTTGGGGCAGGAATTACCTGGTCTGCAGGCCTCTCTCCTTGGGCTCCCAGTCTGTGGCCCCTGCAGGAGTTTGGATGTCAGCCTTTCTCTTGGCTGGTCAAGAGGGACAGTCTCAGCCCTGGGAGGGTTGGTGCTCCCCCCACCCCCATGTGATTCCAGAGGAAAGAAGGAAACCTTAACATGCTTGTGCGTATGTTTCATGTTTCAGGAGATTGAAAACGATGAAAGATTGCCTTACATTTGCACATCTCTGCTGATGTTGAGTGTTTCCTTTCTAGATTTTCTGATGTGAGATTCTGGAGAAATCTGTTGCTCAGCGGACCTTCCCCATCTATTTGTTTTCTTGCAGCAGGTGTTCTGAGCCCCTCTCTCCTGTCACCCATGTCACCCCATTTCCTACTCACCCGACATCTTGCCTTTGCTCTGACATCGGTGTCGGAGGAGGAGGAAGAGGAGGAGGAAGAGCAGCAGGACAAGGGCCACTGAGACCCCGATCAGCACGTTCCAGTACCATTGGAGACCTTGGGCTGGAGTGACGTCATGAATGAGCCAAAGGTGCCATTTAATGAGCACCTACTGTGTGTGAGGCACATGCTCGGGTCTGTCATTCATCTCCTCTAACCTCACAGCCCTTGTGCACCCGGAATGACTGACCCTCCACCCAGTCCACTGCAGCTCAGAGAGGTCAGCCACGTGCCCCAGGTCACCCAGCCTGGCTGGGGCAGGGCTGGGACTGGACCCTGGGATATGAGTTCCCTTTGCTGTCCTCCCTCTGCCCCAGGTAAACACCAGCTCTGAGCTCTGGGCTACTCATCTGCAGGGGCCTGCCCTGTCTCACCTGGACCAGAGGGTCGTTCCTTAGTACCTGCCCCCAGCACAACAAAGACATGAGAGGGGCAGGGGTGTGGGGTGAATCCTGACACCTGTTTGGAAAGGTCAGGCTGGGCTGAGGCTCTGCCTTCCTGAGCTCTGTGAGGCCCCTTATGTCACCTAATGTCACTGCAGGCCTGTGAGCAGGAGGGGACCAGGGATGAACAGACTTGAACCTGACACTCAGAGAAGGGACCACCTGACCCCACAGTGGGAGCAGCAGAGCCGGGACCTGAACCAGGTCTGACTCCAGCCCTTGTTCCGTCCTCTGAGCTCAGTCTGAGCTTACAGAAAGGACCTGGGTGTCTCAGACCCTTTTCCTGTGTGCCCCTCTTTGTACATTTTTACCATCCCTGCTACAAAGGGGACAGTCCCCATAACATCACGTGCTGGGGGGCTTCCTTATGAGGCCCCCGTCCAGGAGGTCAGAGTCAAAACTGAAAGGAAATCTAAGCTCTGGGCCACGAGTCTCTCCTTTTACACTTGGAGACACTGAGGCACAGAGAGGGGAAGGGCGTGTCTGAGTCGGAGCCCCCAGAGGTGCCTGAACTTCCTCAGGACTCAGCCTCCGCCCCCCTGGACACACCCACCACCTCCCCACACAGACCCTCACTTATCCCTCTGTGGTCCTGTATTGTGGGGGGTGTGGTGGGATCTTCAGAGCCTCCTGGTGATTAGGATGGGGGTGAGGGGTGGGAGCTGCCTTCTCCCCACTTGAACCTGGCTGCCCCTCCCCTGGGTGGGACCACAGCACCTCCCTCCTCCATGACCAAACCACCTGTCACCTGTCTGCCTCACAGCCCTGGGAGTCCCATGATCCCCCAGAATCACTGTCTGGCCCCCAGGCCCCCTGGGAGACAAGTGTGCCAGAGCAGGTGACCTGGTTCTCTCTGGGAGCAAGGCCTCTGCTAGTCACTACGCTTGTCATGGTCTCTGGGTGAGGCCATGGGCGCTGGACAAGGAGGGGGATTGGGATGGGTGCCCCTGGCCTTTCCTCTCTTTGCTCAGCCCAAGGCCTCTGCAGCCTCCCTGGGCCCCTGGGCCCTGTCTGACCCTCAGGGATGCAGAGGATGATGAGGTAGGGTGGGGTAGCTCTGATTTTTCATCCCTCCGGGAGTTGAGGGTCTGCTCAGGCTGACCCTCCTTCATGACCCTCTCACTCCCTGTCCAGCCTAAAGGTCTTGGGGTGACAGGGTCCTGAACTGACCATGAGGATGCAGGGGCAGGGCTGGGGCTCCTCACCTGAGACCAGAAGTTCCAGAGGGTCACTGGGCTGTGACAGCAGGAAGGGGGAGGAGCTGTGTGAGCTGTAGCACCTGTAGGTCCCGTTGTGGCCCCAGGTCACAGAGCTGATGGTGAAGTTGGCCTGATAGGGCGCTGCCGTGTCCTGCAGACGAAGCTGCTGGGGAGGATCCTGGGACCCCTCCCTGTGCAGGTGGAAGGTATCAGCCCTGACCTCAGATCCACACTGCAGGGTCACGTTTGCTCCCCAGGGCACCGAGGTCCCCTGCTGGGCTGAGAGGGAGGGTTTCCTGTACATTCCTGGGGAGAGGAGGGCTGTGATGGGCAGAGAGACACCCCTGACCCCATGCCCTCAACTCTGAGGTGAGGGACCATGTCCTTCCCCATGGACACTGTCTGTGATTCATGTCAGCTCCTCTCAGTTCCTCTGGGTGGGCAGTGTTTACCTCCATGCCATCCCTCCCCTTTTCTCACTCCTTCCCCTAGACCCCAGCCCCCCTGAGCCTCTGCTCCAGGACCCTCTACTGGACCCCATTACCACTGGAATGACGCTGGGCCAAAGCCCCGAGCAGACAGTCAGGACAGGGGGCGGGGCAGGGCTCCTCACCTGCGATCAGGATGTCCAGGGGGGCACTGGGGGCCGACCACGCATAGGAGAGGTTGTGTCCACTGTAGCACCTGTACCGGCCCCCGTGGGTGAGGCTCACAGGGCCCAGGGGGAAGTCGGGACTGTGCTGCCCATGTAGACTCTGGGAGGGAGTGGGCCTCTTGTCCTTGGTCAGAGCGAATCTGTCAAAGCCGAGCTCCGAGCGACACTGGAGGGTCAGGCTGTCTCCAGGCAGCACCAGGGGGCCTGGCTGGGCCGAGAGGAAGGGCTCCCTATACACACCTGGGGAGAAGGGTTGTTGTCACCCAGGGGACACACCCACCCACTGCCCACTGGGGCTGCAGGGAGAGCTCTCACATGTCCTCCCTAAGTCTCCTACCTGTGGTTCTGTCCCTAATAAATCCATGTCACCAACCCCCATACTACCCATGGCTTTACTAGGCACAAGGTTTAGATTGATACTTGGGGCACAGGAAAGAATTGAAGCCAAGTGTGAGCCACCTCACCTGTGACCTCGAGGCGTAGAGGGGCACTGGGCTGTGACCACACATTGGTGTTGAGGCTGGAGGACCCATAGCATCTGTAGGTCCCCCCGTGGGAGGAGCTCACAGGGCCCACAGGGAAGACAGCCTGCCACCTCCCATCATAGGATCTCAGTTCTGATTTCCTGCTTTGGGGCGGCTCAGCCCCTCCCTCCTTCAGCAGGTGGAAAGGGCCCGATGTGGACTGTGAGCTGCACAAGAGGGACACGTTCCCTCCTGAGGCCACCACCTGTCCTGGGTGGGCTATAAGGGAGGGTGCGCTGTACACTCCTGAGGGAGAAGGAGGATCTGAGTTAGAGGGGACAGTCACCCCACCTTCCCCAGGAGTGGGTTGTGAGGGGCGAGGCCCCCCTAAAGCCACACTCTGTTCCCTTCATCTTCTGAGGAGCAGCCTGCAGTGGGGAGGAGACACGGGTTCCCCCTACCTGTCACCACCAGGAGCAGGGGCTCACTCTGCTGGGACAGCGAGCCCCCAGTGCTGTATGCACACTGGTACAGCCCTGTGTAGTATGAGCTCATGGACTCAATGAGGAACCCGGTCTTGTTGCTGGAGGCCTGTAGGATCCTTGTATCTGAGGGCCAAAAGCCCCCATCTTTATACAGATGGTAGTCATCCGCCTGCAGAGACCCCTGACACCAGATGCTGACAGGGCTCCCCTTGGTGACGATGGGGCCTAGGTCAGCCCAGATGGAGGGTTTGGGGGGAACTCCTGGAAAGGAATCAGGCCTGCAGGGTCAGGGGGTGTCCTTGTCCCCTCAGTTTTCCCAGCTGTCACTCCACATCCCAGCCGGATGGGTCACCATCAGCCCAGACGTAGTATGTGTCCCCCACCTGCCCAGGGGCGTCATTATACTGAAGCAGGAGGACTGAGGGAGGACTCACCTGCCTGGACCTGGTCCCATGGGCCCCAACACAGTCCTGGAAGAGAGTCTCTGTGAGATTATCCTTCACCCACACACAGAAGCTCCAGGCCTGGTCTGGGCCCCTGCTGAACTGATATCTTCTCTCCTTAGAATTTCTGCCCCCACTGACCCTCCTGAGTCCTAGATCTGGGAGTGCGGAAGACCCCATCCTTCTGTTTTCCCCAGAACTCACCAAGACAGAGAAGAGCAATGAAGGTCAGGGCCATAACGCTGTTTTCCAGGGTTTCCAGTACTGCAGATGACATAAAATGTCCCTCAGCCCGGCAGGACACTCGGGGTGTACCAAGGTCCAAGCTCTGTGTGACAAGTCACAGTTTCCTCCTCGGCTGCAATCTGCCCTCCCTGAGGAGTAGTCGAAGAGTCAGCAAGTTCTCGCACCTTTGAGACCAGTTCTGAGTCTCAGCAGACCCCACACATCCTGCTTCCATCTCATGTGACCCCAAATCCAGAAGGTGACTCCCATCCCGGAACATGAGTGTAGAGGACTCTGGGCAGCACTCAGGAGCAGCCCAGTTCCTGTTCCACTTCTGACTCTGCCTTGTTTAGAACCCATGTAACCATGGGCAATTCACTTCCTTTTCCTGAGACAACGTAAATGCAAAGTTTCTTCCGGCCTTTCTCCATCGCCACATCCGACTGATGTTTACTGAGCAGGTGCCCAGTCCAGGCGTGAAGTTCATTGGGGAAGGTGACGGATCCCTCCCCTGGGCACACGCAGTGCTGGTTAGTGACATCAGACCATACAAATATTTAGGCAATGGATGATGTGGGTGTCATCTTGGTAAGTTTCAGAGAAGGAGAAAAGTGGAGCACAGAGACTCCATATAGGTGGATGTCATGGAGTGTGGGGACCTGCAGGTGAGGGAGGGACCAGGACACACTAGGGGTCAGCACAGGGGGGTGAGAGGACCCTCGACCAGGAAGAGGGTGATTATTCTAAGAGCTGTGAGTCCCCAGGCTGTGCTGTGCCCTGGCCACACGGAGCCTCTGCTCCCTGCAGGGACTCCTGGGTTTGATCTTTCAGGTAACAGAAATCTTTTCAGTAAAGCAATGTGAGCAGGTTGCTCCTTTGAGAAGATACGGCTCTGTGGGAATGGACTGTAGGAGTGAGGAATGGATGATAAACTGTGATAAAATTCCAGCACTAATGTAACACCGAGCTAAGGAGCTGATCAGTACTCTCTATGGTTTATGAGAATTTCTCATGAAACCCAAACAGAAATCTCATAACACAAATACATTTGAAGTTGAGTGAAAGAGGTGGGAACATTTCCTTGTCATTATCTTGGTCTAGGAGTTGTGCAGAGAGCGTGCTCTGAGCAAACTGGCTCAGAGGGCGCCCATGACAAGCACAGTGTGGCCATGGCCCAGGTGTGTGAGTCTGGGGAGGGGAGGTGGGCACTGGGAAGGGTCTGGTTTGTAGGGAGGAGTTGGCTCTGCTTGGGATGCAGAGTTTAGCTCAGCCTCATCTCCAACAACATGGACCATTAGGTGGGGTCCTTGGGTGTGCTGGAGAAAGGTGCATACCTGTGGAAAGGCTTTGTGCAGGGGGGGTCCATGACAGGTAAGTTCAGGTGCATCAGAGTAAACCCCTCAGCTGGGAGTGAGGGTCCACAGGAGGCGACAGAGGAGGCTGATGGGGTCACACCCACGAGACATCCTGGGTCTTCACCTGAGTGTGACTGTGGAGGGGATCTGGGTCACAGAAAGAGGGGCTCAGGGTCAGGGCTGTGGGTGTGTTCATCATGGGGGCAGGGAGAGAGGGAATAGCTGAGGGCATGTCTGTCCTCTGCCTGGGTGGCCTGGGCAGCCTATGGGGCTGTCTCCAGACTGACCACCCACAGAGGGGCTGGAGGCGTGGGGAGAGGATTACAACACGGTCACCTGACCCACTGCAAGAACCACCCACTCTCCTGGCTGGGAGTATGGTTTGGTCTCTCCCTCTCACTTCCTCTCTCTGACTTCCTCATGTCTGTGAGTAGGAGACCTTCTCTCCATCCCTCCCACCCAGGCCCCTGAGCTTGTCTGCCTCCTCACCGCCCTGCTCTGTGAGGGGCAACCCTGCATCTGACACTGGTCACTCATTTCGTCCCCATGTGCTTGGCAAAAGCACCAGTTGCAGACAACTCACAGGTTTTAAGCTAAGACATGGAGAAACATCTATTGACCATCTATTCTGAGCCAGTCACTTCCCCTCTCCCTTTTCCCTCTGTGCAGACAAGGGTGGAAGCTCAGATCTCCTGGGTGTTGTGAGGATCAGCAGAGCCTGAGACATGAAGAGGCTCCAGCTGTGTCATTTCTGGGTCCTAATTAAGACACGGGCTTGAGAGACTTGTGGGAGGAAGGGCTACTTGGCAGCTGCTGTGTATACCCCAAGCCCTCAGGGGGCATCAGAAGCTACAGGGCATCCCTGGTGAATGGCAGGTGAGCCCAGACTGAGAGGAGACAGGAAGGACGCTGCTCATCCTGGATCCTGGACTCACCACACTCAGGAGTGAGGGTGGGAATCCCCCCAGGGGCTGAGCCTGAGCACTGGCCACTGAGGGCATCTCAGACCTGGTGGGAGTCCCACCTCCCATGAGACTGCCCAGGGATTTGGGACCACTTCTAAGGAAAAAGGAACCTCAGGGATTCATGGCCCTTTAGTTACATTTCTTTCTAATGGCATAAATTCATGGAACATAGAATTGAGCATTTTAAAGTATAGATTTCACTGGCATGTAGTAAACACACAATGTCTTGACCACAAATTTTATCTAGTTTTAATAACAAATTTGTGTAATCCCACCCCCGAATTATACGGAGCTCTCAGTCTGCCATCTCTGCTCCTCATCAGCCTCCGACAAGCCCACCTGACTTCTGTGTCTCTGGGTGTCCTCCTCCTGGACACTCCATACAAACGCAGTCACAGACAACGTGACCTTTTCTGTGTGACTTCTGTCACTGAGCTGCAGAATGTTGACATTCACCCACCAGGTAGCAGGTGTCAGTACATTGTTTTTATGGTTTTAAAAAGCTCCCGGGTTATGAAGACACCAGATTTTATGTGAGTGGGATCCAGCATGAAGGGGTGTGTAGATGTGAACCCAAACCAGCCACATGGGGCGGCCCCTCATGTCACAGGGGTGAGAACAGAAGGACCCTCAAGGGGAGTCACTGAGGATGAGGAGGGACAGCCCCACAGTGGGATGGAGGAGACCTCTTCACAGGAACACGGCTCACATTTCCTGTCCCCAAACCTCGTCTGCTACCTCTGCTCCCCTGGACATTCTCAGCAGACTGTTTCCCACCTGTGGTCAGACTGTCCATCCATCAGCACCTCCTGGGTCATCAGATGGGCTCCACGGCTCCCCCTCTCTGAACCATGCCCTGTCCCCTCTGTGTCCACATCCTAGCTGCAGCCTGGGCCATTCTCTCGCTGTCTCGAGCCTGAAACAGCAGCACCCCGAGCACCACCAGGACCAAGACAGCCACGGCCATGCAGATGAGATTCTCCACTGTGTAGTCTGGGGGTTGGGAGGCTGCAAAATGTGGAGACAGAGGTCAGCATGGTCAGGCAGCCACAAATCTGCAGGACTCTGGTGTCTCCCCCAGGCTCCCTCCTCCCCTGGACATCAGCATCCCTGGGACGTCTGAATCCCGCTCTGGCTCTGAGTCACCATGACAGGAGTGAGCTGTGCCCAAGAGCTCAGGATTTGGGAAAAAAAAAATGATCTCAGTTCAGAAACAATTTAGACCTGTGTGTTTTGTGTTCAATCTAAGACCGAAGAACCAGAACAGGTGATAAGAAGGCAGGTCCCC